>NC_090732.1:161457044-161467044 GCF_036898095.1 Palaemon carinicauda | reverse complement strand
AGAGTTCATCTCTTGGGTATCAGAAGTAAGTATTCGTGTAGGAACCTTACTTAGTCAGGGTGAATATAATTTAGGATTAGACATCTTAAATTCTTCATAACCATAAGAAAGGAGGAATAAATAAAACTATGACAGGTATGTATTTCATAGTAAGTAGGAGCTGATAGAGACGCACAAGTAATAAAATAGAAATTTTATTTCACAAATGCAGAAATTGATTAATTTACAGCAAAAAGTAAAGTTCATTTACAGTAATAATAATGTACATAGAAATAAAGGCTTGCTCTTGAATCTGAAAAGGAATTTCAGGATTATTAGTAGGTACTCGTTCTCGAGGAACGCAAGTCTTTAATTAAAACACATCATGCTCAAGGCATGCGGCACTTGTGTGACACTATGACATTTCACCTGGGATAAGAACAGTTATAAAAGCACTAAGTGTTTTTCAACATCACTATGAATCGCTCGAGGGTCAACATAGGCACCCGAAGAGTTAGAGTCCCAAGTAACTCACTGTTCTACGCAGAGTTAGGTGCAGGTTTCATAACACTACCTGCGGCTACCACAAAATGTTTGACTTCGTGCACTTGTTTCGCATAATGTTTAAAGAAAACTCGCGAGGACTTCCAGCCCGTGAAGTTTTTAAGGCTTTCAAAGTCCATGCTCTGAAAGAAATTCAGAGATGATGCCACTTTTCTAGGATCATGACCAGCGGGTGTACTGTTCGGATCCGCTCTGCGAATGAAGTAGGTGATTTTCGCTCTTAATTGTTTCAGTGACAGGTCGCTGCCCGATGTTTCTCCTTTGAAGAGTTGGCCTCCACCAAAGTTTGAAGTTCTGCGAAGATAGACCTTGAGGCTCTCTACTGGACATAGAGAGGCATCCTCCTTCAGGGGGCATATTCTCCAAGGGCCCCATCTTTTGGTGGGTAATTCATTTTTAGCGAGAAACGTCGGATCAGGGGAGAGGGTCACTTCTCCTGAATCGGTAAACAGGATGTGTCCTTCTTCTCTTGATAATGCCACTATTTCGCTGACTCGAGCTCCCGAGGCGAGAGCAAATAAAAATATAACTTTCTGAGTCAGATCCTTGAGGGGGCATGAATCATTGTCCAAGTTGGAGGCGAAATGGAGTACCTTGTCTAGTGACCAGGAGATCGGTTTCGGTGGGGGTGCTGGACGTAGGCGAGCACATGCTTTTGGTAGTTTGTTGAAGATGTCGTTGGACAGATCAATTTGGAAAGCATATAGAATTGGTCTAGTCAAGGCTGATTTGCAGGTTGATATCGTATTGGCTGCTAATCCTTGTCCATGAAGGTGAATAAAGAAGGACATACAGAAATCAATCGTGATTTCTTTAGGATTTTTTGTCTTGACAAAGGAGACCCATTTCCTCCAGGATGATTCATATTGCCGTCTCGTGGATTCGGTCTTGTATTCCTCTAGGAAGTCTAGACTTTTCTTCGAGATCCCGAACCTCTTCTTTGCGGCAAGGGAGAGAAAATCATGAGATGAAGGTCCTTGATTTTCGATGATGAAGCGAAGACAGTCGACTTCTGTACTTGTTGAGAGAGAACTGGGCCCGGGAGAGGGATCAGCTTGGGCTGCAGCTCCAGGACCAGGGGGGTACCAGTTGCTCCGGGGCCACTTGGGAGCCACTAGGGCCGCTGTCCCTTTGAAGGTTCTCAGTTTGGAGAGGACTTTCAACAGAAGGTTGGTGGGAGGGAACAGGTAGATCTTGGACCATCTGTTCCAGTCCAGTGACATAGCATCCACTGCTTCTGCTTTGGGGTCCTCGTACGGGGCTACGTACAGAGGAAGTTGATTGTTGTCGCTCGTTGCAAAGAGATCTATCTGAAGTTCTGGGACTTGGTGAGAGATGAAGGAGAACGATCTTGCGTCTAGAGACCATTCCGACTCTATCGGGTTTGTCCGAGATAGAGCATCCGCTGTCACGTTGCGGAATCCTTGTAGGTGAACTGCAGACAGGTGCCACTTCTTCTTCTCTGCCAGACGGAAGATTGGGAGAAGCACCTGATTTATCTGGGGCGATCTTGAGCCTTGGCGATTGAGACAACGAACTACCACCGAGTTGTCTAGGGTTAGACGGATGTGGATCGTTGGCGGCGGGGATAACTTCTTCAGTGTTAGAAGGACCGCCATGGCCTCCAAGATGTTTATGTGGAACGTCTTGAATAGGGGAGACCAGGTACCTTGAACCTGTTTCTGGTGGGAGTGACCTCCCCAACCTTCCAGTGAGGCATCCGTGTGGATGTTGAGTGATGGAGGAGGGTGTTGGAGAGGAATGGACCTTTTCAGGGCCTTTTCTTCCGACCACGGCTTTAGGAGGCGTCGCAGTCTGTTTGGAAGCCGTCTCTTGAGGTCTCTTCGAGCGATGGATGCCGAGCGTCTCCAGACTCCCGCGGCATCCTTTAGCTGTGCACGAAGCACTGGGTTTGTCACTGAGGCGAATTGTAGAGAGCCTAGAACTCGTTCCTGCTGTCGTCTTGAAATGCGTTTGGATTTCAGTAGTCGCTTGACAGACCCTGCTATTTCCTTCCTTTTCTTCTGGGGGATGGAAAGGCGGTGTGACTGAAGATTCCAGTGGATTCCCAACCACTGAAACTTCTGAGCTGGAGAGAGGCGAGATTTTTTCTCGTTGATCTTGAATCCCAGGTGTTCTAGGTACTGGGTAACTTCGTTGCAAGAATTTGCACACTCTTCGGGCGATGGAGCCCAGACTAGCCAGTCGTCGAAGTAGGCCATCACCTGGACGTTTCTTAGGCGGAGTTGTTGTACTATGGCATCCGCCAGTTTTGTGAAGATCCGAGGGGCCACGTTGAGGCCGAAGGGCATGGCCCGGAAGGCGTAGCTTTTCCTTTGGAGTCGAAATCCTAGGTAGGAGGAAGCGTGATGGTTCATTGGAACGTGCCAGTAGGCATCCGCCAGGTCTATAGAGACCGTGTAGGAACCTTGAGGCAGAAGGGTCCTTATTTGTTGAAGCGTCAGCATCTTGAATTTGTTGTTCGCTATGAACTTGTTGAGGGGGGATAAGTCCAGAATGACTCTGAGTTTGTCTGAGTCCTTCTTGGGGACACAAAACAGTCTCCCTTGGAACCTGGTGGACTTTACCTTCCTTATCACCTTCTTGTTCAAGAGGTCTAGAACATATTCTTCCAGAAGGGGGGTTGATTGTTGGAAGAATTGCTGGAAGATTGGGGGTGGTTGAGTCCAACTCCAGCCTAGACCCTTCTTGACAATGCTGTGCGCCCAGGGATCGAAGGTCCAACGATCCTGGAATTGGCGGAGTCTTCCTCCCACCGGAAGCACTTCATTGCTTCTGGTGTCCCGAGGACTTGCTGCCTCGGCCGCTAGCTCCCTTTCCTCCTCTACCTCTGGAGGGACGGCGAGATGCGTCTTTGCTTGCACCCCTGAATGAGCCTCTACCTTTGGCACGAAAGGTAGTTGATTGTTGCTCAAAGGCAGGGGTGAAGACCGGTGACTGTGACAACACCGGTTGGGGGACCAATTGAAAGGTCTGTTGTGGTTGGGCAACCACTTGGGAGGTAGCGGGTCCCGGAAACTGACGTCTTTGCTGACGTTGCTGGGGTTTTGGCTTTTGGGATTTCCTCTTAGGCTGAGGTCCGTCGTCCTGAGAGGGTTTCCTTTTCCTGGACATGCCCCACTTGTGGAGAAGATTCCTATTCTCCGTGGCGGCTCTGTCAGTGATTTCCTTCACAAGGTCAGAAGGAAAGAGGTGTTTTCCCCAGATGTTGGAGGAAATCAGCCTCCGGGGTTCGTGTTTCACGGTGGCACCGGCAAACACGAATTCACGACAGGCTCTTCGAGCCTTTATGAAGTGGTACAAGTCCTTCATTACAGTCAATAAGTGGGATTTGGAGAGTACCATGTAGTGGTCTGGTACTCTAGTGTCACAGGCCATAACTTCAAGTTGGACTTGATGAGATAGGGATGCCGCAAGCCTCTCCTTCGTGTCTTGTTCCCGACGAAGGAGGTGATCGTTGAGCTTAGGGAGGTCTTCATTAAACTGACGTCCGGCGACGTCAGAATCGAGCCTTCCCACGACGAAAGTATGTTGAACATCTTTCCAGTGTCGAGCGTCAGGGGGGGTCACTATGGAGAAGGGTCTGCACTCCTCCAATGCAGGGCAGGGTTTCCCTTCATCCGCCGCTTTAAGGCATGCAGCTAAGGCCTTTTCCAAGAATGGAAGAACCGCAGTTTCAGGTGCAACGTAAGTAGGGTGCTTCTTGCTCAAGGCCGGAAGCTTAGAGCAGGTAAAGCCTCTACTCTTGAATGCGGAGGCTAGCATAGCCTGGGCCTTTGCGAGATCGAACACTATCTCTTCCTTAGGTTCGGTCTCTTCCTTCGAGGCAGGTTCGGAACGAAGCCGGACGTAACAGTCCGGGTAGGCCTCAAAGTTTGGGAAGAACTCCACATCTTCCAAAGGGACCGTGCCGATCTTATCACTGACAAAGATCCTGCCGGTCGCAATAACCATATGCTCTGCATACCTCCACGGGTTGGCATGAGAGCAAGCGGGGAGATCCTTGACCGAAATCTTCTTCGGTTCTCTGGATCCTATCATCGACCTGATGGACTCCTGGTTCTCCTTCAGCCTGTCGTCCATGACGGCTCTAATCAGTCGGATCAATTCTTGAGTGGAAGAAGAAGGATCCGGAGTCGAGGAGGTAGACGGAATAGACATTTCCGTCGGTGTAGGAGTAGGAGGGGGGATGGACGGGGGAGCGACCTCTTGCTCCGACTCGGCGTATTCCACCTTGTCTTCGTCATCTTCGGCTCCTTGAGCCATAAGCGTTTTCTCCGTGTCTTCCGAGACATCCGAAATCTGTTCGTCATCTTCGGAATCCAAACGGCACTCGTGCATGGACTGAGCCATGACTACATCAGGTTCCACCGTAATTTGGACAGTGGGGATCACGTCTTTGGGTACCACTGAATCAGGGGAGGCCTTAGGGAACAACAGTGACCTCAGTTCTTCGGTGGCCAGGTACGGTCCGGTAGCATTTTTCTGGAAGCCACGCACCCACTTGCGCAGCTTTTCACGAGAAATGTCTCTAATCTCCGCTGAGGGAGGATTATGGAAGGCCTCAACTAGGTGAGCCTGACAGAAAGTACAGTTCAGTGGATTCCAAAACTTCAAATCCCCTTTCTTGTCTGCACAAGGGGCGTGAGTCCTGCAAGCCGTATGCCCGTAAAACTGCGGGCGTTTCACAGCGCAGAAGGCGAAATCACACTTCATCTGCTCCTCCTGTGGAAGAAAGAGAAAATGAGTATGGGGGAGTCATAAGAATGGCTCTTAAACTAAGTTAATATTAATTATTAATTTTAACTTAATGAAAGGTGTGATGCATAGAGAATGAAATAGTAAAGGAGAACATGCTCCATGCATCCCGCCCGGCTGGTTACCATAAGCTTGGTCCCTGGATAATCCGAGTGACCGAAGGCACCGGATATAATTCCTTAGAGCTCCATAGTATTTTGGAATTCCGTGGAAAAATCCAAGGGCAAGATTGGGACCGAGATCATTCGGTTCCAAGTTAGGGGCTAGAAGGCCTCTTTTAAAGGTAACTGCTTCTGGCAACCAGCCGCGCTAAGATGCACATAGCATGCTGGAATTAGAAGAATGCAAAGAGACAGCATGATCACTAACAGAGCAGTACCAGGTACTGATCTTAATAGTAGAAACAGTCTATCTGTTTGCGATATAGGGCTATCATTGTCCTATGATAGCTACAGGAAGGGGGTGCAAGTATTCTTGACGCCTCCGGGGGCATCCGGCAAGCCGCCGGCATGCCGGAGCTCGCTCCAGCATAGATTCTGGCATTAGGACAGACAATGTTCAAAGTCAGTCAAATACCAGGATGGCGGCTGCCGGCACAACGGCGGCACGCCGGCAGGGAGCGGCGGCTCCGGCAGTCGGAGGATGCCGGATTGGTGACTGGGATAAGGATGGTTAAAGCTGTACCGGGTTGCCGGCAGTATATGCCGGCACTCCGGCGGCCGACCGGCGAGCGGACGACAAGCTAGGAGGAGGAGAGCCGCCGGTAGTAGCCGGCGGCAGCCGGCGGTCCCTCGGTACACGGGGGGCTGGCGGCAAGGATAGGAAGAGTCACCAAAGTAGGAGGCAGGTATTGCCGACAGTAGAGGCGGCAAGAGACCGGCACCCGGATAGGGAGAGAGACAGGGGGGAGGAGGGAAGGGATGCAGGAAGTACCATCAGGACTCCAGACATCCCCCCCCCCTTCCCTGAGAGGGTGTACCCATGATAGAGGCAGGCTCTAACATCCAGGAGCAGGGGTCACTAAGGACCGGGAGCAAGGTAGCCCAAGGGAGGGCTAGGGAACACCCAAAGGGGGGGGAGACTCCCATATGCAGAGCTATCTTAGCAACTAACCTTATAGGACACTATGAAGGTATATGTACCAGAGCGGACTGCACATGGAAGCTCGGGTAGCCCTACTATTCCACCCTAAGGAGGAGTTGTAGGACAGGGGACAGATGGGTATAAACTAACCTAAGCATAGGCTAGGCTATACAAGAGATAGGTGGGGAGGGAGAAGAGAGAAGTCTTCCAAGGAAGGGTTTCTGTACCAGAGCGGCCACTAGGGAAAGGGAGGACACTCCCTAACCTAAGATCAGGCAGATCAGCTAAAACGGTGCAAGAGTACAGTTTCAGCATGGAACAGAGAAACCTTCCTAACCCAACCTAGAGCAGGGCTAAGAGTCCTGAACTAGGAAAGGAAGAAGACATATCGCTATCGCAGGAAAGTCATAGACTATCCTAGCCATAGAGGTAGGGCTAGCCTAACCTCACTCTCGGACGCAACCCTAAAGGGGGTTCATTCCTTTAGGGAGGACAGAGAGGCGATATATACTCTATTAGACAATTGATCCCTTTACTCAGAAAAGGAATCAAAGCTAAATAGAGGGAATGCCAAGGCAGGGGATGAAGGAAGCATATAGGGGTCCTATCATTAGGTTAGGCTAGAAAGAGTCACTGACTAGCCTATCCCCTATATGGTTCCTGAAGGCGAAAACATTTGCATCACTGTCAAAAGTATTGTAAAATAATGCCACTATCTTCATAACTTAGCCTAGGATCACTAATAAATCATGCATGAACACTTGTATGTAGGCTCCTGGCCTGGGGGCTATAGTAGCCGACTGGTATGAGGTCAATCGATGACCGATAAAAAGCGTCTAAACACGATATAAAAGTTCCTAGCTATGAAGACTAAATAAACTAATGTAATCGATTAGTAAATAAGGCCGGAAACGTTGTTGTGGCTAACTAAATAAGGCATGCATAACAACAACGACGCCATAAAATGGCGGGTCCGGCAGAGGCACAGCTCTGCCACAAAACAGCAATTATCTCGAAAAGTAATATTTACTTTACGGCCAGAGCTTAATTAAACAATACTGGAACCTTGTACTCAACTTTCCAGAAGAAGGCGAGGCTGAAGGTAACGACATAACGAAGATGCAAAACGATAAAGTTAACACAGGGAAAATCCGTCTAAGTAGGGCAGCTACTAAACAAAGGATGAAGACGGGCGTGACGTCATCAGAGCAATGGCGTCCGTTTGTTTACGTCTCGAGTATCAGTAGTAGCCACGAGTGAGATTAGCTGTGGAACGGCTCCCAGCTATTCTCAGTCCTTACACACCGAAGCATTAACTCTGTTCGGGGTGAAGATAGCTATGTGGCGCGTTCAGACATGCGCGTCCCCTGTTGTATTACGATGTCTTAAAGGGAAACCTTTGAGATACTCGCTCCAGAAGTTAGAATTCTGTGATAACCTGTGGTTAAATTCTCTGGGAATATCTTAGTAGTCTTATACCCAAGGAAGCTACCAAAAAGGAACCTTCCATCAGGACGCCATGGCTTGAGCCCCAAAATATATATATATATATACTTTATATGTGTATATATATATATGTATATATATATATTGATATATTATTCCGGTCACGCCCAGTGCCATTGACAGGCGTATATCTACTCGGTCTCTTCTCTTTCATCCTTGGATAAGGTGGAGGGTTTTAATTCGGAAAGGAAAAGGGTGGGGAGGGATGAATCTGTTTGTGTGTGTGTTTGTATCTGTATCTAAACATGTAGCTGTTTTTAACAGGTCGCGTACATTAGCATATATATATATATATATATATATATATATATATATATATATATATATATATATATATATATATATATATATATGTATATATATATACACACACACACACACACATATATATATATATATATATATATATATATATATATATATATATATATATATATATACTGTATATATTTTCAACCTTATATATATATGTATATTTATATATATATATATATATATATATATATATATATATATATAACTGTATATACAGTACATATATATATATATATATATATATATATATATATATATATATATAAATATATATATATATATATATATATATACTTTTATGTATTTATATATATTTATATGTATGTATGGATATTGAGACTGGCACTGATGTTATCTTAATATGTAGGTCTTTAGGTAACTAAAATATTTTTAGATAAACAGTTCCTTTGCATCCAGATGTACTAAATACTATAATTCGAATTTATTATGAACAATAATGTTAAGTGTTCTTATTTTTATATGTAGACTATATGCTAATCTGCCATATATAGTAAAGAGCAATGTGTCTGGCTACATATATAAATATATTTATTTCCCGTCACGCTCAGCAGCATTGTTAGACGTATGACTACTCGGTCTTTCTCCATTCCTCGGATAGGGGGGAGAGGGGGGTCTACCCCGAGAGGTACACTCGGAAACAACAATCTCCCATAAATTTTCCTAAACTTCCGGGTTGTAGTTACGAAGGGGGGGGGGGACGGTTGAATCTGTGTTGTGTGTGTGCGTGCGTGTGTATCAATCTAAATATCTAGACCTCTTAACTGACGGGTCGCGTACACTAGTATATTGTATGATAGCCTTAAGTGTTACTTTGACTTACAGATAGTGAATTTATTAAAAAAAGTCTAGTAATTATATGCATAGACCACATAAGTAATTACTGAAAGTCATAACGATCTAAAGACTTAACAAGTCTTAACGATCTAAAGACTTAAAAAAAGTCCTAACCATCTAAAGACTGAAAATCCTCAAGGAGTAACAAAACATGATGTTAAGACAAAACAACGATTCTAAAAAAAGAAATTAGTTACAATAATATTTCAACAAGCAAGAATAAAATTCAATAAAAAAATCAAACAACGATATTATAAAATAATATATATATATATATATATATATATATATATATATATATATATATATATATATATATATATATACGTATATATATATATATATATATATATATATACGTATATATATATATATATATATATATATATATATATATATATATACATATACGTATATATATACATGTATATATATACGTGTATATATACACGTGTATATATACATATATATATATATATAATATATATGTATATATATATATATATATATATATATATATATATATATATATATATGTGTGTATATATACGTATATATACATATATATACACGTGTATATATATATATGTATATATATATATATATATATATATACATATATACACGTGTTTATATATATATATATATATATATATATATATATATATATATAGATAGATAGATAGATAGATAGATACAGCTTAAGGAGACAAACCTAAGCAAACAAGAAGTGTCATAAAAAAGATGTAAAATGATTAATATTCACACGACGGAGATCAACTATGAAAAAAAAAAGAATAAAATAAAATCAAGCGTTACAAAGAATTCATATATTAGGGAGGAACTGCAACTCAAGAAAATAAACTAAATTAATCTTCCGGAATGTATGGGTTTTCCTCTATCTGGTACCGTTAGGGGT
>NC_090732.1:161447044-161449544 GCF_036898095.1 Palaemon carinicauda | reverse complement strand
TTTTGTAAACAGATTTTCTATTATTGCTTGGGAAACTAAAAATATGATATTTAGTAACTTTCTTGTTAATTCTAACAGCAATGTCTTCTCCATCAGAAGGCTCAATACTTCACAGTATTCTAGAGGTTTTATTCCAGCTATGACCAGATTATGGAATGATCCTTCTGGAACTTCAGAAGTTCAAACTTGCAGCGAATATTTATAGGTTGAACAGGCTGACATATTTCTCCATTCATAGTTTATTTATAACTTATTTATTTCAACGTTGTTACTGGTCTTAAAATATTTTATATTGATAACTGATTACTTTGCATGTAATTTATTTATTTCCTTATTTTCCTTCCTCAGTTGGTTATTATTCCCTGATGGAGCCTTTGGGCTTATAGCATCCTGCTTTTCCAACTAGGGTTGTATCTTGGCTAGTATAATAATAATAATAATGATAATAATAGTAATAATAATAATGATGATGATGATGATGATAATAATTTTGTCGCTCTCTAAATAGGAAACAAATAATGATGATGATGATAATAATAATAATAATGATAATAATAATAACAACAATAATAATAATAATAATAATAATAATAATAATAATAATAATAATAATAATAATTTTGTCGATCGTTAAATAAATATATATATATATATATATATATATATATATATATATATATATATATATATATATATATGTGTATATACATATATATATATTATTATATACATATATATATGTATATGCATATATATATATATACATACATATATATATATATATATATATATATATATATATATATATATATGTGTATATATATATATATATATATATATATATATATATATATATATATATATATATATATATATATTCTTATTCTGCATCAATGGCTATATAATACAAATAGGAGTCGATGTTATTATCATTACTATACTATATAGTTGTTTCAGAAAATAAAACAGTTGACATTTACAATATAATTAATTTTATTAATATTTTTTTTTAATTTTGCCTACTGTTTCGTTGAATAAATATTTGCGCAAATAGGAAAAAAGGAAATGAATAGATATAAAGTAGATTTATCCATATTTTAGAATGTTCTTACATAAATTTTTTTATTTGATATCTCGAAAGAAAAAAATATTCTTGACATTTTATCAGAGATTACATTAATGAAAAAGGTTGATTTAATTAGGAAAAATAATTATTAAGATAAGTCACATTTCGGCAAACACAAGTCAAGTCCTATCGTAAAATATATGATACTTATAGTCAGATTCAACACTATAAAACTTTAAAATTGTTGTTAGTTCGTGTTACTTACCATAGAAAAAGATATCCAAACATATTCGAGGTTGATAAGCAAAATATGTTAATTGAATGCAATATATATGTATATATGAAGCTAAAAGATAAGCACTATAACGTAGATAAACAGTGACAAGAATCGTTCTATCTCAGCATTGCTTATAACCAAGAAGTTTTTCGTCAAAAACACCAGCCAAGGAACTCGCTCCTTCTTTCCCTACAACCTCACTCGGCCACGCTCATCGTAAGACTGGGAGTTGGATCTTACGGGGCAGACGTTTTTCTCTACTCGCCTTGTAATTCGAGCGAAGAGATAATCTCTCCCGAATTCTAAGTCAGAAGTTCTGTGACGGATGAATTGTTTCTGAATAATAGGATAGGCGGTCTACGTTCAGTCAGTGAGAGAGAGAGAGAGAGAGAGAGAGAGGAGAGAGAGAGAGAGAGAGAGAGAGAGAGAGAGAGAGAGAGAGAGAGAAGGCCGCTATTCTGCTATATAATTCCAAAAATATTTATTCATTCGGCAAATAATTTTTGAATTTCACTATTGTAATTTTTAATTTTTTTAATTTCACGCAATATTTTTTTCATGAGAGAGAGAGAGAGAGAGAGAGAGAGAGAGAGAGAGAGAGAGAGAGAGAGAGAGAGAGAGAGAGAGAGAGAGAGAGAGAGAGAAGGCCGCTATTCTGTCACGTAATTCCAGGAATATTTATTAATTCGGCAAACAATTTTTGAATTTCAATAATGTAGTTTCCAATTTTTTTTTTTTCAATTTCACGCAATATTTCTTTTTTTCATGAATAAGCCACTAAAATAGATGCATTTTCTCTTTTACCGTCATCGCTTGAGAGAGAGAGAGAGAGAGAGAGAGAGAGGAGAGAGAGAGAGAGAGAGAGAGAGGGAGAGAGAGAGAGAGAGAGAGAGAGAGAGAGAGAGGAGAGAGAAATTTCGTTCGTTTATTAGTTGGTTGTTGCAGATTAAAATGGCACCAATCAGATACTTAGGATCTACCATAAATCATGAGGGAGGGTGTAAAGCTGAAGTTGAGAATAGGTTAAAAGCAGCTTTAGGGAAGTGGAGAGAGGTAGTAGGAGTGGCATGTCATAAGAAAATGCCAATTCTAGGCTCCTTCAAACCCCCAACTCTTGGTTCAAAAGGACTGTGACGAGCCGAGAGAAGGTTGTGACT
>NC_090732.1:161434544-161437044 GCF_036898095.1 Palaemon carinicauda | reverse complement strand
CAGGGTAAGATATATACATAGTTTACTTATTGGATTTACAGTAGTAATATGAAAATGCTCTGGTTTATAACTGCATTACCAGTCTGTTTTATATACAGAAGCCGGTGTGACGGTCTGAACGATCTCCCGGTCTCTGAATTCTCCTTGATAATCTGAGCATGCGCGAACATTACCGTTTGCCAGTGCATACGAGGTTGATAAAAAATTTCCTGTAATGTTAGCGTGCGCAGCTCAACAATACCGCTTGACAGTACATACGAGCTTGATGTTTTATTTTCATGCGAGCGAAGCGAGCTAATGGGGGAAAAGAACCATTATACAATGTCAAGGAGAATTCTGAGACCGGGGGATCGTTCAGACCGTCACACCGGTAATTCCAGTTTGGTATGTTTGAATATCTTGGGCAAATACCGTAAACTAAACTTATTGCATTGCTATTGCACTTGTTATGTAGTCATTAATAACAAGATCTGCCATGAGAGGAACAGGATGTCAGGCAGTTTTAAACTGGGATATGATAAAATTTGAAATTTACCGTCACTGTTTTGTATCTCGTGTGGCCGTGCGAGAACGCGTCAGTGTTTTTAATAAAATCAAGGCAAAAAGCATATGCAACAAATTTCTTAAAATCCATCTCAATTTATTTTGTGGGTTAATAGTATTTCAAAATTTGGATGAGGAATGTTTTCTCAAAAATCATATAACAATAAAAGTAACAGGACGTAAGCAGGGTGACGAGATTCTGAAAATTTAAATAAGGGACGCCTAAATCAATGGCGTAGGAACGTTTTTTTTTCCGTTGGGGTGGGGGGGGGGGGGGTGTGGGCTGCGTTTGAAATGGCACTGTCGCAATTTCCTCGTATCTGACAGCAAATTGCAGCCATAAAAAAAAATGCATTTTTGAACGATTTTCATATGACAAATTTAAATTTGTACACAAACGACTATCAACACCGGTAGGCCTACTTGGTTTAATTTACCAAAAACATGCTGACGATGTTGATTCTTTGCTATAAACTCAATCACAATATATCTGTTTTTGGCGCTGTTACTGTTTTTGGAATATATTGTTAATTTATTCTCATCATTTATTATATCCTTATTTCCTTTCCTCACTGGGCTATTTTTCCCTGTTGGAGCCATTGGGCTTATAGTATCTTGCTTTTCCAACTAGGGTTGTAGCTTGGCTAGTAATAATGATAATAATAATATAGAAATAAATAGGTTTTTTTCTTACGATTTAGTATAGATATAATTTCGTCGGTTCCAATTTTATCTTTAAATCTTTAACTGCTTTCACATTTTTTTATTTTCGTTTAATTGATAGTTCACAGCAGACAATTATCTGAAGTTTTAATTGATATTCAGTAATACTGCATTGGTTAGGTTTCTAAAGTGCTTTTTTATTAGCAAAATACAGACATACACATGTGTACACACACATTATATATATATATATATATGTGTGTGTGTGTGTGTGTGTGTGTGTGTGTGTTATTTAGGCATGTTACTCACCGTTTATAATGAATAGGTAATGTCTTTGTGGCGTTCAAAACTGGAAGATAGCTTTTCTCCGGACGAACTGTGCTGCAGATAGTTTTCAGAATAACACCTAATTTCTGAGGGAGCGCGTAAGCTTCACGAATTAGTCTGCTTTGAATATGACATGACTTTCGCCGAGAAATAATGTCAATCTAACTGCAAAAAGTGGAATTGTAAATTTCAGCGAAACAAGATCGCCATGAAATTCTGTGAAGCCTTGTGAAAAATATTTCATGTATTTTAGAAATTAATCTTAAATTTCATCTTTACATTTTTAAGAATCTAAAGTTTTAATTTTTCAGTTTTTGTCAATTGGTGTTGGATTTTCCAAATATTTTGGCATCAACGTTTTCACCATTATAGCCTATATATTAAAGTGTAATTCAATCAGCCAGTGAAGTCCTGAAGAATCGAAACACGTGTGGACACCAAATAATATATAGAGAAACTTTAATGCAATATCCTGTTAGTCTGAAAACTATCTGAAGGATATACTGTATATATATATATATATATATATATATATATATATATATATATATATATATATATATATATATATATATATATATATATGTATATATATTTATTTTATATATATTTATTTATGTATATATATTTATTTATTTATATATATATATTATATCTATATATTTATATCTATATATATATATATTTATATGTACATTTATTTATATATATATTTATATATAATATATATATATATGTATATATATATATATATATATATATATATATATATATATATATATATTTATATGTACATTTATTTATATATATATTTATATATATATAATATATATATATATATATATATATATATATATATATATATATATATATATATATATATATATATATATATATATATATGTGTGTGTGTGTGTGTGTGTATGTGTGCGTATATATGTGCGTATGTATGTAGGCTATGTAAAAA
>NC_090732.1:161379544-161429544 GCF_036898095.1 Palaemon carinicauda | reverse complement strand
TAATAATAGTAATAATAATAATGATAATAATATCTAACACTAGAAGAACAACCAAAAAAGATGCATGGGTTCGGTGCTTTTTATTATTTCTCAGATCGTTTATTTATATCCTTATCTCCACTCCTCACTGGGCTATTTTTCCCTGTTGGAGCCCTTGGGCTTATAGCATCTTGCTTTTCCAACAAGGGCTGTGTCTTAGCTAGTAATAAAAATAATAATAATAATAATAATAATAATAGAAGAACAACAAATAAAGATGCATGAGTTCGGTGCTTTTGGTGAGCCCCTGGTTTGCTACCCCGATAGGCTTCGCCCCAATCAGCCTTATGGACAATGCTGTCTTGGACCTAATGATGAATTGGTTCTTGACCGAAAAGGCATCTCATCCGTTAAAGAAATTCTGTGGAACCTGTTTTCGAGAACCAAGTAACTCGGAATCTCGGACTACTTTCGTCCGATAATAGAAGAATAAGGGGAGCAACGGATAATTATTATTATTATTATTATTATTATTATTATTATTATTATTTCGTGGTAGGAGACCCTCTTTTAGGCAGGTTGAGTTAAAAGTAATGGCTGCATCGGCAGAGTTTATTTTCTTATCCAATTTTTCTATTTTCCGGATAATTCTCTTCTCTAAAGCGCTGCAATCAGCCAGCAGACTTGAAAAACTCATCAGTCAGGTGAATGACAAAATCGGGAAGACTTCT
This sequence comes from Palaemon carinicauda, assembly GCF_036898095.1. NCBI lineage: Eukaryota > Metazoa > Arthropoda > Malacostraca > Decapoda > Palaemonidae > Palaemon > Palaemon carinicauda. Next base: position 161,428,834 of record NC_090732.1, on the reverse strand, counting down.
CAAGTATATTCTCACAAAATACAAGTAAAACTTTTGGTACAAAATAGTATAAACTACGACGCGTTTCGAGGATAAGTCCTTCCTCGTCTTCAGGTAGAGAGTGAGGTGGATGCTGCAGTCGGGTGGTATATATACCCAGGATCAGGATTACAGGTGGGGGGGGGGCTCGAATTTTCATTGGTTATTATTATTGTTGTTGTTGTTACATGCTGAGCTACAACCCTAGTTTTAAAATCCCAGGAGCTCCAGCATGGAAAAAAGCTCAGTGCCGAAAGGGAACAAGGAGTTAAAGTATAAGAGAAATTTAAAATCAATAACAAAATTGAAATAAATCTTACACATACATACATACATATACCAAGGCACTTCCCCCAATTTTTGGGGGTAGCCGACACCAACAAATGAAACAAAAACAAAAAAGGGGACTTCTACTCTCTACGTTCCTCCCAGCCTAACAAGGGACTCAACCGAGTTTGGCTGGTACTGCTAGGGTGCCACAGCCCACCCTCCCACATATAAACATATAAACATATACACATATAAACTTTAAAAAGAGAAATAAGATAGAATAGTGTGTCCAAGTGTACCCCCAAGCAAGAGGACTCGCAGAGTGATGGTTTTTATAACTCAGTGTATGACGTCATATGGTGAATACCGCCATGCAGTTTGTAGTTGTATACCTAGATCAGTGCCTTGTTAACTTTGGTAAGGATAGTACCTGTCACACATCAGTAAACTGTGTCAATTGTTATTATTATTATTATTATTATTATTATTATTATTATTATTATTAAGCTACAACCCTAGTTGGAAAAGCAGAATATTATAAGCCAAGGGGCTCCAACAGGGAAAATAGCCCAGTAAGGAAAGGAAACAAGGAAAAAATATTTTAAGAATATTAAAATAGATATCTCCTTTGTAAACTATAAAAACTTGAACAAAACAAGAGGAAGAGAAACTAGATAGAACAGTGTGGCCGAGTGTACCCTCAAGCAAGAGAACTCTAACCCAGGAGAGTGGAAGACCATGGTACAGAGGCTATGGCACTACCCAAGACTAGAGAACAATGGTTTGATTTTGGATTGTCCTTCTCCTAGAAGAGCTGCTTACCATAGCTAAAGAGTCTCTTCTACCCTTACCAAGAGGAAAGTAGCCACTGAACAATTGCAGTGCAGTAGTTAACCCCTTTGGTGAAGAAGAATTGTTTGGTAATCTCAATGTTGTCAGGTGTATGAGGGCAGAGTAGAATCTGTAAAGAATATGCCAGACTATTCGGTGTATGTGTAGGAAAAGGGAAAATGAACCGTAACTAGAGAGAAGGATCCAGTCAAAGGACCCCATAACACTCTAGCGGTAGTATCTCAACGGGTGGCTAGTACCCTGGCCAACCTACTACCAATTACGGTAGTTTTAGCAGTTCTAAGGGGAAAAAAAATAGGATTTGATAAAATCAGTTTTTATCATATCCCTAAGGATCTTGAGTTGTGTAAAAAGTGGATAGATGTCTATAAAAGAAGCGACAAAGAAGCAAGGGACTTTGCCAGGATCTTTAAGCTTGAACTGCTCAAGTAATTGCCCAGCTAAAACTAGAAAATTAAAAGATGCTGTCCAAACCAACTTCTAGAAGATGTAATGTTCAATCAGGTAATTAAGTTATTTTCTTCTTAGATTTGCTAGTTAGATTACACATTTATCATTGTCATCACCATTTTTTTTTCTCCCTCTCTTTTTGTATGCTGATATGTATGTTATCATCATTGTTAAGCGTTAATTCTATTGTGATTTTATTACCCAGACATTAGAACTCTGTGGTCAACCTGATAATTGATGTTTATAATATATCACTAATATTATTGCATATCTCATCTTTTTTTTACCGATGTCAAAAGTGTAAGATCACTGTACTCTTATTGAAACTCTGTATATGGCTTTTGCTGAAATTATTATTATTATTATTATCATTATTATTATTATTATTATTATTATTATTATTATTATTATTATTATTATTATTATTATTATTATTATTATTATTTCGAGAAATGATTTAATTAAGATTTTTATATGGCTATTGCTATCGGTTAAAATGTTTGATTGAAAACAATTGAGTCCTAATAATGCACCATGATCTTCCACAGTCTTGGGTTAAAGTTCTCTTGCTTGACGGTACACTCGGGCACACTATTCTATCTTATTTCTCTTCCTCTTGTTTTATTAAAGTTTCTTTAGTTTATATAGAATTAGTGCTTGGTGCAAATTATGGGGTATGAAGTTGAATCCTAGCAAAACTCAAAGTATGATTGTAAGTAGGTCAAGGACGGTGGCTCCTCAACATCCGGATCTCAGTATTGATAATGTTTCTTTAAATTTGTATGACTTTTAAAATTTTAGGCGTGATTCTCGACAGAAAATTTACTTCTGAGAAACACATTAGGTCTGTGTCTTCTTCCATTGCACAAAAAATTGGCTTATTGAGAAAGTCTTTCAAAATTTTCGGTGATCAATTTATTCTGAAGTTTTTTAATTCTTTCATTCTACCTTGTTTTGAGTATTTTTCTCCTGTCTGGTCTTCAGCTGCTGATTCTCATCTTAATTTTTTGGACAGAAACTTACGGTCTATTAAATTTCTTATTCTTGATCTAGATATTAATCTTTGGCACCGTCGTTCAATTAGATCATTATGCATGTTGCATAAGATTTTTCATAACTCTGACCATCCTTTACATTGAGATCTACTTGGACAATTCTATCCTGTTCGTAATACTAGGCAGGCAGTTAATTCTAATAGCTAGCCCTTCTCCATCATGAGGCTCAATACTACACAGTATTCTAGAAGTTTTATTCCAGCTGTAACCAAGTTGTGGAATGATCTTCCTAATCGGGTAGTTGAATCAGTAGAACTTCAAAAGTTCAAAGTTGCAGCAAATGTTCTTATGTTGACCAGGCTGACATGAATCTTTTTGTAGTTTATATATGACATAAATTTTGACGTTAGTTTATGTATGACAAATCTGTTTTGATGTTGTTACTGTTTTTTAGAATAATTTATTGTTAATTTGTTCTCATTTATTTATTTCCTTCTTTCCTTTCCTCACTGGGCTATTTTTCCTTATTGGAGCCCTTGGGGTTATAGCATCTTGCTTTTCCAACTAGGGTTGTAGCTTGGCTAATGATAATAATAATAATATTAATTATAATAATAATAATGATAATAATAATATTGATTTTAATGTTGATACTGTTCTTGAAATATTTCATTTTTCCTTGTTTCCCTTCCTCACTGGGTCATTTTCCCTGTTGGAGCCCCTGGGCATAATTATAGCATCCTGCTTTTTTAACTAGGGTTGTAGCTTAGCAATTAATAATAATAATAATAATAATAATAATAATAATAATAATAATAATAATGTGTATTAAAGTTGACATGTTAACTAGGCCTACTTCTGGCTTTTACGGTCTATAGGTAAGCCATAGTCTTATTGTGGAATGAGTTGTAAGTTCAAAACATGTTAATGATATAAGGTATAGGAGTTTTAATAGAAATAACACATGTAGAAATGTTTGATATTGAAGGTAGTCTGAGACTTCTGTTAAATGTAGCATTTCTATTTCTCATTTATCTGCAAAGGTGAGCATATATATATATATATATATATATATATATATTATATATATATTATATATATATATATATATTATATATATATATTATTGAGAGACAGGCGTTATTTCTTTGCAAGTGAATAAGTAAAATTTTTCAGGTGTAAAGTATAGGAGAGAGAGAGAGAGAGAGAGAGAGAGAGAGAGAGAGAGGAGAGAGAGAGAGAGAGAGAGAGAGAGAGAGAGAGACTGTTTTCTTTGCTAGCGAATAAGTAAACTTTTTTAGGTTTAAAGAGAGAGAGAGAGAGAGAGAGAGAGAGAGAGGAGAGAGAGAGAGAGAGAGAGAGAGAGAGGCGTTATTTTTTTGCAAGCAAGTGCATAAGTAAAAATTTTCAGAGAGAGAGAGAGAGAGAGAGAGAGAGAGAGAGAGACGTTATTTTCTTTGCGAGTGAATAAGTAAATTTTTTCAGATGTAGAGTACAGGAGAGAGAGAGAGAGAGAGAGAGAGAGAGAGAGAGAGAGAGAGAGAGAGAGAGAGAGAGAGAGAGAGAGAGAGAGAGGCGTTATTTTTTTGCAAGCAAGTGAATAAGTAAATTTTTTCAGATGTAGAGTACAGGAGAGAGAGAGAGAGAGAGAGAGAGAGAGAGAGAGAGAGAGAGAGAGAGAGAGGAGAGAGAGGAGTTATTTTCTTTGCAAATGAATAGAGTAAATTTTTTTCAGGTGTGAAGTACGAGAGAGAGAGAGAGAGAGAGAGACTTTCTTTGCAAGTGAATAAGTAAATTTTTTCAGATGTAGAGTACAGGAGAGAGAGAGAGAGAGAGAGAGAGAGAGAGAGAGAGAGAGAGAGAGAGAGAGAGAGAGAGAGAGGGGGGGGGAGTTATTTTCTTTGCAAATGAATAGAGTAAATTTTTTCAGGTGTAAAGTACGAGAGAGAGAGAGAGAGAGAGAGAGAGAGAGAGAGAGAGAGAGAGAGAGAGAGAGAGAGACTTTTTCTTTGCAAGTGAATAAGTAAACTTTTTCAGGTGTAGAGTACAGGAGAGAGAGAGAGAGAGAGAGAGAGAGAGAGAGAGAGAGAGAGAGAGAGAGAGACTTTTTCTTTGCAAGTGAATAAGTAAACTTTTTCAGGTGTAGAGTACAGGAGAGAGAGAGAGAGAGAGAGAGAGAGAGAGAGAGGAGAGAGAGAGAGAGAGAGAGAGAGAGAGAGAGGAGAGAGAGAGAGAAAGCGTTATTTTCTTTGCAAGTGAAAAAGTAAACTTCAGGTGTAGTGTACAGGAGAGAGAGAGAGAGAGAGAGAGAGAGAGAGAGAGAGAGAGAGAGAGAGAGAGAGAGAGAGATTATTTTCTTTGCAAGTGAATAAGTAAATTTTTTTTCAGATGTATAGTACAGGAGAGAGAGAGAGAGAGAGGAGAGAGAGAGAGAGAGAGGAGATGAGAGAGAGAGAGAGAGATTAACTTATGATGGGTATTCTTGAATAAGTGGGTAGAAAGTGTGGGGAAAAAATAGTGTTGTATCTCACTAGTCCTACACCGTTCAAGAATTAGATCCTGAGCTATGCATATCTTCCTATTTCATGAAGCGTCCTTTTACATGCAATTGGTAAGACAGAGAATCACTATGACAATATAGGAATTGTAATAAAGGTAAACACTAAAACCATGATAGAGAACGAAGCTTTAAATTGTTCGGGATGGTTCACAGCGTATAAGTTTAGAAATACGTAGGCCTATGTAGCTTTAGGCTCAGCTGATTTAGCTGAACAAGGGAGTATTGCATTGCATATCAAAAGAGAAATATTTTATAGGCCTACAGAATTTCAATATGTTTTTGGAATATCTTCGAGAAATGTATTATATATTGGAAAAAAAATCACTGAGTTGAAATTAGGATGTATTTATAAGATGCTATTGATAATTTTAAGGAAGTAAATGAAGTTTCTGGTTAAGTGTAGGATATATTTAAAAGATAAAGGTATTAAATTAAACAAGAAAACGGAATATCGGTGCAAAGGGTTTAAAGAAAATAAAGAAATTCAACAATTTTCATAAGAAATGTAATGATATAAGTGATTATTCAATAAATGCTTACGGATTTTTTTTTTTATTTGCTTCCATATGTAATATCATGCATTCAAAAATGTATATCTAGGGTAGAAAAGGCATATTATTTACGCAAATAATTATATAAACATTAAAAAAATACTCACTGGCATCTCTTACATGATGGTAACTCACCTCCCTCACTTTGCCTTACTCACCGCAAGTTATTCTGAGTCCGAGGGAAAAAATAACTTACCCGATGAAAGGTTGAAGGCTGATTACATTGCACGGAGGGGAAGACCCATTTGATAGTAGGGAGGAAAACTTTCTTGTTTTCTAAGTGTTTCGATAATGTGGATTTCTCAATATCCTGTCTGGATATTAATCTTTGGCACCGTCGTTCAATAGGTTCATTATGCATGTTGCATAAGATTTTGCATAACTCTGACCATCCTTTACATTCAGATCTCCCTGGACAATTCTATCCTGTTCGTAATACTAGGCAGGCAGTTAATTCTAATAGCCAGGCCTTCTCCATCATGAAGTTTATTCCAGCTGTTACCAAGTTGTGGAATGATCTTCCTATCGGGTAGTTGAATCAGTAGAACTTCAAAAGTTCAAAGTTGCAGCAAACGTTTTTATGTTGACTAGGCTGACAAGAGTCATTTTATAGTTTATATGACAAATCTGTTTTTGACGTTGTTAATAGTTTATATAGGACATATCTGTTTTGACATTGTTACTGTTTTAGAAATTTATTGTTAACTTGTTCTCATCATTTATTTATTTCCTTATTTTCCTTTTCTCACTGAGCTATTTTTTCCCTATTGGAGCCCTTGGGTTTATAGCATCTTGCTTTTCCAACTAGGTTTGTAGCTTGGCTAGTAATAATAATAATAAATGTTGAATGCCTTGGAATGTTTAGGGTAAAATGAACGATGAAATCAAAGGTCCTGTAGAGAGTAGGTATTCCTGCAGTATAGGACTAGAAAAGTAGCCCTTAAAGCAAAGTAAAATAACTATAGTAAGAAGAGATGAAAAGAGCTGAAAATGAAGGAAGAGAAGTGGGAAATGTGAATTGCAGAGTTGCCAGGTTGGCCTTTTTTCCCGACCAAACCCCTCAATTATGGCCTTTTTCCGTGCCAAATATATCTATTTGGCCTTTTTTTTAAATGAAATGGCCATAAATGCTATATTTTTGTCATTTTTCTACTAATGGTTTAGCCTTTTAAAGCTTCCGTTGTTTAAAAGTTGACCTTCTTTCACTTAGGAAAACTGGTAACTTGGTGAATCGTGTGTTTTACAACCTTCCACCACATAAGACATGTTGATGTCGTTGGCTTCAGCGCAAAATATTTATATTTAATGACTTTCTTTTTACGTCATCTTTTAGTTTCGTTAATTGTAGCTTTGTGGTTTTGGTGTTAAAGGATGTGAACTCACGGGCGAGTAAATTGTGGTTCAGTCATTTTAAATGATGTGAATGAAGAATGAACAAAATAAAGAGAAGGAAGTTAGTCATATGTTATTTCCTCTGCTGCTAAAGGAAATACTGTGACTCACGTAGGCTGATGTATCATCTTTTAACCAATTTAGATACATCCTTATCAAGATTTTGTTGACTTTCTATTCCCATTTTTGGATTAGTTTTTATGTTGATGCAATACTGTTAAATTATTATTATTGTTATTATTATTATTATTATTATTATTAGCCAAGCTACAACCCTAGTTGGATTAGTTTTTATATGTTGATGCAATACTGTTAAATTATTATTATTATTATTATTATTATTATTATTATTACTAGCCAAGCTACAACCCTAGTTGAATTAGTTTTTATATGTTGATGCAATACCGTTAAATTATTATTATTATTATTATTATTATTATTATTAGCCAAGCTACAACCCTAGTTGGATTAGTTTTTATATGTTGATGCAATACTGTTAAACTATTATTATTATTATTATTATTATTATTATTATTATTATTATTATTTCTAGCCAAGCTACAACCTTAGTTGCTAAAGCAAGATGCTATAAGCCCAAGGGCTCCAATAGGGAGAAATAGCCCAGTGAGGAAAGGAAATAAGGAAATAAATAAATGATGAGAACAAGTTAACAATAAATCATTCTAAAAACAGTAACAACGTCAAAACAGATATGTCCTAGATAAACTATTAACAACGTCAAAAACAGAAATGTCATATATAAACTATAAAAAGACTCATGTCAGCCTGGTCAACATAAAAACATCTTGAGATATAACTAATTTTACTCCACTAAGTATAATGAACAAATTATGATATAAATGCTGACCATAGCAATAAATATACATGTAATTTGATAAGCAGTTTAGGCAGATTAATCAGAAGAAGCATTTTATCTTGTTAGTATTTCATTCTGATATTAAACTTTAATTTTTTAGTCTTATACACTCAAGACGTGGCCAGAAAAAGTGGAAATACAAATTAAAGTTGAATTAAACGTATGGTTTCTCGCGAGCTCCACTTAACGGACCTTTTTTTTTTTTTTTTTTTTTTTTTTTTTTTTTTTTTTTTTTTTAAAGGTCACCTTCACTCCCTGTAGAGAATGTCGGGATCTTGCCGAGTTCAACAAAGTCATTTTCAGAAGCTGCGCTTTTAAAAAGTGATTAAGATTTTCTGGACTGACTTGGTCTAAATATGAGGTGTCAATGTAAATTCTTGGCTTGTGGTGGCCTATTGGAAACGTCCCTGCCTGACGATTACCAGGCTGGGGTTCGAATCCCTCTTAAGGTCGATAGTGTCTTGTAATGTCTGCAACCTCGCCATCCTTGTGAGCTAAGGCAGTGATGTTGGGAAGGTGTTTGGAGGAGCCTATCAGTCTAGCTGCTGAGTCATCAGCAGCCATTGTCAGGCCCTCCTTGGTCCTAGCGTGGACGGAGAGGGGGCTTGGACGCTGATCACACGTATATATGGTCAGTCTCTAGGGCATTGTCCTGCTAGAGCATTGTCGCTGTCTCCTGCCACTGCCATTCATGAGTGGCCTTTAAACCTTAAACCATAGTATCTATGGAAGGGTCTTGATGGAACTTTTTGAAGGTTTCGATGGGGTCGTCCTTTAGGTCTATCTCTCCTCGAGACTGATGTCCAAGAAGGTCACTCTTCATTAGAGAAAACAGGTCAAGGGTGAAATCATGGTCTTGCCTCTGTAGTGGCAGTCCCCTGGGGTCAACTTTTATCGGGAACCCCGGCGGAGTAATTAATGTTCTTTAACCCCTTGCTCCTCCATAAACGATAACCTTTGCGTCGATTTACTTAAGGTTTAGCAAAGTAGTAGTAGTTGAAGATCTGGAAAGAATAGGATTAATACACCTTTACAATACTGTGTGGCATGACAACTTTACCTTGAATATCTCATTACGTTCAAAAACAATCAGTAGAATTTTTTTTCCAATAATCAAAAGAGGTGAGACAGGGAAAACAACGTTACATTTAAATAGAAAAACCATTGTATTGTATTGCATAACCTTCAGAATTGCATAAGGAAAATTACCAGCATATATTTGAAAACTTTAGTTCATAGAAAAAGTTACGTTAGGTGGATTTTTTTTAGTATAATAGGCCCTCTATAGTCCATTTCTTTTAGCGAGTCCTATTTGCACCGACTCGCAACGGTGCCCTTTTAGCTCGGAAAACTTTCCTGGTCGCTGATTGGTTAGAATTATCTTGTCCAACCAATCAGCGATCAGGAAACTTTAACGAGCTAGAAGGGCACGGCTGCGAGTCGGTGCAAATATGTCTCGCTAAAAGAAATGGAATATAGTGATATCTGTTCTATAATGCTTAGATTTGAGAATAGATGAGACATTGCATTAATGTCAGCTTTTACGTGTTTAAGATAATTTGGTCTACGCAATTTACGAAAGAATTACTTTAACGTTAACGGCCAATTCATTGGACACGGCAGTTCATCTAGGAGAAGGACACTCCAAAATCAAACCAGTGATCTCTAGTCTTGGGTAGTGCCATAGCCTCTGTTCCATGGTCTTCCACTGTCTTGGGTTAGAGTTCTCTTGCTTGAGAGTACACTCGGGCACACTATTTTATCTAATTTTTCTTCCTCTTGTTTTGTTAAAGTTTTGATAGTTTATATAGGAAATATTAATTTTAATGTTACTGTTCTTAGAATATTTTATTTTCCCTTCTTTCCTTTCCTCACTGTGCTATTTTCCCCGTTGGAGCCCCTGGGCTTATAGCATCCTGCTTTTCCAACTAGGGTTGTAGCTTAGCGAGCAATGATAATAATAATAATAATAATGATAATAACAATAATGATAATAATATAACGTAACATAACATAACAATTCTGAGAGGTAGCAACCATACATCGTCACAGAATATTGCAGCGAACATTTTATATCGAACAGGCTGTTCGCGAAGTAGGCTCGTTCTCTGATGATGGTCTTGATCCCTTTCACCATGGAATTAGGGGATGTCCTGATACAACCATCTGCTGCAACGAAGATTTGGGAATAGGACGTGGATCCGTCCGAGCATGATACATTGAAGCCGTCCTTGTCGTATCGTATCCACGAGCCGTTGTTCAGTCTGCAATTGAACTCATTATTGTCAAAGGGATAAAGCTTATCCAGACAATTTTCACTTGTATGGGAGAGAGCACCGTCTAGCACTATACCTAACTCACATGAATCCATTAAGTTTTTATGGAATTCAAATGAGTCTGTATATAGTTTATTTATAAAGAAAGATCTATTTTAATGTTGTTACTGTTCTTAAAATATGTTATTTTAATTGTTCATTAATTTTCTTTTAGTGTATTTATTTCATTTCTTCGATGGGCCATTTTTCCTTGTTGGGGCCCTTGGGCTTATAGCATCCTGCTTTTCAAACTAGGATTGTGGCTTAGCTAATAATAATAATAATAATAATAATAATAATAATAATAATAATAATAATGGAACACTACTCTATCTACAGTATATACATCATACGAACCACGAATCTTAACTCGATTTATTTTGTCTTGATATCTGCTGCTGCCTCCGATGCCTTAGATGACCGCAGAGGTAGCAGCAGTAGGGGATTCAGTATTATGAAGCTTCATCTGTGGTGGATAATGTGGGAGGGTGGGCTGTGACACCCTAGCAGTACCATCTGAACTCGGTTGAGTCCCTTGTTAGGCTGGGAGGAACGTAGAGAGTAGAGGTCCCCTTTTTGTTTTTGTTTAATTTGTTGATGTCAGCTACTCCCCAAAATTGGGGGAAGTGCCTTGGTATATGTATGTATGTATGTATCTGTATATAAAACCCAATATTTAATTTTTTTCTCCTTACCGTTGCAAGAAAACCAACTTATTTTTTTCAGTTACATTTCTAATAGTTAATAAATGGGATGCAGTTTCATACTGTAATGAAAGGGATTCCTGAAATAAAAAAAAAAAAAATGTTCTAAATAACTGCAATTTTCAAAGCCCACATGAATTATATCTTGGCCCACTGTGATTATAATTTTCCATAGCCAATGTTCTCTAGTCTTGGGTAGTGCCATAACCTCTGTACCATGGTCTTCCACTCTCCCGGGTTAGAGTTCTCTTGCTTGAGGGTACACTCGGGAACACTATTTTATCTTATTCCTCTTACTCTTGTTTTGTTAAAGTTTTTATAGTTTATGTAGGAGATATTGAATTTAATGTTACTCTTCTTGAAATATTTTGTTTCCTTAATTTTCCTTTCCTCGCTGGGCTATTTTCCCTGTTGGAGCCCCTGGGCTTATAGCATCCCGCTTATCCAAGTAAGGTTGGAGTAGCCTAGCAAGTAATAATAATAATAATAATAATAATAATAATAATAATAATAATGATAATAATAATAATAATAATTTCCTTTGACGAGTCGTTATTTTTTCCAGGTCTCTCATCGTCTTTGTCCTGTTCGCCAAGTCTTGCAACGTAAGTACAGCCTGAATTTTGTACCATTAATGAAATTACTGTTCTAAGGTCCAACTTCCGGTTTCATCCTCGCTCTTTAGCGAGGGAGAAAGCGAGAGAATAAACACCGAACTGTGACTCGAAACTGTGTGGTTCTTGATGTAGAAATTCCCTTCGCCTGTGACCATAGAATCTTCATGTCATAAGCTTAATGACTTTCTCTCTCTCTCTCTCTCTCTCTCTCTCTCTCTCTCTCTCTCTCTCTCTCTCTCTCTCTCTCTCTCTCTCTATGGTAGCCAGCCGTTTATTGTTGACGATTGATACGTTGTTTGTCTAGTGAACACTCCAAAATCAAACCATTGTTCTCTAGTCTTGGGTAGTGCCATAGCCTCTGTACCATGGTCTTCTATTGTCTTGGGTTAGAGTTCTATTGCTTGAGGATACACTCGGGCACTCTATTCTATTTAATTTCTCTTCTTGTTTTGTTAAAGTTTTTATAGTTTATATAGGAAATATTTATTTTAATATTGTTACTGTTCTTAAAATGTTTTATTTTTCCTTGTTTCCTTTCCTCACTGGGCTATTTTCCCTGTTGGGGCCCCTGGGCTTTTAGCATTCTGCTTTTCCAACTAGGGTTGTAGCTTAGCAAATAATAATAATAATAATAATAATAATAATAATAATAATAATAATAATAATAATAATAATCTACTGTATATGATTTCTTTCCGGCATTGCCAATTTTATAACTTCTCGGTGTCTTCCAGTCCCTCTGCAGGGAGAGAGAGGGAGTTGTCAAATCCTAGTGAGAGGGAATACCCCGAGAGGTGCACTTGGAAACCACATCTCCATAAATTCCAGAAACTGCCGTTTTGTAGTTAGGAAAAGGGGAGGGTGGTGGGAAGAGTTGAATGTGTGTGCATATCTATATAAATATTTAGAGGTAATTATGCATATAATTAATATACTTTTTTGTCCCATAATCTATTCTTACATCACTTATTAATTTGGACTCCCATATAACCCCTATACGAATGAAAACTTCTTCTTTGTCTACATCTTTTCCCACATTATGTGGGGTCGATGTTTCTGGCCAGCGTTCTCCATCTACCTCTGTCCCAGACTTCATCATATATATATACCCTAGCATTATTTCTAATCTCACAATTTCCACTGGTCATATTGGTTTTGGCTAATTTTTCATGGCCGGATGCCTTTCCTGCCCCCAACCCTCCCCCCATTTACCCGGGCTTGGGACCGGTGTGACAGTCTGAACGATCCCCCGGTCTCAGAATTCTCCTTGATAATCTGCGCATGCGCGAACATTACCGTTTGCCAGTGCATACGAGGTTGAGGTTTTATTTTCCTGTAATGTTAGCGTGCGCAGCTCAACATTACCGTTTGCCAGTGCATACAAGGTTGATGTTTTAATTTCTTGTAATGTTAGCGTGCGCAGCTCAACATTACCGCTTGCCAGAACATACGAGCTTGATGTTTCATTTTCATGCGAGCGAAGCGAGCTAATGGGGGAAAAGAACCATTATACAATGTCAAGGAGAATTCTGAGACCGGGCTGCCTTGCCCCCCCCCCCCCTCAGTAGCTGGGTTATACAAATGAAAACTGCTAACTTTTATTTTCTTCCCAAAACATAAATACCAACCACCTTATACTGTCCCTAGACACTGAGAGCAAGAATACATCATTAGCAAATGCAACACTTTTTATCACACAATCATGCTCTACAGCTTCCGATCCTCTGTCAGCGCCATTTATCACAACACCTGCGAAAACACGAAGGAACCAGACGGACAATGGTTCCTCTCATCGCGAGCTCTGAGTAGACGACCTCCTATCAACAAGGACGTACAATAGACTGCCTTTCAACCTGCGTAATTTGACCACTTCACGTCGATTCCTAATTAATCTTAAAAGAGCCATAAAAAGGAACGTGTAGAGTATCCCTTTATTCCAAAATCTTCGGACAATGTATTCCCTTTATTTGCAATTGATCAAACCTATATTGACTCAGGGTTACCAGATTTTCTAAACGAGAAAAGGCCAAACACAGATTTTCTAAACGAGAAAGGGTCAAACACAGATTTTCTAAACAAGAAAAGGCCAAATACAGATTTTCTAAACGAGAAAAGGCCAAACACAGACTTTCTAAACGAGAAAAGGCCAAACACAGATTTTCTAGATGGCCAAACAAAGATTTTCTAAACGAGAAAAGGTCAAACACAGATTTTCTAAATGAGAAAGGGCCAAACACAGATTTTCGAAACGAGAAAAGACCAAACACAGATTTTCTAAACGAGAAAAGGCCAAACACAGATTTTCTAAACGAGAAAGGGCCAAACACAGATTTTCTAAACGAGAAAAGGTCAAACACGGATTTTCTAAATGAGAAAGGGCCAAACACAGATTTTCTAAATGAGAAAAGGCCAAACACAGATTTTCTAAACGAGAAAGGGCCAAACACAGATTTTCTAAACGAGAAAGGGCCAAACACAGATTTTCTAAACGAGAAAGGGCCAAACACAGATTTTCTAAACGAGAAAAGGCCAAACACAGGTTTTCTAAACGAGAAAAGGCCAAACACAGATTTTCGAAACGAGAAAGGGCCAAACACAGATTTTCTAAACGAGAAAAGGCCAAACATGGATTTTCTAAAAGAGAATTGGCCAAACACAGATTTTCTAAACGAGAAAAGGCCAAACACGGATTTTCTAAACGAGAAAGGGCCAAACACAGATTTTCTAAACGAGAAAAGGCCACACAGATTTTCTAAACGAGAAAAGGCCAAACACAGATTTTCGAAACGAGAAAAGGCCAAACACAGATTTTCTAAACGAGAAAGGGCCAAACACAGATTTTCTAAACGAGAAAAGGCCACACAGATTTTCTAAACGAGAAAGGGCCAAACAGATTTTCTAAATGAGAAAAGGCCAAACACAGATTTTCTAAACGAGAAAGGGCCAAACACAGATTTTCGAAACGAGAAAGGGCCAAACAGATTTTCTAAACGAGAAAGGGCCAAACAGATTTTCGAAACGAGAAAAGGCCAAACACAGATTTTCTAAACGAGAAAAGGCCAATTTCTAATCAACCGTAGCTTTATTAAGCCAACCCATTAGTAGAAAAAAGGCCAAAAAATATAGTATTTCAGGCCCACCTTTTTCATGATATTACTAAAAGCCAACCAATGTCAAAAAAGGCCAAATTTGACATTTTTGGCCTGAAAAAAAGCCAACCTGGCCATTCTGTAATTGACCAGCTCGCTCGATACTCCCCAGCTTCCTCTTATTTCATAATCGAACCTTGATTATTTTTCCATCTTTATAATCTTTATTATACCTTATACCTTATTATTCCAGCTGTTACCAAGTTGAATCAGTAGAACTTCCAAAGTTCAAAGTTGGAGCAAATGTTTTTATGTTGACGAGGCTGACATGAGTTTTTTTTTATTGTTTATATATGATATATCTGAATTTGACGTTGTTGATAGTTTATATAGGACATATCTGTTTTGACGCTGTTACTGTTTTTTAGAATGATATATCGTTAATTTATTCTCATCATTCATTTATTTCCTTATTTCCTTTCCTCTCTGGGCTGTTTTTCCCTGTTGGAGCCCTTGGGCTTATAGCATCTGGCTTTTGCAACTAGGGTTGTAGCTTGGCTAATAATAATAATAATAATAATAATAATAATAATAATTTAACAGTATTGCATCAACATATAAAAACTAATCCAACTAGGGTTGTAGCTTGGCTAATAATAATAATAATAATAATAATTTAACAGTATTGCATCAACATATAAAAACTAATCCAACTAGGGTTGTAGCTTGGCTAATAATAATAATAATAATAATAATAATAATAATAATAATAATAATAATGTGTTTACAGTTATGGGAATGAGATCATGAGTTACTAAGTACCGTTATCCTCATGTCATTAAAGTAATACTGTTGAAAAAAAAAACCGTAATATTAATCGGAAATTCTCTGTCAAAATATATTGTTCTCAGCCGTATTTCAGCAAAATACAGTCGGCCATAATTTTTTACCCTATTTTGTTATTATATCTTACGGGTTGGTGACCTTAATATCACTCCTTCACGTCAACATATCCGTTTTTTAAAACGGCAAATACCTGGCCACATTTATTCCAGGTTTTTTTTTTTTTTTTTTTTACGGCAGATTTTCAAGTGTAGCTAAAGTTGTGTTCGGAAGCAATAGGCTATCTAATCAAATATCTTTCTCTCGTAGCTACCGAGCATAAAGAAAGTTGGCTTGTAAAGATGACAAGAAACAGAAAATCTCAAGCTCTTCATAAAGGTTTCTCTTCACATTTTACAAGTGATTAATCTACAACTTTATCTTGCTCGTTGATAAGATTCTTATCTGTTTAGAAAATCCTTTTTTTTTTTTTTTTTTTTTTTCTCTCGAAAGGATCGTTATCCAATTGCTTCAAACAATGTTATCGTTGTGTCAAACCTCTGTTTAGCCTAAAAAATTAAGATGTTTATTTCACTTTTCAGACTTCTATAATGAATCACATTCTGCCTGCTGATAATTTCCATAAATCTTCAAATTCGTAATAAGCAATCTTTCCTCTCCGAAGATTTTATTCTTTCTACTTCCCTTTTATTATTATTATTATTATTATTATTATTATTATTATTATTATTATTATTATTATTATTATTATTATTATTATTATTATTGTTAGCTAAGCTACAATCCCTAGTTGGAAAAGCAAGATACTATAAGCCCAATGGCTCCAGCGAGGAAAAATAGCCCAGCGAGGAAACGAAATAAGGAATCAAATTAACTACAATAGGAGCATATATATATATATATATATATATATATATATATATATATATATATATATATATATATATATAGTTTATATGTTTTTTCTCTGTTATATGCAGCATTGGCGAACCTTCTCAAGGGAGCACAGCATTGTAGAAGAAGTCAGACTTGTTTTTTCTGCAATTGTCCACCTAACAAAGAAACAGTACAGGTGAATCTTTGCCAAGGGACAAAGCTTACTAGAACAAGTAAGACTTCTTCCACAAGTAAGACTTCTTCCCTCTGCTGTCTGTCTGTCTGTCTGTCTGTACAGAATGCCTTACCTTGTGTAAGACCCGGGCTCTTGCACAAGGTAAGGCAATCTATAAAGACACACAGACAGACAGCAGAGGGAAGAAGTCCCTCTACTGATTTCAACTTGTGGAATATCCTTTTGGTATCCAGAAGAGATGGAGAATAGCTGCCATTTTGTTTCATCCTTTAAGCCATCTTCTTTTTTTTTTGGGGGGGGGGGGGGATTTTCTAGTTTATATGTTTTTTCTCTGTTATATGAAGCATTGAGGAATCTTCTCAAGGGAGCACAGCATTGTAGAAGAAGTCAGACTTGTTTTTTCTGCAATTGTCCACCTGACAAAGAAACAGTACAGGTGAATCTTTGCCAAGGGACAAAGCATAGTGGAGCAAGTCAGACTTCTTCTCTCTGCTGAGTCCATATTGTAGAATATCCCTTTGGTATCCAGAAGAGATGGAGAATAGTCGCCATTTTGCTTTTTCCTTGCAGCCATCTTTTTTTTTTTTTTTTTTGAGGATTTTACAGTTTATATATTTTTGTCTGTAATATAGGCATCGTTGGGAAACCTTCTTAAGAGGGCACAGCATAATAGAAGAAGTAAGACTTGTTTCTTCTGCATTTGTCCACCTGACAGAGAAACAGTACAAGTGAATCTTCATCAAGGGACAAAGCATAGTGGAGCAAGTCAGACTTCTTCCCTCTGCTGAGTCCATCTTGTAGAATATCCCTTTGGTATCCAGAAGAGATGGAGAATAGTTGCCATTTTTCTTTTTCCTTAAAGTTATCTTCTATTTGTGAATTTTTTTTTCTTTTTTTTTTTAGGAGGATTTTCCAGTTTTTATATTTTTGTCTATAATATATGCAACGTTTGGGAAGCTTCATAAGAGGGCACAGCATTGTAGAAGTAAGACTTGTTTCTTCTGCATTTGTCCACCTGACAAAGAAACAGTACAAGTGAATCTTCATCAAGGGACAAAGCATAATGGAGCAAGTCAGACTTCTTCCCTCTGCTGAGTCCATCTTGTAGAATATCCCTTTGGTATCCAGAAGAGATGGAGAATAGTTGCCATTTTTCTTTTTCCTTAAAGTTATCTTCTATTTGTGAATTTTTTTTTCTTTTTTTTTTTTTAGGAGGATTTTCCAGTTTTTATATTTTTGTCTATAATATATGCAACGTTTGGGAAGCTTCATAAGAGGGCACAGCATTGTAGAAGAAGTAAGACTTGTTTCTTTTGCATTTGTCCACCTGACAAAGAAACAGTACAAGTGAATCTTCATCAAGGGACAAAGCATAGTGGAGCAAGTCAGACTTCTTCCCTCTGCTGAGTCCATCTTGTAGAATATCCCTTTGGTATCCAGAAGAGATGGAGAATAGTTGCCGTTTTTTCTTTTTCCTTAAAGTTATCTTCTATTTGTGAATTTTTTTTTCTTTTTTTTTTTTAAGGAGGATTTTCCAGTTTTTATATTTTTGTCTATAATATATGCAACGTTTGGGAAGCTTCATAAGAGGGCACAGCATTGTAGAAGAAGTAAGACTTGTTTCTTCTGCATTTGTCCACCTGACAAAGAAACAGTACAAGTGAATCTTCATCAAGGGACAAAGCATAGTGGAGCAAGTCAGACTTCTTCCCTCTGCTGAGTCCATCTATGTAGAATATCCCTTTGGTATCCAGAAGAGATGGAGAATAGTCGCCAGTTTTTTTTCCTTCAAGTTATCTTCTATTTGTGATTTTTTTTTCTTTTCTTTTTTTTTTTAGGAGGATTTTCCAGTTTTTATATTTTTGTCTATAATATATGCAACGTTTGGGAAGCTTCATAAGAGGGCACAGCATTGTAGAAGAAGTAAGACTTGTTTCTTCTGCATTTGTCCACCTGACAAAGAAACAGTACAAGTGAATCTTCATCAAGGGACAAAGCATAGTGGAGCAAGTCAGACTTCTTCCCTCTGCTGAGTCCATCTTGTAGAATATCCCTTTGGTATCCAGAAGAGATGGAGAATAGTTGCCATTTTTCTTTTTCCTTCAAGTTATCTTCTATTTGTGAATTTTTTTATTTTTTTTTATTTTAGGAGGATTTTCCAGTTTTTATATTTTTGTCTATAATATATGCAACGTTTGGGAAGCTTCATAAGAGGGCACAGCATTGTAGAAGAAGTAAGACTTGTTTCTTCTGCATTTGTCCACCTGACAAAGAAACAGTACAAGTGAATCTTCATCAAGGGACAAAGCATAGTGGAGCAAGTCAGACTTCTTCTCTCTGCTGTGTCCATCTTGTAGAATATCCTTTTGGTATCCAGAAGAGATGGAGAATAGTCGCTATTTTTTTTCCTTAAAGTTATTTTCTATTTGTGATTTTTTTTTTTTTTTTTTGAGGAGGATTTTCCAGTTTTTATATTTTTGTCTATAATATATGCAATGTTTGGGAAGCTTCTTAAGAGGGCACAGCATTGTAGAAGAAGTAAGACTTGTTACTTCTGCATTTGTCCACCTGACAAAGAAACAGTACAAGTGAATCTTCATCAAGGGACAAAGCATAGTGGAGCAAGTCAGACTTCTTCCCTCTGATGAGTCCATCTTGTAGAATATCCCTTTGGTATCCAGAAGAGATGGAGAATAGTCGCCATTTTTTTTCCCTATAGTTATCTTCTATTTGTGATTTTTTTTTTTTTTTTTTAAGGAGGATTTTCCAGTTTTTATATTCTTGTCTATAATATATGCAACGTTTGGGAAGCTTCTTCAGAGGGCACAGCATAATAGAAGAAGTAAGACTTGTTACTTCTGCATTTGTCCACCTGACAAAAAAACAGTACAAGTGAATCTTCATCAAGGGACAAAGCATAGTGGAGCAAGTCAGACTTCTTCCCTCTGCTGAGTCCATCTTGTAGAATATCCCTTTGGTATCCAGAAGAGATGGAGAATAGTCGCCAGTTTTTTTTCCTTCAAGTTATCTTCTATTTGTGAATTTTTTTTCTTTTCTTTTTTTTTTTAGGAGGATTTTCCAGTTTTTTATATTTGTCTATAATATATGCAACGTTTGGGAAGCTTCTTAAGAGGGCACAGCATAATAGAAGAAGTAAGACTTATTTCTTCTGCATTTTTCCACCTGACAAAGAAACAGTACAAGTGAATCTTCATCAAGGGACAAAGCATAGTGGAGCAAGTCAGACTTCTTCCCTCTGCTGAGTCCATCTTGTAGAATATCCCTTTGGTATCCAGAAGAGATGGAGAATAGTCGCCAGTTTTTTTTCCTTCAAGTTATCTTCTATTTGTGATTTTTTTTTCTTTTTTTTTTTTTTTTTTTTAGGAGGATTTTCCAGTTTTTATATTTTTGTCTATAATATATGCAACGTTTGGGAAGCTTCTTAAGAGGGCACAGCATAATAGAAGAAGTAAGACTTATTTCTTCTGCATTTGTCCACCTGACAAAGAAACAGTACAAGTGAATCTTCATCAAGGGACAAAGCATAGTGGAGCAAGTCAGACTTCTTCCCTCTGCTGAGTCCATCTTGTAGAATATCCCTTTGGTATCCAGAAGAGATGGAGAATAGTCGCCAGTTTTTTTTCCTTCAAGTTATCTTCTATTTGTGAATTTTTTTTTTCTTTTCTTTTTTTTTTTAGTAGGATTTTCCAGTTTTTATATTTTTGTCTATAATATATGCAACGTTTGGGAAGCTTCTTCAGAGGGCACAGCATAATAGAAGAAGTAAGACTTGTTACTTCTGCATTTGTCCACCTGACAAAAAAACAGTACAAGTGAATCTTCATCAAGGGACAAAGCATAGTGGAGCAAGTCAGACTTCTTCCCTCTGCTGAGTCCATCTTGTAGAATATCCCTTTGGTATCCAGAAGAGATGGAGAATAGTCGCCAGTTTTTTTTCCTTCAAGTTATCTTCTATTTGTGAATTTTTTTTTCTTTTCTTTTTTTTTTAGGAGGATTTTCCAGTTTTTATATTTGTCTATAATATATGCAACGTTTGGGAAGCTTCTTAAGAGGGCACAGCATAATAGAAGAAGTAAGACTTATTTCTTCTGCATTTGTCCACCTGATAAAGAAACAGTACAAGTGAATCTTCATCAAGGGACAAAGCATAGTGGAGCAAGTCAGACTTCTTCCCTCTGCTGAGTCCATCTTGTAGAATATCCCTTTGGTATCCAGAAGAGATGGAGAATAGTCGCCAGTTTTTTTTCCTTCAAGTTATCTTCTATTTGTGAATTTTTTTTTTCTTTTTTTTTTTTTTTAGGAGGATTTTCCAGTTTTTATATTTTTGTCTATAATATATGCAACGTTTGGGAAGCTTCTTCAGAGGGCACAGCATAATAGAAGAAGTAAGACTTGTTACTTCTGCATTTGTCCACCTGACAAAAAAACAGTACAAGTGAATCTTCATCAAGGGACAAAGCATAGTGGAGCAAGTCAGACTTCTTCCCTCTGCTGAGTCCATCTTGTAGAATATCCCTTTGGTATCCAGAAGAGATGGAGAATAGTCGCCAGTTTTTTTTCCTTCAAGTTATCTTCTATTTGTGAATTTTTTTTTCTTTTAAATTTTAAGGAGGATTTTCCAGTTTTTATATTTTTGTCTATAATATATGCAACGTTTGGGAAGCTTCTTAAGAGGGCACAGCATTGTAGAAGAAGTAAGACTTGTTTCTTCTGCATTTGTCCACCTGACAAAGAAACAGTACAAGTGAATCTTCATCAAGGGACAAAGCATAGTGGAGCAAGTCAGACTTCTTCTCTCTGCTGAGTCCATCTTGTAGAATATCCCTTTGGTATCCAGAAGAGATGGAGAATAGTCGCCATTTTTTTTCCTTAAAGTTATCTTCTATTTGTGAATTTTTTTTTTTTTTTTTTTTTTTAGGAGGATTTTCCAGTTTTTATATTTTTGTCTATAATATATGCAACGTTTGGGAAGCTTCTTCAGAGGGCACAGCATTGTAGAAGAAGTAAGACTTGTTTCTTCTGCATTTGTCCACCTGACAAAGAAACAGTACAGGTGAATCTTCATCAAGGGACAAAGCATAGTGGAGCAAGTCAGACTTCTTCTCTCTGCTGAGTCCATCTTGTAGAATATCCTTTTGGTATCCAGAAGAGATGGAGAATAGTCGCCATTTTTTTCCCTTAAAGTTGTCTTCTTTTTGTGATTTTTTTTTCTTTTTTTTTTTAGGAGGATTTTCCAGTTTTTATATGTTTGTCTATAATATATGCAACGTTTGGGAAGCTTCTTCAGAGGGCACAGCATTGTAGAAGAAGTAAGACTTGTTTCTTCTGCATTTGTCCACCTGACAAAGAAACAGTACAAGTGAATCTTCATCAAGGGACAAAGCATAGTGGAGCAAGTCAGACTTCTTCTCTCTGCTGAGTCCATCTTGTAGAATATCCCTTTGGTATCCAGAAGAGATGGAGAATAGTCGCCATTTTTTTTTCCTTAAAGTTATCTTCTATTTGTGAATTTTTTTTTTTTTTTTTTTTTTTAGGAGGATTTTCCAGTTTTTATATTTTTGTCTATAATATATGCAACGTTTGGGAAGCTTCTTCAGAGGGCACAGCATAATAGAAGAAGTAAGACTTGTTACTTCTGCATTTGTCCACCTGACAAAAAAACAGTACAAGTGAATCTTCATCAAGGGACAAAGCATAGTGGAGCAAGTCAGACTTCTTCCCTCTGCTGAGTCCATCTTGTAGAATATCCCTTTGGTATCCAGAAGAGATGGAGAATAGTCGCCAGTTTTTTTTCCTTCAAGTTATCTTCTATTTGTGAATTTTTTTTTCTTTTCTTTTTTTTTTAGGAGGATTTTCCAGTTTTTATATTTGTCTATAATATATGCAACGTTTGGGAAGCTTCTTAAGAGGGCACAGCATAATAGAAGAAGTAAGACTTATTTCTTCTGCATTTGTCCACCTGATAAAGAAACAGTACAAGTGAATCTTCATCAAGGGACAAAGCATAGTGGAGCAAGTCAGACTTCTTCCCTCTGCTGAGTCCATCTTGTAGAATATCCCTTTGGTATCCAGAAGAGATGGAGAATAGTCGCCAGTTTTTTTTCCTTCAAGTTATCTTCTATTTGTGAATTTTTTTTTTCTTTTTTTTTTTTTTTTAGGAGGATTTTCCAGTTTTTATATTTTTGTCTATAATATATGCAACGTTTGGGAAGCTTCTTCAGAGGGCACAGCATAATAGAAGAAGTAAGACTTGTTACTTCTGCATTTGTCCACCTGACAAAAAAACAGTACAAGTGAATCTTCATCAAGGGACAAAGCATAGTGGAGCAAGTCAGACTTCTTCCCTCTGCTGAGTCCATCTTGTAGAATATCCCTTTGGTATCCAGAAGAGATGGAGAATAGTCGCCAGTTTTTTTTCCTTCAAGTTATCTTCTATTTGTGAATTTTTTTTTCTTTTAAATTTTAAGGAGGATTTTCCAGTTTTTATATTTTTGTCTATAATATATGCAACGTTTGGGAAGCTTCTTAAGAGGGCACAGCATTGTAGAAGAAGTAAGACTTGTTTCTTCTGCATTTGTCCACCTGACAAAGAAACAGTACAAGTGAATCTTCATCAAGGGACAAAGCATAGTGGAGCAAGTCAGACTTCTTCTCTCTGCTGAGTCCATCTTGTAGAATATCCCTTTGGTATCCAGAAGAGATGGAGAATAGTCGCCATTTTTTTTCCTTAAAGTTATCTTCTATTTGTGAATTTTTTTTTTTTTTTTTTTTTTTTAGGAGGATTTTCCAGTTTTTATATTTTTGTCTATAATATATGCAACGTTTGGGAAGCTTCTTCAGAGGGCACAGCATTGTAGAAGAAGTAAGACTTGTTTCTTCTGCATTTGTCCACCTGACAAAGAAACAGTACAGGTGAATCTTCATCAAGGGACAAAGCATAGTGGAGCAAGTCAAACTTCTTCTCTCTGCTGAGTCCATCTTGTAGAATATCCTTTTGGTATCCAGAAGAGATGGAGAATAGTCGCCATTTTTTTCCCTTAAAGTTGTCTTCTTTTTGTGATTTTTTTTTCTTTTTTTTTTTAGGAGGATTTTCCAGTTTTTATATGTTTGTCTATAATATATGCAACGTTTGGGAAGCTTCTTCAGAGGGCACAGCATTGTAGAAGAAGTAAGACTTGTTTCTTCTGCATTTGTCCACCTGACAAAGAAACAGTACAAGTGAATCTTCATCAAGGGACAAAGCATAGTGGAGCAAGTCAGACTTCTTCTCTCTGCTGAGTCCATCTTGTAGAATATCCCTTTGGTATCCAGAAGAGATGGAGAATAGTCGCCATTTTTTTTTCCTTAAAGTTATCTTCTATTTGTGAATTTTTTTTTTTTTTTTTTTTTTAGGAGGATTTTCCAGTTTTTATATTTTTGTCTATAATATATGCAACGTTTGGGAAGCTTCTTAAGAGGGCACAGCATTGTAGAAGAAGTAAGACTTGTTTCTTCTGCATTTGTCCACCTGACAAAGAAACAGTACAAGTGAATCTTCATCAAGGGACAAAGCATAGTTGAGCAAGTCAGACTTCTTCTCTCTGCTGAGTCCATCTTGTAGAATATCCCTTTGGTATCCAGAAGAGATGGAGAATAGTCGCCATTTTTTTTTCCTTAAAGTTATCTTCTATTTGTGAATTTTTTTTTTTTTTTTTTTTTTTTTTTTAGGAGGATTTTCCAGTTTTTATATTTTTGTCTATAATATATGCAACGTTTGGGAAGCTTCTTCAGAGGGCACAGCATTGTAGAAGAAGTAAGACTTGTTTCTTCTGTATTTGTCCACCTGACAAAGAAACAGTACAGGTGAATCTTCATCAAGGGACAAAGCATAGTGGAGCAAGTCAGACTTCTTCCCTCTGCTGAGTCCATCTTGTAGAATATCCCTTTGGTATCCAGAAGAGATGGAGAATAGTCGCCATTTTTTTTCCTTAAAGTTATTTTCTATTTGTGAATTTTTTTTTCTTTTTTTTTTTTAGGAGGATTTTCCAGTTTTTATATTTTTGTCTATAATATATGCAACGTTTGGGAAGCTTCTTAAAAGGGCACAGCATTGTAGAAGAAGTAAGACTTGTTTCTTCTGCATTTGTCCACCTGACAAAGAAACAGTACAAGTGAATCTTCATCAAGGGACAAAGCATAGTGGAGCAAGTCAGACTTCTTCCCTCTGCTGAGTCCATCTTGTAGAATATCCCTTTGGTATCCAGAAGAGATGGAGAATAGTCGCCATTTTTTTCCCTTAAAGTTATCTTCTTTTTATGAATTTTTTTTTCTTTTTTTTTAGGAGGATTTTCCGGTTTTTATATTTTTGTGTATAATATATGCAACGTTTGGGAAGCTTCTTAAGAGGGCACAGCATTGTAGAAGAAGTCAGACTTGTTTTTTCTGCAATTGTCCACCTAACAAAGAAACAGTACAGGTGAATCTTTGCCAAGGGACAAAGCTTACTAGAACAAGTAAGACTTCTTCCACAAGTAAGACTTCTTCCCTCTGCTGTCTGTCTGTCTGTCTGTACAGAATGCCTTACCTTGTGTAAGACCCGGGCTCTTGCACAAGGTAAGGCAATCTTTAAAGACAGACAGACAGACAGTAGAGGGAAGAAGTCCCTCTGCTGATTTCAACTTGTAGAATATCCACTTGATATTCAGAATAGTCACTATCTTGTTGTTTGCCTGCTGCTATCTTCTTCTTTTTCGTCCTTATTTCTTTCTTATATTCACTTTTTATATTTTTTTTCCAGTTTTTATATATTTTTTTTTGGATTTTCATTTTTTAGTTTTTTTGGATTTTTAGTTTTTAATATATTTTTGGGTATTTTTCTTTTTCATATTTTTTTTTTAACTTAGACATTATACATGTCATCAATAATATCTTGGTACTTTTTCAAAACTACTTCCCCCTATTACGGAAAAGTCCATTGGCAAAATTGCCCACTTCTGTATTACGTGTAACCTGTTTCTTGCCGTTTTATTAACTTCGTCTATAGCCTCTTGAATGGCTTTCATTACATTTTCATCCGGTCCTTCTAGGATATCCTGTATGGTGTTGGCCTGCGATCCTATCTCCCTGCACCACTTGACAGTAGAATATCCCTTTGGTATCCAGAAGAGATGGAGAATAGTCGCCAATTTTTTTTTTCCTTAAAGTTATCTTCTATTTGTGGATTTTTTTTTTTTTTTTTTTTTTTTTTTTTTTTTTTTTTAGAAGGATTTTCCTGTTTTTATATTTTTGTCTATAATATATGCAACGTTTGGGAAGCTTTTTAAGAGGGCACAGCATTGTAGAAGAAGTAAGACTTGTTTCTTCTGCATTTGTCCACCTGACAAAGAAACAGTACAGGTGAATCTTCATCAAGGGACAAAGCATAGTGGAGCAAGTCAGACTTCTTCTCTCTGCTGAGTCCATCTTGTAGAATATCCCTTTGGTATCCAGAAGAGATGGAGAATAGTCGCCATTTTTTTTCCTTAAAGTTATCTTCTTATTGTGAATTTTTTTTTTTTTTTTTTTTTTTTTTTTTTTTTAGGAGGATTTTCCTGTTTTTATATTTTTGTCTATAATATATGCAACGTTTGGGAAGCCTTTTAAGAGGGCACAGCATTGTAGAAGAAGTAAGACTTGTTTCTTCTGCATTTGTCCACCTGACAAAGAAACAGTACAGGTGAATCTTCATCAAGGGACAAAGCATAGTGGAGCAAGTCAGACTTCTTCTCTCTGCTGAGTCCATCTTGTAGAATATCCCTTTGGTATCCAGAAGAGATGGAGAATAGTCGCCATTTTGTTTCCTTAAAGTTATCATCTATTTGTGAAATTTTTTTTCTTTTTTTTTTTTAGGAGGATTTTCCTGTTTTTATATTTTTGTCTATAATATATGCAACGTTTGGGAAGCTTCTTAAGAGGGCACAGCATTGTAGAAGAAGTAAGACTTGTTTCTTCTGCATTTGTCCACCTGACAAAGAAACAGTACAGGTGAATCTTCATTAAGGGACAAAGCATAGTGGAGCAAGTCAGACTTCTTCTCTCTGCTGAGTCCATCTTGTAGAATATCCCTTTGGTATCCAGAAGAGATGGAGAATAGTCGCCATTTTTTTTCCTTAAAGTTATCTTCTATTTGTGATTTTTTTTTCTTTTTTTTAGGAGGATTTTCCAGTTTTTATATTTTTTTCTATAATATATGCAACTTTTGGGAAGCTTCTTAAGAGGGCACAGCATTGTAGAAGAAGTAAGACTTGTTTCTTCTGCATTTGTCCACCTGACAAAGAAACAGTACAGGTGAATCTTCATCAAGGGACAAAGCATAGTAGAGCAAGTCAGACTTCTTTCCTCTGCTGAGTCCATCTTGTAGAATATCCCTTTGGTATCCAGAAGAGATGGAGAATAGTCGCCATTTTTTTTCCCTTAAAGTTATCATCTATTTGTGAATTTTTTTTTCTTTTTTTTTAGGAGGATTTTCCAGTTTTTATATTTTTGTCTATAATATATGGAACGTTTGGGAAGCTTCTTAAGAGGGCACAGCATTGTAGAAGAAGTAAGACTTATTTCTTCTGCATTTGTCCACCTGACAAAGAAACAGTACAAGTGAATCTTCATCAAGGGACAAAGCATAGTGGAGCAAGTCAGACTTCTTCTCTCTGCTGAGTCCATCCTGTAGAATATCCTTTTGGTAACCAGAAGAGATGGAGATGTGCGGGCTAACGATGGTGGAGTTGGAAAAGAAGGCTCAAGACCGGAATGAATGGAGAAGTTATGTGCAGAGGGCCACGGCCGTTCGACATCGAACACCTCGTACTTGATGATGATCCAGAAGAGATGGAGAATAGTCGCCATTTTTTTTACCTTTTAGCCATCTTTTTTTTTTTTTGAGGGGGGGGGGGGGGAGATTTTCTAGTTTATAAATATTTTCTCTGTTATATGCAGCATTGGGGAATCTTCTCAAGAGAGCACAGCATTGTAGAAGAAGTCAGACTTGTTTTTTCTGCAATTGTCCACCTAACAAAGAAACAGTACAGGTGAATCTTTGCCAAGGGACAAAGCTTACTAGAACAAGTAAGACTTCTTCCACAAGTAAGACTTCTTCCCTCTGGTGTCTGTGTGTCTGTCTGTATAGAATGCCTTACCTTGTGTAAGACCCGGGCTCTTGCACAAGGTAAGGCAATCTATAAAGACAGACAGACAGACAGACAGTAGAGGGAAGAAGTCCCTCTGCTGATTTCAACTTGTAGAATATCCACTTGATATTCAGAATAGTCACTATCTTGTTTGCCTGCTGCTATCCTCTTCTTTTTTGTCCTTATTTCTTTCTTATATTCACTTTTTATATTTTTTTTCCAGTTTTTATATATTTTTTTTGAATTTTCATTTTTTAGTTTTTTTTTTGGATTTTTAGTTTTTAATATATTTTTGGGTATTTTTCTTTTTCATAATTTTTTTAACTTAGACATTGTACATGTCATCAATAATATCTTGGTACTTTTTCAAAACTACTTCCATCCTGACCTTCATTGTCGGTGTCAGTTCTCCCCCCATTACGGAAAAGTCCATTGGCAAAATTGCCCACTTCTGTATTATGTGTAACCTATTTCTTGCCGTTTTATTAACTTCGTCTATAGCCTCTTGAATGGTTTTCATTACATTTTCATCCGGTCCTTCTAGGATATCCTGTATGGTGTTGGCCTGCGATCCTATCTCCCTGCACCACTTGACAGTAGAATATCCCTTTGGTATCCAGAAGAGATGGAGAATAGTCGCCATTTTTTTTCCTTAAAGTTATCTTCTTTTTGTGAATTTTTTTTAATTTTTTTTTTTAGGAGGATTTTCCAGTTTTTATATATTTGTCTATAATATATGCATCATTGGGAAGCTTCTTAAGAGGGCACAGCATAATAGAAGAAGTAAGACTTGTTTCTTCTGCATTTGTCCACCTGACAAAGAAACAGTACAAGTGAATCTTCATCAAGGGACAAAGCATAGTGGAGCAAGTCAGACTTCTTCTCTCTGCTGAGTCCATCTTGTAGAATATCCTTTTGTTATCCAGAAGAGATGGAGAATAGTCGCCATTTTTTTTCCTTAAGGTTGTCTTCTTTTTGTGAATTTTTTTTTCTTTTTTTTAGGAGGATTTTCCAGTTTTTATATTTTTGTCTATAATATATGCATCATTGGGAAGCTTCTTAAGAGGGCACAGCATAATAGAAGAAGTAAGACTTGTTTCTTGTGCATGTGTCCACCTGACAAAGAAACAGTACAAGTGAATCTTCATCAAGGGACAAAGCATAGTGGAGCAAGTCAGACTTCTTCTCTCTGCTGAGTCCATCTTGTAGAATATCCTTTTGTTATCCAGAAGAGATGGAGAATAGTCGCCATTTTTTTTTCCTTAAAGTTGTCTTCTTTTTGTGAATTTTTTTTTCTTTTTTTTAGGAGGATTTTCCAGTTTTTATATTTTTGTCTATAATATATGCATCATTGGGAAGCTTCTTAAGAGGGCACAGCATAATAGAAGAAGTAAGACTTGTTTCTTGTGTATTTGTCCACCTGACAAAGAAACAGTACAAGTGAATCTTCATCAAGGGACAAAGCATAGTGGAGCAAGTCAGACTTCTTCCCTCTGCTGAGTCCATCTTGTAGAATATCCCTTTGGTATCCAGAAGAGATGGAGAATAGTCGCCATTTTTTTTTCCTTAAAGTTGTCTTCTTTTTGTGAATTTTTTTTCTTTTTTTTAGGAGGATTTTCCAGTTTTTATATATTTGTCTATAATATATGCATCATTGGGAAGCTTCTTAAGAGGGCACAGCATAATAGAAGAAGTAAGACTTGTTTCTTCTGCATTTGTCCACCTGACAAAGAAACAGTACAAGTGAATCTTCATCAAGGGACAAAGCATAGTGGAGCAAGTCAGACTTCTTCTCTCTGCTGAGTCCATCTTGTAGAATATCCTTTTGTTATCTAGAAGAGATGGAGAATAGTCGCCATTTTTTTCCCTTAAAGTTGTCTTCTTTTTGTGATTTTTTTTTCTTTTTTTTTTAGGAGGATTTTCCAGTTTTTATATTTTTAGCTATAATATATGCACCGTTTGGGAAGCTTCTTAAGAGGGCACAGCATAATAGAAGAAGTAAGACTTGTTTCTTCTGCATTTGTCCACCTGACAAAGAAACAGTACAAGTGAATCTTCATCAAGGGACAAAGCATAGTGGAGCAAGTCAGACTTCTTCTCTCTGCTGAGTCCATCTTGTAGAATATCCTTTTGTTATCCAGAAGAGATGGAGAATAGTCGCCATTTTTTTTTTCTTTAAAGTTGTCTTCTTTTTGTGATTTTTTTTTTCTTTTTTTTTAGGAGGATTTTCCAGTTTTTATATATTTGTCTATAATATATGCACCGTTTGGGAAGCTTCTTAAGAGGGCACAGCATAATAGAAGAAGTAAGACGTTTCTTCTGCATTTGTCCACCTGACAAAGAAACAGTACAGGTGAATCTTCATCAAGGGACAAAGCATAGTGGAGCAAGTCAGCCTTTCTCTCTGCAGAGTCCATCTTGTAGAATATCCTTTTGTTATCCAGAAGAGATGGAGAATAGTCGCCATTTTTTTCCCCTTAAAGTGGTCTTCTTTTTGTGAATTTTTTTTTCTTTTTTTTAGGAGGATTTTCCAGTTTTTATATTTTTGTCTAATATATGCATCATTGGGAAGCTTCTTAAGAGGGCACAGCATAATAGAAGAAGTAAGACTTGTTTCTTCTGCATTTGTCCACCTGACAAAGAAACAGTACAGGTGAATCTTCATCAAGGGACAAAGCATAGTGGAGCAAGTCAGACTTCTTCTCTCTGCTGAGTCCATCTTGTAGAATATCCCTTTGTTATCCAGAAGAGATGGAGAATAGTCGCCATTTTGTTTCCTTAAAGTTGTCTTCTTTTTTTTCTTTTTTTTTCTTTTTTTTTTTAGGAGGATTTTCCATTTTTTATATGTTTGTCTATAATATATGCATCATTGGGAAGCTTCTTAAGAGGGCACAGCATAATAGAAGTAGTAAGACTTGTTTCTTCTGCATTCGTCCACCTGACAAAGAAACAGTACAGGTGAATCTTCATCAAGGTACAAAGCATAGTGGAGCAAGTCAGACTTCTTCTCTCTGCTGAGTCCATCTTGTAGAATATCCCTTTGTTATCCAGAAGAGATGGAGAATAGTCGCCATTTTTTTTCCTTAAAGTTGTCTTCTTTTTGTGATTTTTTTTTCTTTTTTTTTTTTAGGAGGATTTTCCAATTTTTATATTTTTGTCTATAATATATGCATCATTGGGAAGCTTCTTAAGAGGGCACAGCATAATAGAAGAAGACTTGTTTCTTCTGCATTTGTCCACCTGACAAAGAAACAGTACAGGTGAATCTTCATCAAGGGACAAAGCATAGTGGAGCAAGTCAGACTTCCTCTCTCTGCTGAGTCCATCTTGTAGAATATCCCTTTGTTATCCAGAAGAGATGGAGAATAGTCGCCATTTTTTTTCCTTAAAGTTGTCTTCTTTTTGTGATTTTTTTTTCTTTTTTTTTTCAGGAGGATTTTCCAATTTTTATATTTTTGTCTATAATATATGCATCATTGGGAAGCTTCTTAAGAGGGCACAGCATAATAGAAGAAGACTTGTTTCTTCTGCATTTGTCCACCTGACAAAGAAACAGTACAGGTTAATCTTCATCAAGGGACAAAGCATAGTGGAGCAAGTTAGACTTCTTCTCTCTGCTGAGTCCATCTTGTAGAATATCCTTTTGTTATCCAGAAGAGATGTAGAATAGTCGCCATTTTTTTTCCTTAAAGTTGTCTTCTTTTTGTGATTTTTTTTCTTTTTTTTTTAGGAGGATTTCCCAGTTTTTATATTTTTGTCTATAATATATGCATCATTGGGAAGCTTCTTAAGAGGGCACAGCATAATAGAAGAAGTAAGACTTGTTTCTTCTGCATTTGTCCACCTGACAAAGAAACAGTACAAGTGAATCTTCATCAAGGGACAAAGCATAGTGGAGCAAGTCAGACTTCTTCTCTCTGCTGAGTCCATCTTGTAGAATATCCTTTTGTTATCCAGAAGAGATGGAGAATAGTCGCCATTTTTTTTTTCCTTAAAGTTGTCTTCTATTTGTGAATTTTTTTTTTCTTTTTTTTAGGAGGATTTTCCAGTTTTTATATTTTTGTCTAATATATGCATCATTGGGAAGCTTCTTAAGAGGGCACAGCATAATAGAAAAAGTAAGACTTGTTTCTTCTGCAATTGTCCACCTGACAAAGAAACAGTACAGGTGAATCTTCATCAAGGGACAAAGCATAGTGGAGCAAGTCAGACTTCTTCTCTCTGCTGAGTCCATCTTGTAGAATATCCTTTTGTTATCCAGAAGAGATTGAGAATAGTCGCCATTTTTTTTCCTTAAAGTTGTCTTCTTTTTGTGATTTTTTTTTCTTTTTTTTTTTAAGAAGGATTTTCCAGTTTTTATATATTTGTCTATAATATATGCATCATTGGGAAGCTTCTTAAGAGGGCACAGCATAATAGAAGAAGTAAGACTTGTTTCTTCTGCATTTGTCCACCTGACAAAGAAACAGTACAAGTGATTCTTCATCAAGGGACAAAGCATAGTGGAGCAAGTCAGACTTCTTCTCTCTGCTGAGTCCATCTTGTAGAATATCCCTTTGGTATCCAGAAGAGATGGAGAATAGTCGCCATTTTTTTTTCCTTAAAGTTATCTTCTTTTTGTGAATTTTTTTTTTTTTATTTTTTTTTGAGGAGGATTTTCCAGTTTTTATATTTTTGTCTATAATATATGCATCATTGGGAAGCTTCTTAAGAGGGCACAGCATAATAGAAGAAGTAAGACTTGTTTCTTCTGCATTTGTCCACCTGACAAAGAAACAGTACAGGTGAATCTTCATCAAGGGACAAAGCATAGTGGAGCAAGTCAGACTTCTTCCCTCTGCTGAGTCCATCTTGTAGAATATCCCTTTCGTATCCAGAAGAGATGGAGAATAGACGCCAGTTTTTTTTCCTTCAAGTTATCTTTTATTTGTGAATTTTTTTTTCTTTTTTTTTTTTAAGAGGATTTTCCAGTTTTTTATTTTGTCTATAATATATGCAACGTTTGGGAAGCTTCTTAAGAGGGCACAGCATAATAGAAGAAGTAAGACTTGTTTCTTCTGCATGTGTCCACCTGACAAAGAAACAGTACAAGTGAATCTTCCTCAAGGGACAAAGCATAGTGGAGCAAGTCAGACTTCTTCCCTCTGCTGAGTCCATCTTGTACAATATCCCTTTGGTATCCAGAAGAGATGGAGAATAGTCGCCAGTTTTTTTTTCCTTCAAGTTATCTTCTATTTGTGAATTTTTTTTTCTTTTTTTTTTTTTAGGAGGATTTTCCAGTTTTTTATTTTTGTCTATAATATATGCAACGTTTGGGAAGCTTCTTAAGAGGGCACAGCATAATAGAAGAAGTAAGACTTGTTTCTTCTGCATTTGTCCACCTGACAAAGAAACAGTAGAAGTGAATCTTCCTCAAGGGACAAAGCATAGTGGAGCAAGTCAGACTTCTTCCCTCTGCTGAGTCCATCTTGTAGAATATCCCTTTGGTATCCAGAAGAGATGGAGAATAGTCGCCATTTTTTTTCCTTAAAGTTATCTTCTATTTGTGAATTTTTTTTTCTTTTTTTTTTGGAGGATTTTCCAGTTTTTTATTTTTGTCTATAATATATGCAACGTTTGGGAAGCTTCTTAAGAGGGCACAGCATTGTAGAAGAAGTAAGACTTGTTTCTTCTGCATTTGTCCACCTGACAAAGAAACAGTACAAGTGAATCTTCATCAAGGGACAAAGCATAGTGGAGCAACTCAGACTTCTTCCCTCTTCTGAGTCCATCTTGTAGAATATCCCTTTGGTATCCAGAAGAGATGGAGAATAGTCGCCATTTTTTTTTCCTTAAAGTTATCTTCTATTTGTGAATTTTTTTTTTCTTTTTTTTTAGGAGGATTTTCCAGTTTTTATATTTTTGTCTATAATATATGCAACGTTTGGGAAGCTTCTTAAGAGGGCACAGCATTGTAGAAGAAGTAAGACTTGTTTCTTCTGCATTTGTCCACCTGACAAAGAAACTGTACAGGTGAATCTTCATCAAGGGACAAAGCATAGTGGAGCAAGTCAGACTTCTTCTCTCTGCTGAGTCCATCTTGTAGAATATCCCTTTGGTATCCAGAAGAGATGGAGAATAGTCGCCAGTTTTTTTTTCCTTCAAGTTATCTTCTATTTGTGAATTTTTTTTTCTTTTTTTTTTTTAGGAGGATTTTCCAGTTTTTTTTATATTTGTCTATAATATATGCAACGTTTGGGAAGCTTCTTAAGAGGGCACAGCATTGTAGAAGAAGTAAGACTTTCTTCTGCATTTGTCCACCTGACAAAGAAACAGTACAAGTGAATCTTCATCAAGGGACAAAGCATAGTGGAGCAAGTCAGACTTCTTCCCTCTGCTGAGTCCATCTTGTAGAATATCCCTTTGGTATCCAGAAGAGATGGAGAATAGTCGCCAGTTTTTTTTTCCTTCAAGTTATCTTCTATTTGTGAATTTTTTTTTTCTTTTTTTTTTTTTTAGGAGGATTTTCCAGTTTTTTTTATATTTGTCTATAATATATGCAACGTTTGGGAAGCTTCTTAAGAGGGCACAGCATTGTAGAAGAAGTAAGACTTTCTTCTGCATTTGTCCACCTGACAAAGAAACAGTACAAGTGAATCTTCCTCAAGGGACAAAGCATAGTGGAGCAAGTCAGACTTCTTCTCTCTGCTGAGTCCATCTTGTAGAATATCCTTTTGGTATCCAGAAGAGATGGAGAATAGTCGCCATTTTTTTCCCTTAAAGTTATCTTCTATTTGTGAATTTTTTTTTCTTTTTTTTTAGGATGATTTTCTGGTTTTTATATTTTTGTGTATAATATATGCAACGTTTGGGAAGCTTCTTAAGAGGGCACAGCATTGTAGAAGAAGTAAGACTTGTTTCTTCTGCATTTGTCCACCTGACAAAGAAACAGTACAAGTGAATCTTCATCAAGGGACAAAGCATAGTGGAGCAAGTCAGACTTCTTCCCTCTGCTGAGTCCATCTTGTAGAATATCCCTTTGGTATCCAGAAGAGATGGAGAATAGTCGCCAGTTTTTTTTTCCTTCAAGTTATCTTCTATTTGTGAATTTTTTTTTTTTTTTTTTTTTTTTAGGAGGATTTTCCAGTTTTTTATTTTTGTCTATAATATATGCATCATTGGGAAGCTTCTTAAGAGGGCACAGCATAATAGAAGAAGTAAGACTTGTTTCTTCTGCATTTGTCCACCTGACAAAGAAACAGTACAAGTGAATCTTCATCAAGGGACAAAGCATAGTGGAGCAAGTCAGACTTCTTCCCTCTGCTGAGTCCTTCTTGTAGAATATCCCTTTGGTATCCAGAAGAGATGGAGAATAGTCGCCATTTTTTTCCCTTAAAGTTATCTTCTATTTGTGAATTTTTTTTTTTTTTTTTTTTTTTTTTTAGGAGGATTTTCCAGTTTTTTATTTTTGTCTATAATATATGCATCATTGGGAAGCTTCTTAAGAGGGCACAGCATAATAGAAGAAGTAAGACTTGTTTCTTCTGCATTTGTCCACCTGACAAAGAAACAGTACAAGTGAATCTTCATCAAGGGACAAAGCATAGTGGAGCAAGTCAGACTTCTTCTCTCTGCTGAGTCCATCTTGTAGAATATCCTTTTGTTATCCAGAAGAGATGGAGAATAGTCGCCATTTTTTTTCCTTAAAGATGTCTTCTTTTTGTGATTTTTTTTTCCTTTTTTTTTTAGGAGGATTTTCCAGTTTTTATATATTTAGCTATAATATATGCATCATTGGGAAGCTTCTTAAGAGGGCACAGCATAATAGAAGAAGTAAGACTTGTTTCTTCTGCATTTGTCCACCTGACAAAGAAACAGTACAAGTGAATCTTCATCAAGGGACAAAGCATAGTGGAGCAAGTCAGACTTCTTCTCTCTGTTGAGTCCATCTTGTAGAATATCCCTTTGGTATCCAGAAGAGATGGAGAATAGTCGCCATTTTTTTTCCTTAAAGTTGTCTTCTTTTTGTGATTTTTTTTTCTTTTTTTTTTAGGAGGATTTTCCAGTTTTTATATATTTGTCTATAATATATGCATTATTGGGAAGCTTCTTAAGAGGGCACAGCATAATAGAAGAAGTAAGACTTGTTTCTTCTGCATTTGTCCACCTGACAAAGAAACAGTACAAGTGAATCTTCATCAAGGGACAAAGCATAGTGGAGCAAGTCAGACTTCTTCTCTCTGTTGAGTCCATCTTGTAGAATATCCCTTTGGTATCCAGAAGAGATGGAGAATAGTTGCCATTTTTTTTCCTTAAAGTTGTCTTCTTTTTGTGATATTTTTTTCTTTTTTTTTAGGAGGATTTTCCAGTTTTTATATATTTGTCTATAATATATGCATCATTGGGAAGCTTCTTAAGAGGGCACAGCATAATAGAAGAAGTAAGACTTGTTTCTTCTGCATTTGTCCACCTGACAAAGAAACAGTACAAGTGAATCTTCATCAAGGGACAAAGCATAGTGGAGCAAGTCAGACTTCTTCTCTCTGTTGAGTCCATCTTGTAGAATATCCCTTTGGTATCCAGAAGAGATGGAGAATAGTCGCCATTTTTTTTCCTTAAAGTTGTCTTCTTTTTGTGATTTTTTTTTCTTTTTTTTTTTTAGGAGGATTTTCCAGTTTTTATATATTTGTCTATAATATATGCATTATTGGGAAGCTTCTTAATAGGGCACAGCATAATAGAAGAAGTAAGACTTGTTTCTTCTGCATTTGTCCACCTGACAAAGAAACAGTACAAGTGAATCTTCATCAAGGGACAAAGCATAGTGGAGCAAGTCAGACTTCTTCCCTCTGCTGATTTCAACTTGTGGAATATCCTTTTGGTAACCAGAAGAGATGGAGATGTGCGGGCTAACGATGGTGGAGTTGGAAAGGAAGGTTCAAGACCGGAATGAACGGAGAAGTTATGTGCAGAGGGCCACGGCCGTTCGACATCGAACACCTCGTACTTGATAATGATCCAGAAGAGATGGAGAATAGTCGCCATTTTTTTTTCATTTTAGCCATCTTTTTTTTTTTTTTTGAGGGGGGGGGGGGAGATTTTCTAGTTTATAAATATTTTCTCTGTTATATGCAGCATTGGGGAATTTTTTCAAGAGAGCACAGCATTGTAGAAGAAGTCAGACTTGTTTTTTCTGCAATTGTCCACCTAACAAAGAAACAGTACAGGTGAATCTTTGCCAAGGGACAAAGCTTACTAGAACAAGTAAGACTTTTTCCACAAGTAAGACTTCTTCCCTCTGCTGTCTGTTTGTCTGTCTGTACAGAATGCCTTACCTTGTGTAAGACCCGGGCTCTTGCACAAGGTAAGGCAATCTATAAAGACAGACAGACAGACAGTAGAGGGAAGAAGTCCCTCTGCTGATTTCAACTTGTAGAATATCCACTAGATATTCAGAATAGTCACTATCTTGTTGTTTGCCTGCTGCTATCCTCTTCTTTTTCGTCCTTATTTCTTTCTTATATTCACTTTTTATATTTTTTTCCAGTTTTTATATATTTTTTTTGGATTTTCATTTTTAGTTTTTTTTTTCGGATTTTTAGTTTTTAATATATTTTTGGGTATTTTTCTTTTTCATAATTTTTTTAACTTAGACATTGTACATGTCATCAATAATATCTTGGTACTTTTTCAAAACTACTTCCATCCTGACCTTCATTGTCGGTGTCAGTTCTCCCCCCATTACGGAAAAGTCCATTTGCAAAATTGCCCACTTCTGTATTACGTGTAACCTGTTTCTTGCCGTTTTATTAACTTCGTCTATAGCCTCTTGAATGGCTTTCATTACATTTTCATCCGGTCCTTCTAGGATATCCTGTATGGTGTTGGCCTGCGATCCTATCTCCCTGAACCACTTGACAGTAGAATATCCCTTTGGTATCCAGAAGAGATGGAGAATAGTCGCCATTTTTTTTCCTTAAAGTTGTCTTCTTTTTGTGAATTTTTTTTTCTTTTTTTAGGAGGATTTTCCAGTTTTTATATATTTGTCTATAATATATGCATCATTGGGAAGCTTCTTAAGAGGGCACAGCATAATAGAAGAAGTAAGACTTGTTTCTTCTGCATTTGTCCACCTGACAAAGAAACAGTACAAGTGAATCTTCATCAAGGGACAAAGCATAGTGGAGCAAGTCAGACTTCTTCTCTCTGCTGAGTCCATCTTGTAGAATATCCTTTTGTTTTCCAGAAGAGATGGAGAATAGTCGCCATTTTTTTTCCCTAAAGTTGTCTTCTTTTTGTGATTTTTTTTTCTTTTTTTTTTTTTTAGGAGGATTTTCCAGTTTTTATATTTTTGTCTATAATATATGCATCATTTGGAAGCTTCTTACGAGGGCACAGCATAATAGAAGAAGTAAGACTTGTTTGTTCTGCATTTGTCCACCTGACAAAGAAACAGTACAAGTGAATCTTCATCAAGGGACAATGCATAGTGGAGCAAGTCAGACTTCTTCTCTCTGCTGAGTCCATCTTGTAGAATATCCTTTTGTTTTCCAGAAGAGATGGAGAATAGTCGCCATTTTTTTTCCCTTGAAGTTTTCTTCTTTTTGTGAATTTTTTTTTTCTTTTTTTAGGAGGATTTTCCAGTTTTTATATTTTTGTGTATAATATATGCATCATTGGGAAGCTTCTTAAGAGAGCACAGCATTGTAGAAGAAGTCAGACTTGTTTTTTCTGCATTTGTTCACCTGACAAAGAAACAATACAAGTGAATCTGCATCAAGGGACAAAGCATAGTGGAGCAAGTCAGACTTCTTCTCTCTGCTGAGTCCATCTTGTAGAATATCCTTTTGTTATCCAGAAGAGATGGAGAATAGTCGCCATTTTTTTTTCCCTTAAAGTTTTCTTCTTTTTGTGAATTTTTTTTTCTTTTTTTTAGGAGGATTTTCCAGTTTTTATATGTTTGTCTATAATATATGCATCATTGGGAAGCTTCTTAAGAGGGCACAGCATAATAGAAGAAGTAAGACTTGTTTCTTCTGCATTTGTCCACCTGACAAAGAAACAGTACAGGTGAATCTTCATCAAGGGACAAAGCATAGTGGAGCAAGTCAGACTTCTTCTCTCTGCTGAGTCCATCTTGTAGAATATCCTTTTGTTATCCAGAAGAGATGGAGAATAGTCGCCATTTTTTTTCCTTAAAGATGTCTTCTTTTTGTGATTTTTTTTTTCTTTTTTTTTTTAGGAGAATTTTCGTTTTTATATGTTTGTCTATAATATATGCATCATTGGGAAGCTTCTTAAGAGGGCACAGCATAATAGAAGAAGTAAGACTTGTTTCTTCTGCATTTGTCCACCTGACAAAGAAACAGTACAGGTGAATCTTCATCAAGGGACAAAGCATAGTGGAGCAAGTCAGACTTCTTCTCTCTGCTGAGTCCATCTTGTAGAATATCCTTTTGTTATCCAGAAGAGATGGAGAATAGTCGCCATTTTTTTCCTTAAAGTTGTCTTCTTTTTGTGATTTTTTTTTTCTTTTTTTTTTTTTTTTAGGAGAATTTTCGTTTTTATATGTTTGTCTATAATATATGCATCATTGGGAAGCTTCTTAAGAGGGCACAGCATAATAGAAGAAGTAAGACTTGTTTCTTCTGCATTTGTCCACCTGACAAAGAAACAGTACAGGTGAATCTTCATCAAGGGACAAAGCATAGTGGAGCAAGTCAGACTTCTTCTCTCTGCTGAGTCCATCTTGTAGAATATCCTTTTGTTATCCAGAAGAGATGGAGAATAGTCGCCATTTTTTTCCCTTAAAGTTGTCTTCTTTTTGTGATTTTTTTTTCTTTTTTTTTTTTTTTTTTAGGAGAATTTTCGTTTTTATATGTTTGTCTATAATATATGCATCATTGGGAAGCTTCTTAAGAGGGCACAGCATAATAGAAGAAGTAAGACTTGTTTCTTCTGCATTTGTCCACCTGACAAAGAAACAGTACAGGTGAATCTTCATCAAGGGACAAAGCATAGTGGAGCAAGTCAGACTTCTTCTCTCTGCTGAGTCCATCTTGTAGAATATCCTTTTGTTATCCAGAAGAGATGGAGAATAGTCGCCATTTTTTTTCCTTAAAGTTGTCTTCTTTTTGTGATTTTTTTTTCTTTTTTTTTTTTTTAGGAGAATTTTCGTTTTTATATGTTTGTCTATAATATATGCATCATTGGGAAGCTTCTTAAGAGGGCACAGCATAATAGAAGAAGTAAGACTTGTTTCTTCTGCATTTGTCCACCTGACAAAGAAACAGTACAGGTGAATCTTCATCAAGGGACAAAGCATAGTGGAGCAAGTCAGACTTCTTCTCTCTGCTGAGTCCATCTTGTAGAATATCCTTTTGTTATCCAGAAGAGATGGAGAATAGTCGCCATTTTTTTTTCCTTAAAGATGTCTTCTTTTTGTGATTTTTTTTTTTTTTTTAGGAGGATTTTCCAGTTTTTATATATTTAGCTATAATATATGCATCATTGGGAAGCTTCTTAAGAGGGCACAGCATAATAGAAGAAGTAAGACTTGTTTCTTCTGCATTTGTCCACCTGACAAAGAAACAGTACAGGTGAATCTTCATCAAGGGACAAAGCATAGTGGAGCAAGTCAGACTTCTTCTCTCTGCTGAGTCCATCTTGTAGAATATCCTTTTGTTATCCAGAAGAGATGGAGAATAGTCGCCATTTGTTTTCCTTAAAGATGTCTTCTTTTTGTGATTTTTTTTTCTTTTTTTTTTTTAGGAGGATTTTCCAGTTTTTATATATTTAGCTATAATATATGCATCATTGGGAAGCTTCTTAAGAGGGCACAGCATAATAGAAGAAGTAAGACTTGTTTCTTCTGCATTTGTCCACCTGACAAAGAAACAGTACAGGTGAATCTTCATCAAGGGACAAAGCATAGTGGAGCAAGTCAGACTTCTTCTTCTCTGCTGAG
This sequence comes from Palaemon carinicauda, assembly GCF_036898095.1. Lineage (NCBI taxonomy): Eukaryota > Metazoa > Arthropoda > Malacostraca > Decapoda > Palaemonidae > Palaemon > Palaemon carinicauda. Next base: position 161,388,121 of record NC_090732.1, on the reverse strand, counting down.
TCCATCTTGTAGAATATCCTTTTGTTATCCTTAAGAGATGGAGAATAGTCGCCATTTTTTTTCCTTAAAGTTGTCTTCCTTTTGTGATTTTTTTTTCTTTTTTTTTAGGAGGATTTTCCAGTTTTTATATGTTTGTCTATAATATATGCATCATTGGGAAGCTTCTTAAGAGGGCACAGCATAATAGAAGAAGTAAGACTTGTTTCTTCTGCATTTGTCCACTTGACAAAGAAACAGTACAGGTGAATCTTCATCAAGGGACAAAGCAAAGTGGAGCAAGTCAGACTTCTTCTCTCTGCTGAGTCCATCTTGTAGAATATCCTTTTGTTATCCAGAAGAGATGGAGAATAGTCGCCATTTTTTTTCCTTAAAGATGTCTTCTTTTTGTGATTTTTTTTCTTTTTTTTTTTTTAGGAGGATTTTCCAGTTTTTATATATTTAGCTATAATATATGCATCATTGGGAAGCTTCTTAAGAGGGCACAGCATAATAGAAGAAGTAAGACTTGTTTCTTCTGCATTTGTCCACCTGACAAAGAAACAGTACAAGTGAATCTTCATCAAGGGACAAAGCATAGTGGAGCAAGTCAGACTTCTTCTCTCTGCTGAGTCCATCTTGTAGAATATCCTTTTGTTATCCAGAAGAGATGGAGAATAGTCGCCATTTTTTTTCCTTAAAGTTGTCTTCTTTTTGTGATTTTTTTTTCTTTTTTTTTTTTTTTAGGAGAATTTTCGTTTTTATATGTTTGTCTATAATATATGCATCATTGGGAAGCTTCTTAAGAGGGCACAGCATAATAGAAGAAGTAAGACTTGTTTCTTCTGCATTTGTCCACTTGACAAAGAAACAGTACAGGTGAATCTTCATCAAGGGACAAAGCATAGTGGAGCAAGTCAGACTTCTTCTCTCTGCTGAGTCCATCTTGTAGAATATCCTTTTGTTATCCAGAAGAGATGGAGAATAGTCGCCATTTTTTTTCCTTAAAGTTGTCTTCTTTTTGTGATTTTTTTTTCTTTTTTTTTAGGAGGATTTTCCAGTTTTTATATATTTGTCTATAATATATGCATCATTGGGAAGCTTCTTAAGAGGGCAAGACCGGAATGAATGGAGAAGTTATGTGCAGAGGGCCACGGCCGTTCGACATCGAACACCTCGTACTTGATGATGATCCACAAGAGATGGAGAATAGTCGCCTTTTTTTTTTCCTTTTAGCTATCTTTTTTTTTTTTTTTTTAGGGGGGGGGGGAGATTTTCTAGTTTATAAATATTTTCTCTGTTATATGCAGCATTGGGGAATCTTCTCAAGAGAGCACAGCATTGTAGAAGAAGTCAGACTTGTTTTTTCTGCAATTGTCCACCTAGCAAAGAAACAGTACAGGTGAATCTTTGCCAAGGGACAAAGCTTACTAGAACAAGTAAGACTTCTTCCACAAGTAAGACTTCTTCCCTCTGCTGTCTGTCTGTCTGTCTGTACAGAATGCCTTACCTTGTGTAAGACCCGGGCTCTTGCACAAGGTAAGGCAATCTATAAAGACAGACAGACAGACAGTAGAGGGAAGAAGTCCCTCTGCTGATTTCAACCTGTAGAATATCCACTTGATATTCAGAATAGTCACTATCTTGTTGTTTGCCTGCTGCTATCCTCTTCTTTTTCGTCCTTATTTCTTTCTTATATTCACTTTTTATATTTTTTTTCCAGTTTTTATATATTTTTTTTTTTGGATTTTCATTTTTTAGTTTTTTTTTTGGATTTTTAGTTTTTAATATATTTTTGGGTATTTTTCTTTTTCATAATTTTTTTAACTTAGACATTGTACATGTCATCAATAATATCTTGGTACTTTTTCAAAACTACTTCCATCCTGACCTTCATTGTCGGTGTCAGTTCTCCCCCCATTACAGAAAAGTCCATTGGCAAAATTGCCCACTTCTGTATTATGTGTAACCTATTTCTTGCCGTTTTATTAACTTCGTCTATAGCCTCTTGAATGGCTTTCATTACATTTTCATCCGGTCCTTCTAGGATATCCTGTATGGTGTTGGCCTGCGATCCTATCTCCCTGCACCACTTGACAGTAGAATATCCCTTTGGTATCCAGAAGAGATGGAGAATAGTCGCCATTTTTTTTCCTTAAAGTTGTCTTCTTTTTGTGATTTTTTTTTCTTTTTTTTTTTTTTAGGAGAATTTTCGTTTTTATATGTTTGTCTATAATATATGCATCATTGGGAAGCTTCTTAAGAGGGCACAGCATAATAGAAGAAGTAAGACTTGTTTCTTCTGCATTTGTCCACTTGACAAAGAAACAGTACAGGTGAATCTTCATCAAGGGACAAAGCATAGTGGAGCAAGTCAGACTTCTTCTCTCTGCTGAGTCCATCTTGTAGAATATCCTTTTGTTATCCAGAAGAGATGGAGAATAGTCGCCATTTTTTTTCCTTAAAGATGTCTTCTTTTTGTGATTTTTTTTTCTTTTTTTTTTTAGGAGGATTTTCCAGTTTTTATATATTTAGCTATAATATATGCATCATTGGGAAGCTTCTTAAGAGGGCACAGCATAATAGAAGAAGTAAGACTTGTTTCTTCTGCATTTGTCCACCTGACAAAGAAACAGTACAAGTGAATCTTCATCAAGGGACAAAGCATAGTGGAGCAAGTCAGACTTCTTCTCTCTGCTGAGTCCATCTTGTAGAATATCCTTTTGTTATCCAGAAGAGATGGAGAATAGTCGCCATCTTTTTTCCTTAAAGTTGTCTTCTTTTTGTGATTTTTTTTTCTTTTTTTTTTTTTTTAGGAGAATTTTCGTTTTTATATGTTTGTCTATAATATATGCATCATTGGGAAGCTTCTTAAGAGGGCACAGCATAATAGAAGAAGTAAGACTTGTTTCTTCTGCATTTGTCCACCTGACAAAGAAACAGTACAAGTGAATCTTCATCAAGGGACAAAGCATAGTGGAGCAAGTCAGACTTCTTCTCTCTGCTGAGTCCATCTTGTAGAATATCCTTTTGTTATCCAGAAGAGATGGAGAATAGTCGCCATTTTTTTTCCTTAAAGATGTCTTCTTTTTGTGATTTTTTTTTTTTTTTTTTAGGAGGATTTTCCAGTTTTTATATATTTAGCTATAATATATGCATCATTGGGAAGCTTCTTAAGAGGGCACAGCATAATAGAAGAAGTCAGACTTGTTTCTTCTGCATTTGTCCACCTGACAAAGAAACAGTACAGGTGAATCTTCATCAAGGGACAAAGCATAGTGGAGCAAGTCAGACTTCTTCTCTCTGCTGAGTCCATCTTGTAGAATATCCTTTTGTTATCCAGAAGAGATGGAGAATAGTCGCCATTTTTTTTCCTTAAAGATGTCTTCTTTTTGTTATTTTTTTTTTCTTTTTTTTTTTTTAGGAGGATTTTCCAGTTTTTATATATTTAGCTATAATATATGCATCATTGGGAAGCTTCTTAAGAGGGCACAGCATAATAGAAGAAGTAAGACTTGTTTCTTCTGCATTTGTCCACCTGACAAAGAAACAGTACAGGTGAATCTTCATCAAGGGACAAAGCATAGTGGAGCAAGTCAGACTTCTTCTCTCTGCTGAGTCCATCTTGTAGAATATCCTTTTGTTATCCAGAAGAGATGGAGAATAGTCGCCATTTTTTTTCCTTAAAGATGTCTTCTTTTTGTGATTTTTTTTTCTTTTTTTTTTTTTTAGGAGGATTTTCCAGTTTTTATATATTTAGCTATAATATATGCATCATTGGGAAGCTTCTTAAGAGGGCACAGCATAATAGAAGAAGTAAGACTTGTTTCTTCTGCATTTGTCCACCTGACAAAGAAACAGTACAAGTGAATCTTCATCAAGGGACAAAGCATAGTGGAGCAAGTCAGACTTCTTCTCTCTGCTGAGTCCATCTTGTAGAATATCCTTTTGTTATCCAGAAGAGATGGAGAATAGTCGCCATTTTTTTTCCTTAAAGTTGTCTTCTTTTTGTGATTTTTTTTTCTTTTTTTTTTTTTAGGAGGATTTTCCAGTTTTTATATATTTAGCTATAATATATGCATCATTGGGAAGCTTCTTAAGAGGGCACAGCATAATAGAAGAAGTCAGACTTGTTTCTTCTGCATTTGTCCACCTGACAAAGAAACAGTACAAGTGAATCTTCATCAAGGGACAAAGCATAGTGGAGCAAGTCAGACTTCTTCTCTCTGCTGAGTCCATCTTGTAGAATATCCTTTTGTTATCCAGAAGAGATGGAGAATAGTCGCCATTTTTTTTCCTTAAAGATGTCTTCCTTTTGTGATTTTTTTTTCTTTTTTTTAGGAGGATTTTCCAGTTTTTATATGTTTGTCTATAATATATGCATCATTGGGAAGCTTCTTAAGAGGGCACAGCATAATAGAAGAAGTAAGACTTGTTTCTTCTGCATTTGTCCACTTGACAAAGAAACAGTACAGGTGAATCTTCATCAAGGGACAAAGCATAGTGGAGCAAGTCAGACTTCTTCTCTCTGCTGAGTCCATCTTGTAGAATATCCTTTTGTTATCCAGAAGAGATGGAGAATAGTCGCCATTTTTTTTCCTTAAAGATGTCTTCTTTTTGTGATTTTTTTTTCTTTTTTTTTTTTAGGAGGATTTTCCAGTTTTTATATATTTAGCTATAATATATGCATCATTGGGAAGCTTCTTAAGAGGGCACAGCATAATAGAAGAAGTAAGACTTGTTTCTTCTGCATTTGTCCACCTGACAAAGAAACAGTACAAGTGAATCTTCATCAAGGGACAAAGCATAGTGGAGCAAGTCAGACTTCTTCTCTCTGCTGAGTCCATCTTGTAGAATATCCTTTTGTTATCCAGAAGAGATGGAGAATAGTCGCCATTTTTTTTTCCTTAAAGTTGTCTTCTTTTTGTGATTTTTTTTTCTTTTTTTTTTAGGAGGATTTTCCAGTTTTTATATATTTGTCTATAATATATGCATCATTGGGAAGCTTCTTAAGAGGGCAAGACCGGAATGAATGGAGAAGTTATGTGCAGAGGGCCACGGCCGTTCGACATCGAACACCTCGTACTTGATGATGATCCACAAGAGATGGAGAATAGTCGCCATTTTTTTTTTTCCTTTTAGCTATCTTTTTTTTTTTTTTTTTTTAGGGGGGGGGAGATTTTCTAGTTTATAAATATTTTCTCTGTTATATGCAGCATTGGGGAATCTTCTCAAGAGAGCACAGCATTGTAGAAGAAGTCAGACTTGTTTTTTCTGCAATTGTCCACCTAACAAAGAAACAGTACAGGTGAATCTTTGCCAAGGGACAAAGCTTACTAGAACAAGTAAGACTTCTTCCACAAGTAAGACTTCTTCCCTCTGCTGTCTGTCTGTCTGTCTGTACAGAATGCCTTACCTTGTGTAAGACCCGGGCTCTTGCACAAGGTAAGGCAATCTATAAAGACAGACAGACAGACAGTAGAGGGAAGAAGTCCCTCTGCTGATTTCAACTTGTAGAATATCCACTTGATATTCAGAATAGTCACTATCTTGTTGTTTGCCTGCTGCTATCCTCTTCTTTTTCGTCCTTATTTCTTTCTTATATTCACTTTTTATATTTTTTTTCCAGTTTTTATATATTTTTTTTTTTGGATTTTCATTTTTTAGTTTTTTTTTTGGATTTTTAGTTTTTAATATATTTTTGGGTATTTTTCTTTTTCATAATTTTTTTAACTTAGACATTGTACATGTCATCAATAATATCTTGGTACTTTTTCAAAACTACTTCCATCCTGACCTTCATTGTCGGTGTCAGTTCTCCCCCCATTACAGAAAAGTCCATTGGCAAAATTGCCCACTTATGTATTAAATATAAATGGTTTCTTGCCGTTTTATTAACTTCATCTATAGCCTCTTGAATGGCTTTCATTACATTTTCATCCGGTCCTTCTAGGATATCCTGTATGGTGTTGGCCTGCGATCCTATCTCCCTGCACCACTTGACAGTGCCCGGTGCCAGCGTGTCAAGGGGCAGCCCAGTGTAGGGGTCAATTTCAGTCGCAATTGGAAGGATCATCGTTAGGAACTTCTTTCCGTCGCCAATTAGTACTGGGAAACTAACTCCAGGCAGCTTAGCTTTGACCTTCATCTCGATGGGCTCAGGGGCTATGTTATATCCTCCTGCCCCGATGATCAATCGCTTGATTCGGCCGGTGACATACAAGAAGTTATCGCTGTCCTTTCGGCCTATGTCGCCCGTGTATAACCATCCGTTGCTGTCCACGGTTTCCATGGTCTCCTCCTCTTTGTTCACGTAACCCATGGTGATATTGCGACCATTCATCAGTATCTCCCCATTTCCTTTTTCATCAGGATTTAATATTTTTGTGAAATATCCATCAGTTATTTGACCGCACGAACCAACCCTGAAGGCATCGAATTTGCCGATAGTATGTGGTCCAGTTGACTCAGATAATCCGTAAGATTCGCAAAGAATAATTCCTAAACTGTGGAAAAATTCTACAATTTCGGGTGCTATGGGACCAGCGCCAGAAACGAAGTGCTTGCACTGCTGCAAGCCAAGTTCCTCTTTTATTTTCTGGAAGATGATCTTATCTGCAACGCCATACCCAAATGGTCTCTTAGTTTCTCCCGTCTGTCTCATTTTACTGTCCTTAAGGCCAATTGACCGAGCCAAATTGATAATCATTCTTTTAATCCACGGAGCGGTGTTCATTTCAAGGGAGATTAATTCGTAAAACTTCTCCCAGCCTCGCGGAATAGAAAAGAAGAAAGTTGGCTGTACATCCTGCAGCGTGAGCTTCATATTGGTACCCCCGGAAGATGGTGCTCTCAGCGAAGTAAACCACGCCACCCGACACAAGGGATCCGTATAAATCGACCATAAGAGCCGCGATGTGAGCGGGCGTTAGGTAGCTTAGAAGGCGCAACTCCCGTGGTTTGATGCCTAATTTTGCCGTACCTGTGCGGGCCACCCATGTGATGTTATCGTGGTTAAGCATGACACCTTTGGATACGCCAGTCGTGCCGGAGGTGTATACAAGGAGGCAGCATTGGTTGATAGCTATTTGCTTCAATCTTTCCTCCAGCTCTTCGTCCGATTCCTGCTCTCCAATCTCCAACAGATTTTTCCAGCTATATACGTCGTCGTCATCTGCTTCCCCTCTATATTGTACGATTACGAATTTCTTGTTTAATTTTTCCTCTACCGCTTTGATTATTGACACCTCTTTGCTGCTTTCCACGACAAATATTTGGGCATCCGCGTCCTTTGCTATTTCCGTACAGGCTTCAACGCCGTTTGTGATATAAAGACCAGTTGCAATGCCTCCTGCGTGAATGGCAGCCAGATGTGCCACGTACCATTCGGGAGAATTGAAGCCAAATATGCAAACTGCACGGAATCTCTTTAGACCTAATTTTATGTAGGCCTTAGCAGCGAGATTCACCTGCCTGTAATATTCGCCGTAAGTGATTTCGTTCCACTGCCCCCCTTCCTTATAGCACATAGCAGGACAGTCTTTATATTTTTCTACTGCATCTTTGAATAAGGAGGGGACTGAGAGCGGTTTAAAGGGGTCGTCCTCCTCAACGCGAATTTTTACAGGTTCCGTGCGAATGTGAGTCTTCAAAACACTTGCTGGTAAAATTTGATCCGGTCCATTTTTCATTGCTGCATTGGTTAAAGCATCTTCCTCTACCTCCTCCTTCACTTCGTTCTCCTCAGGCTCATCTTCCCGTTCATCTTGGTCGTTATCATGGGCTGATTCGTTTTCCTCGTCATTCTCCTTCTGCTCGTCTTCCTCCTTCTCTTCTTTTACCTCCTCCTCCTCCTCCTTGTGGCTCTCCCGCTTTTGTGTTTCATCATCCGTTTCTAAGTCTTGTAAGCTTTCAATTTTTACATTCTGGTCAAATGCCACATTTTCGACCTCAGCCAATAATTCTTGCGTTCGGCTAAAGTCCTCAAGATGTTTCTTTTTTAATCCGTGAAGAACGTTAGTCATCCTCTGCACATTGGCTCTCAGCAGGTGAATAGTGTCCTGTAAGTTCCTCTCCCGATCGGCAGCTTTTTTTTCTTGTTTTTTAAACTCTTCCATCTTCAGTTTATCTTCTTCCAGTCTAATATTTTGCTCCCTGATGATTTCCTTCAGAGAAGAGATCTCATTATTTAGTTGTTCTTTGTCTCTCTTGCTCTTTTCTTGAATCTTTTTTATTTGTTCCCCTTTCCTTTTCATTTCCTCCAATTTCGTCAGCATAGAATGTTTCAGCTCTTCTGTTACTCTTCTCTCTTCCTCTTCCTCTTCTTTTCTTTTTTTTATCTCTTGAAGTTCGTGTTTTAGAGAAGAGATCTCAATGTTAGTCAGCTCTTCTTTTACTCTTCTCTCTTCCTCTTCCTCTTCTTTTCTTTTTTTTATTTCTTGAAGTTCGTGTTTTAGAGAAGAGATCTCATTATCTCTTTGGTCCAACATAATTGTTAGGTCTTCTCCTCGTTGCAGAAAATTTTGTAAATCATATTCCAACTCTCTATTTTCGTTTAAACCTTCTTCTACTGTTTTCTTCGCTTTTCTCATGTAAAAAGCT
>NC_090732.1:161357044-161374544 GCF_036898095.1 Palaemon carinicauda | reverse complement strand
CAAAAAACCAACTGTGTCCCTTCATTTACCACGTTATCTTAGCCCCCCCCCCCACCCCAAAACAAGAATTAAGACCTGTTTATGTTTTACAGTCATCATTATCATATGATCATTTTAAGAAAATTACAATATATACCTCCCTAAGAATTAAGACCTGTATATATTATACAGTCATCAATATTATATTGTACAGTCATCAATATTAACTTTATATTGTACAGTCACCATTACTAGCTTTATATTGTACAGTCACCATTACTAACTTTATATTGTACAGTCATCAATATTAACTTTATATTGTACAGTCACCATTACTAAATTTATATTGTACAGTCATCAATATTAACTTTATATTGTACAGTCACCATTATTAACTTTATATTGTATAGTCATGATTACTAACTTTATATTGTACAGTCATCAATATTAACTTTATATTGTACAGTCACCAATATTAACTTTATATTGTACAGTCACCATTACTAATTTTATTTTGTACAGTCATCATTATTAACTTTATATTGTACAGTCATCATTATTAACTATATATTGTACAGTCATCATTATTAACTTTATATTGTACAGTCATCATTATCAACTAACCCTTTTATGAAAACCTGCAGAATGTAATCCGATGACTCAGTACATCTGTACCCAAAAGCAACGTAAACAAAAACAACAGCAATGTTTGTTTACATCCATGACGCTATCTCACACCACTGGAAGGGACACGCCTATCCCAGTCACTCTCTTTGGCGCGCAATCCTTCCATAGACCTTTAGCTGTCGGTATATATTGATTACGCGAGATTAAAACTGTTTTAACAGTCGCTTGACAGACCCTGCTATTTCCTTCCTTTTCTTTGCCGGAATGGAAAGGCGGTGTGACTGAAGATTCCAGTGGATGTCTAACCATTGGAACTTCTGAGCTGGAGATAGGCGAGACTTTTTCGCGTTTATCTGGAATCCCAGGTGTTCGAGAAACTGGGTAACTTTTCTGCAGGATTCTATACAATCCTCGGGCGAGGGCGCCCACACTAGCCAGTCGTCGAGGTAGGCCATCACCTGGACGTTTCGGATGCGGAGCTGTTGTACTACTGCGTCCGCTAGCTTTGTGAATATCCGAGGGGCCACGTTGAGTCCGAAGGGCATGGCCCGGAAGGCATAGCTTTTCCGTTGGAGTCGGAATCCAAGGTAGGAGGAAGCGTGATGGTTCATTGGTATGTGCCAGTATGCGTCCGCCAGGTCTATCGAGACCGTGAAAGACCCTCGAGGCAGGAGGGTTCTGATCTGTTGAAGAGTCAGCATCTTGAACTTGTTGTTCGATATGAATACGTTGAGGGGGGATAAGTCCAGAATGACTCTGAGTCTGTCTGAGTCTTTCTTGGGGACACAAAACAGTCTCCCTGGAACCTTGTGGACTTCACCCTTCTTATCACCTTCTTGTTCAAGAGGTCTAGCACATATTCTTCCAGGAGGGGGGTTGAACGTTGGAAGAATTGCTGGAAGGTTGGGGGTGGTTGCGCCCAGCTCCAGCCCAGACCTTTCTTGATGATGCTGTGTGCCCAGGAGTCGAAGGTCCAACGATCCTGGAAGTGGCGGAGTCTTCCTCCCACCGGAAGCACTTCATTGCTTCTGGGGTCCCGAGGACTTGCTGCCTCGGCCGCTAGCTCCCTGTCCTCCTCTGCCTCTGGAGGGCCGGCGAGAGGAATCTCTGCCGGAACCCCTGCCTGAGCTTCTACCTTTGGGATGAAAGGTAGTGGAGTGCTGCTCGAAGGCGGGGTTGAAGGCCGGTGATGAGGACAAAACCGGCTGTGGGACCAACTGAAAGGTCTGTGGCGGCTGAGCGGCCACTTGGGGAGTAGCGGGTGCCGGAAACTGACGTCTGTGCTGACGTTGCTGGGGTCTATGCTTCGACTGCTTCCTCTTAGGCTGAGGACCGTCATCCTGAGAGGGCTTTCTCTTCCTAGACATGCCCCATTTGTTGAGAAGGTTCCTGTTCTCAGATGCGGCCTTGTCTGTGATCTCTTTCACTAGATCAGACGGGAAGAGGTACTTGCCCCAGATGTTGGAGGAAATCAGTTTCCGGGGTTCGTGTCTGACAGTGGCACTGGAGAACACGAATTCTCTGCAGGCTCTACGAGCTCGCATGAAGTGGTACAGATCCTTGACTAAGGTTGCCATATGAGATTTGGCAAGGACCATGTAATGGTCAGGGACTCTGGTGTCGCCAGCCATTACGTCCATCTGGACCTGGAGAGTGAGAGATGCTGCCAGCCTCTCCTTCGTTTCCTGTTCCCTACGAAGGAGGTGATCGTTTAGCTTGGGGAGGTCCTCATTAAACTGACGTCCAGCAACGTCAGGATCTAGTTTGCCCACCACGAAGGTGTGTTGCACATCCTTCCAGTGTTTGGTGTCGGGCGGGGTGACTGCGGAGAAAGGTCTGCATTCCTCCAATGCAGGGCAGGATTTCCCTTCTTCTACAGCCTTAAAGCAGGCAGCGAAGGCCTTTTCCGTGAAGGGTATCACCACTTCATCGGGCGCAACGTAGGTGGGGTACTTCTTGCTCAGAGCCGGAAGTCCAGAGCAGGTAAAGCCTCTGCTCTTAAGCGCTTTGGCAAGCATAGCCTGGGCCTTCGAGAGATCGAACACTATTTTCTCCTTCGGTTCGGTCTCTTCCTTTGAGGATGGTTCTGAACGTAGACGGACGTAACAGTCCGGATACGCCTCAAAGCGGGGGAAGAACTCCACTTCTTCCAGGGGTATGGAACCGATCTTATCGCTGACGAAGATCTTGTCGTCAGCGATGACCATATGCTCGGCGAATCGCCACGGATTGTCGCTCGAGCATGCGGGGAGGTCCTTGATGGAGATTTTGCGAGATTCCTTGGAACCTCCCATCGACCGAATGATCTGGTGAGTTTCTTGGAGCTTCTGCTCCATCATGGATTCAATGAGCCGAATCATATCCTGTGCCGTAGGTAGAGGAGTCGTGGTGGAGGACGTAGACGGGAGAGACACTTCCGTCGGTGTAGGAGTAGGAGGGGGGATGGAGGGAGGGGCATCCTCCTTATCGGACTCGGTATACACAACCCGGTCCTCTTCTTCATCATCCTCCCCTTCACCCTGGGCCATAAGGGTTTTCTCGGTGTCCTCCGAGATCTCTGACATGCGTTCATCATGTTCTGAATCCAGGTGATAATCATTCATGGACTGAGCCATGACAACATCAGGTTCCACTGTAATCTGGACTACGGGGATCTGTTCGACTGGGACCACTGAGTCTGGAGAGGCCTTTGGGAACAGCAAAGACCTCATTTCTTCTGTGGCTAGGTATGGTCCAGTGGCGTTCTTCTGAAAGCCACGTACCCACTTGCGTAGGTTGTCCCGAGCAGTGTCCCGAATCTCCGCTGAGGGAGAATCATAGAATGCTTTCTGTAAGCATTCTTGGCAGACCGAACAGGTGGTGGGGCCCCAGTATTTGAGATCCCCTCTCTTGTGAGCACAAGGGGCGTGTGTCCTACACGCCGTGTGTCCATAGAAGTGTGGCCGACGGACCGCGTAGAAGTCGTGGTCACACCTGACGTACTCCTCCTGTAAAGGAAAGAGACGATGAGTATTGTAGAGTCATAATATGGCTCGTATATAAAGTTAATTATTAACAAGTTAATATTAACTTAAATTAATTGTGATGCACAGAAGGGTGGGTGAAAGGAGACAGACGCATGCCTCGTGTAACCCGCCCGGCTGGTTGCCGTAGCATCGGACAGTCCCAGGTGGCCGTAGGCCTCCATGGAAGGTGTCTTGATAATGGGAATTCCATCTAGAATAACCATATTATAGACTAGGCTTGAAATCTTATCAAGAAAGTCTGGGGATCATGAGATCCTAGTAAGGTTCCGGCAACCAGACGTGCCAATTACACGTAGCGTGCTGGAAAGATGAAACACGCAAGAAGACAGAGTGAAAACTGAACAAAATGTACGATTCCGTACCAGTTTGTCTGCGTTAACAAGCCGTCTAGGTGCGGTTTTTAGGAGCTATCGCTAGTAAAGATAGCTGAGAGAAGGGGTGCAAGGCATCTTGCCGCCTCCGGACGGGTCCGGCATATCCCCGGCACGCCGGAAGCCGCTCGAGCAGAGTTTCTGGCATTCAAGAATGATCATTCTATGGTCAAAAGAAGCCAGGGTGGCGGCAGCCGGTAGCGGCGGCCGCCGGCAAGGAGCGGCGGTTCCGGCAGCCGGAGGCAGTCGGAGGGTGACAGGGGTAAGGATAAAGGAGCATAGCCGGGGCCGGGGGCCGGCTGCTAGTGCCGGCACTCCGGGAGGGGTCGGCAGTGTGCCGAGGCTATGAGGGAATGGAGAGGCCACGGCGGTAAGCCGGCGATCCCCCGGCACTCGGGGGAAGGCGGCAAGGATAAGGAAGTCACCCGTAGCGGCGGTAATGCCGGGGTAGAGGCGGCAAGGGACAAGCACCAAAGATGGAGGTGGGATGGCAAGGCTGTACTAGCCTAGTCAAGACACCTCTGGAAAAGGTACCACCATGATAGAGGTGAATCTATCATCCTAAGCAGGGGCCGCAATGGCCGGGGGCTAAGGCAGTCCGAGAGAGGACAGGGTGTACCCAAAGAAGGGGTGGAGACTCTTCATGTCGACCAAATGATAACTGACTCCATAGCACTATGGAGGGTCTATGTATCAGAGCGGACAACACTGGGAGCACCACGGGGTCCAGCACTCCAGCCTAGGGTGGAGTGTAGGACAGGGGACATATGAAGCCTAACCTACTGGTAGGTTAGGCTAGGCAAGAGATAGGTTGGGGGGGGAAAGGGTCTTCTTATAAGAAAGGATGGGTTATGCACCAGAGCGGCCACCTAGGAAGGGAGATGCTCACCCTAACCTATAGTAGGTGGACCAACTGAAAAACGGTGCACGCGTATATTTCAGCAAGGTACATAAACCAGCCCTCCCAACCTAACCTGGATTAGGGTTGTTAGACCCTAATCAAGGAAGGGAGAAGACGTATCGCAAGGAAAAGGTCAAGGACCGATTCAGCTTAAAGGAGGTGATCCTACCTTTAAGGTCCGCAACACTAAGGGAGGGGTCATTCCCTTAGGTGGGGAGGCGATACAGTACTCTGAGGAGTCTTGTCCTATCACATGTAATAGGATACAAGATTACCAGAGGGAAGCCCTAGGGCTAGGGATGAAGAGAGCATATAGGGGTCCTATCATAAGGTTAGGTTAGCAAGGCACTCAAGATAACCTACCCCCTATATGGTCCCTGAAGGCGAAAAACACTTGCATCACTGTCAATGGTATTGTAAAATAATGCCAAAATCTTCATAACTAACACTAGGATCACTGAAATATCATGCATTAACACTGGTATAGGCTCACTGGCCTAGGGGCTAATCAAAGCCTACTGGTATGGGGTCAGCGAAGACCCTAACTAATGCGTCAAAAACACGATATAAAGTTCCTAGCTATGAAGACTAAATAACTAATAGCGCTGATTAGTAATTTAAATACCGGTAAGGCTGTTGCGGCTAACTAAATAAGGCATGCAAGCAACAGCAGCGTCATAAAATGGCGCTGACCGGTCTGGCAAAGCTCTGCCACAATTATGCAAATATCTCGAAAAGTAAGATTTACTTTAAGGTCAGAGCTTATTTAAACAATACTTAAACCTTTGTACTCAACTTTCCAGAAGGAGGTGAAGCTGAAGGTTGAGACATGGCGAGGATGCAAGCAGATAAAGTCGCACAAAGGGAAATATACGTCCAATCGAGCGAGCTACTAGCAAAGGAATGAGGACGGACGTGACGTCATCAAAAGCAATGGCGTCCGTCTGTTTACATCGCGAGTACCGATATCGCCACATCTAGATCGGCTGCGGCTCAGCTCCCAGCCACTCCCTGTCCGCCATATTGAAGCGTTAACTCTATATGGGGTGCAGATAGCTATGTGGCACGTTTATACATGCGTGTCCCCTGTTGATACACGATGTCTTAAGGGGAAACCCTTAGGATACTCGCTCCAGAAGTTAGAATTCTGTGATAACCTGTGGTTTAATTCTCTGGGAAAATCCTAGTAGTGATTACCCAAGGAAGCTACCAAAAAGGATCCTTCCATCAGGACGCCATGGCTTGAGCCCAAAAATAGATTTTTCGCTTCGCTCAAAATCCGTTTATTACTCCATTAAGGTTTTAAGCCCTCGGTGCTAATGACATGGCGGCCTAATACGAGAATTGTCGAGATTTGCGCCTTCGCCGGGGAGCATATCCAAATTTGTTGTTGCGTCGCCGAATATGTCAAGAGACCCCACCTGCCGGAGGCCGTAAAAATCGATTGTTTAGTGTTTCGCCGGTGGGAACGGCGTTGAACCACGCTATCGGTTGACGAGTTTGGGAGGGGGGGGGGGGGGCGGTCGTACATTATGTCTTTGAGTGACAGAAGCCGTTTTTTGATAAGGAGATAAAAAGTTAAGCGCCTTATTTGGATCTAAGAGGATGGGGTAAAGGGGTCACAAACTTGGATTTTCGATTACTTATTACTTATGTAACATAACCAGCTCGTTTAGCAGTAACTTATGTCTTTGAGTGACAGAAGCCGTTTCTTGATAAGGAGATAAAAAGTTAAGCGCCTTATTTGGATCTAAGAGGAAGGGGTAAAGGGGTCACAAACTTGGATTTTCGATTACTTATTACTTGTGTAACATAACCAGCTCGTTTAGCAGTAACTTCTACAGTTAGAAAAGACATAAAACCTCTAAGAGTTAATATCCTTCTTAAATACATTCTCTCGCTTTATTTCTCTCCTCTCTATCTCTCCTTTTAAAAAAACATGAAAGTCAAATCTCTTCCTTACATAGCAGCTTGATTGGCCAGTGCCATTAATAAAGATAGGAAAAAAAGGGAACCTAAATGCTTCATCTGGACACATGACAAGAAACCTCGGCGCCAGGTTACCAAACACAGATCAATAAGGAAAAAAAAAAAAAAAAAAAAAAAAAAGTCGTCATGACGGATGTTCCAAAATGAGAAGAGATGCAAGAAAGGGAAAATCTATCATAGGAATGATGAGTTGTTAGTCGTGAATTTTAGGTAGCGAAGCCTTCCATTTTGTTCCGACTTGCTTTGCGAGATTAAACTAAACTAAACTAAGCTAAACAGATCGATTGAATATACGAGTAACTAATTTAATGGACTTAAAAGATTATTTTTCCCAGTTGGAATTCTTGGGCTTATAGCCTCCTGCTTTTTCAAATAGAGTTCTAGCTTAGCTAATAATAATAATAATAATAATAATAATAATAATAATAATAATAATAATAATAATAATAATAATAATAATAATAATAATAGGTTTAAAGGCCACTCAAATTGACAGAATCAAGGGACAGTGACATTGCTCTAGCAAGCAGGACAATGTCCTAGAGACCTATACAGTACACAAGAACAGCGCCCAAGCCCCCTCTCCACCCAAGCTAGTTTGGTTCATATCACATAACTAGCATTTTTTTTTTTTGGGGGGGGGGGGGCAATCTGACTTTGGATGAATTAAATCTTCAGAAGTTCAGCTCTTGAATGACTCTTTTTATTTTTATTTTTATTAGCTAAGCTACAACCCTATAGTCAATTCTTTTTATAGAGGCAGATTTCCACAGACCATTGACTTTATATGCTTTAGCCTCTGTATCCTGCTCTTCCTCTGTCTTGGGTTAGAGTGCTCTTGCGTGAGGGTACACCCAGGCACACTATTCTATTTTCTTTCCTCGATGGGCTGTTTTCCTTGCTGGAGCCCTTGGACTTATTGCATCCAGCTTTTCCAACTTGGGTTGTACTTTAGCTAATAATAATAATAATGATAAAAAGTGTAATTTTCTATGTGAAAACAAAAGATATTTTTACTTGTTGGAGTCGTTGTGTTTATAGCATCCTGCTTTTCCATCTAGGTTGTAGCTTAGCTAGTAATAACAATGAATAATAATAAAGGAACTTTCAATTTTTAATAATGGAGTTGTCTTGCTTGAAGGTACACTCAGTCACACTATTCTATGTTTCCTTGTGTCCTTTCCTCACTGGGATATTTTCCTTGGAGCCCTTGAACTCAGAGCATTCTGCTTTTCCAACTATACTCATTTTTTTTAATGAGGCGCATTTGCACCGACTCGCTGGGGTGCCCTTTTAGCTCGGAAAACGTTTCCTGTTATCTAATTGGTTAGAATTATCTCTTCCAACCAATCAGCGACCAGGAAACGTTTCCGAGCTACAAGGGCACCCCTGCGAGTCGGTGGAAATCTGCCTCGATAAATGAATTGACTATAGGGTTGTAGCTTTGCTAATAAAAATAATAATAATAATCGATTCCACTTTTACCGCTGTTTGATTGCCTTCTTAGATATTATGTTCTTATAATCATTATCATTTCTTTGGGTACTCTCACAATAGAGATACATATTTCATTCTCTTTCAAGGCCTTCAACTTGATCAAATGATACAGTCTTATCTATTTGACAATATTGTTTTATCATTTCGTATTCAGTTCACAAGTCCCGCATGGAGAAAAAAATAAAATCTCTCTTTAGCAGAATGCAAAGGTTAGGATCTGAACTCATTGTTTTCTTCCTTTTTTTCATCATACATTTAAGCAGCAATTAATAAACATATCCACGGAGTTGTTTTAGTTATTTTGTAGGATACAAAAAGATCTAAAATATAGATTATTCCTCACAAGGAAAATATATAAATTTCTAAATGCAAACACTACTTATCACTGAACATTTGGGAATTTCTGATTTAATATTAAATATGTTACAATAATTTGTATAAAATTTACACTTACTACAAAATATTTAAAGCATACTTAGCTAGTTCTTAAAGTTTATCAAAATTAAAATTTCTCCATGGCAGAATGCGAAGAAGGTTAGGTTCTGAACTTCCTGTTTTATCATACATTTAAGCACCAATTAATGGGTAGTAGGTTGGCCAGGGCACCGGCCACCCTTTGAGATACTACCACTAGAGAGTTATGGGGGTGTTTTGACTGGCCAGACAGTACTACATTGGATCCTTCTCTCCGATTACGGTTCATTTTCCCTTTGCCTACACACTCACACACCGAATAGTCTGGCCTATTCTTTACATATTCTCCTCTGTCCTCATACACCTGACAACACTGACATTACCAAACAATTCTTACTGAATTGTAATTATTCAGTGGCCGCTTTCCTCTTTGTTAGGGTAGAAGAGACTCTTTAAGCTATGGTAAGCACACTCCAAAATCAAACCATTGTTCTCTAGTCTTGGGTAGTGCCATAGCCTCTGTACCATAGTCTTCCACTGTCATGGGTTTGGCACACTGTTCTATCTTATATCTTATTTCACTTCCTTTTATTTTGTTAAAGTTTTTATAGTTTATAAAGTGATATTTGTATTAATATTGTTGCTCTTCTTAAAATATTTTATTTTTCCTTGTTTACTTTCCTCACTGAGCTATTTTCCCCGTTGGAGCCCCTGGGCTTATAGCATCCTGCTTTTCCAACTAGGGTTATGGTTTAGCAAATAATAATAATAATAATAATAATAAACATATCCATGACGTTGTTTTACTCATTTTGTAGGACACCTTTTAAAATACTCACAACTGTTATATTATTACGTTGTTACATTATATAGCAACATTATTTCGATTACCTTTGATTTATCGAACGTTGATGGTAGAGAAAAACCAACTGTTAGATTATCAGGCCAACAATTACATTGTCTTTTAATTGACAACACTGTTAAAAACTTGCCTTTAAAAAACAGTAAATCTCCTGGAATAAATGTTGCCTGGTATCTACCATTTAGAAAAAAAAACGGATACATTGACTCGTGAATCTTCCTCAAGGGACAAAGCATAGTGGAGCAAGTCAGACTTCTTCCCTCTGCTGAGTCCATCTTGTAGAATATCCCTTTGGTATCCAGAAGAGATGGAGAATAGTCGCCATTTTTTTCCTTAAAGTTATCTTCTATTTGTGAATTTTTTTTTTTTTTTTTTTTTTTTTTTAGGAGGATTTTCCAGTTTTTATATTTTTGTCTATAATATATGCATCATTTGGAAGCTTCTTAAGAGGGCACAGCATAATAGAAGAAGTAAGACTTGTTTCTTCTGCATTTGTCCACCTGACAAAGAAACAGTACAGGTGAATCTTCATCAAGGGACAAAGCATAGTGGAGCAAGTCAGAATTCTTCCCTCTGCTGAGTCCATCTTGTAGAATATCCCTTTGGTATCCAGAAGAGATGGAGAATAGTCGCCATTTTTTTCCCTTAAAGTTATCTTCTTTTTGTGAATTTTTTTTTTTTTTTTTTTTTTTTTGAGGAGGATTTTCCAGTTTTTATATTTTTGTCTATAATATATGCAACGTTTGGGAAGCTTCTTAAGAGGGCACAGCATTGTAGAAGAAGTAAGACTTGTTTCATCTGCATTTGTCCACCTGACAAAGAAACAGTACAAGTGAATCTTCCTCAAGGGACAAAGCATAGTGGAGCAAGTCAGACTTCTTCCCTCTGCTGAGTCCATCTTGTAGAATATCCCTTTGGTATCCAGAAGAGATGGAGAATAGTCGCCATTTTTTTCCTTAAAGTTATCTTCTATTTGTGAATTTTTTTTTTTTTTTTTTTTAGGAGGATTATCCAGTTTTTATATTTTTGTCTATAATATATGCAACGTTTGGGAAGCTTCTTAAGAGGGCACAGCATTGTAGAAGAAGTAAGACTTGTTTCTTCTGCATTTGTCCACCTGACAAAGAAACAGTACATGTGAATCTTCATCAAGGGACAAAACATAGTGGAGCAAGTCAGACTTCTTCTCTCTGCTGAGTCCATCTTGTAGAATATCCTTTTGGTATCCAGAAGAGATGGAGAATAGTCGCCATTTTTTTCCCCTTAAATTTGTCTTCTTTTTGTGATTTTTTCTTTCTTTTTTTTTTAGAGGATTTTCCAGTTTTTATATTTTTGTCTATAATATATGCATCATTGGGAAGCTTCTTAAGAGGGCACAGCATAATAGAAGAAGTAAGACTTGTTTCTTCTGCATTTGTCCACCTGACAAAGAAACAGTACAAGTGAATCTTCATCAAGGGACAAAGCATAGTGGAGCAAGTCAGACTTCTTCCCTCTGCTGAATCCATCTTGTAGAATATCCCTTTGGTATCCAGAAGAGATGGAGAATAGTCGCCAATTTTTTTTCCTTGAATTTATCTTCTATTTGTGAATTTTTTTTTTTTTTTTTTTTTTTTTTTTTTTTTTTTTTTTTTTTTTTTTTTTTTTTTTTAGGAGGATTTTCCAGTTTTTATATTTTTGTCTATAATATATGCAACGTTTGGGAATCTTCTTAAGAGGGCACAGCATTGTAGAAGAAGTAAGACTTGTTTCTTCTGCATTTGTCCACCTGACAAAGAAACAGTACAAGTGAATCTTCATCAAGGGACAAAGCATAGTGGAGCAAGTCAGACTTCTTCCCTCTGCTGAGTCCATCTTGTAGAATATCCCTTTGGTATCCAGAAGAGATGGAGAATAGTCGCCATTTTTTTTTCCTTGAATTTATCTTCTATTTGTGAATTTTTTTTTTTTTTTTTTTTTTTTTTAGGAGGATTTTCCAGTTTTTATATTTTTGTCTATAATATATGCAACGTTTGGGAAGCTTCTTAAGAGGGCACAGCATTGTAGAAGAAGTGAGACTTGTTTCTTCTGCATTTGTCCACCTGACAAAGAAACAGTACAGGTGAATCTTCATCAAGGGACAAAGCATAGTGGAGCAAGTCAGACTTCTTCTCTCTGCTGAGTCCATCTTGTAGAATATCCCTTTGGTATCCAGAGGAGATGGAGAATAGTCGCCATTTTTTTTCCTTAAAGTTATCTTCTTTTTGTGAATTTTTTTTTTCTTTTTTTAGTAGGATTTCCCAGTTTTTATATTTTTGTCTATAATATATGCAACGTTTGGGAAGCTTCTTAAGAGGGCACAGCATTGTAGAAGAAGTAAGACTTGTTTCTTCTGCATTTGTCCACCTGACAAAGAAACAGTACAGGTGAATCTTCATCAAGGGACAAAGCATAGTCGAGCAAGTCAGACTTCTTCTCTCTGCTGAGTCCATCTTGTAGAATATCCCTTTGGTATCCAGAAGAGATGGAGAATAGTCACCATTTTTTTTCCTTAAAGTTATCTTCTATTTGTGATTTTTTTTTTTTAGGAGGATTTTCCAGTTTTTATATTTTTGTCTATAATATATGCAACGTTTGGGAAGCTTCTTAAGAGGGCACAGCATTGTAGAAGAAGTAAGACCTGTTTCTTCTGCATTTGTCCACCTGTCAAAGAAACAGTACAAGTGAATCTTCATCAAGGGACAAAGCATAGTGGAGCAAGTCAGACTTCTTCTCTCTGCTGAGTCCATCTTGTAGAATATCCCTTTGGTATCCAGAAGAGATGGAGAATAGTCGCCATTTTTTTTCCTTAAAGTTGTCTTCTTTTTGTGATTTTTTTTCTTTTTTTAGGAGGATTTTCCAGTTTTTATATATTTGTCTATAATATATGCATCATTGGGAAGCTTCTTAAGAGGGCACAGCATAATAGAAGAAGTAAGACTTGTTTCTTCTGCATTTGTCCACCTGACAAAGAAACAGTACAAGTGAATCTTCATCAAGGGACAAAGCATAGTGGAGCAAGTCAGACTTCTTCTCTCTGCTGAGTCCATCTTGTAGAATATCCTTTTGTTATCCAGAAGAGATGGAGAATAGTCGCCATTTTTTTTCCTTAAAGTTGTCTTCTTTTTGTGAATTTTTTTTTCTTTTTTTTAGGAGGATTTTCCAGTTTTTATATTTTTGTCTATAATATATGCATCATTGGGAAGCTTCTTAAGAGGGCACAGCATAATAGAAGAAGTAAGACTTGTTTCTTCTGCATTTGTCCACCTGACAAAGAAACAGTACAAGTGAATCTTCATCAAGGGACAAAGCATAGTGGAGCAAGTCAGACTTCTTCTCTCTGCTGAGTCCATCTTGTAGAATATCCTTTTGTTATCCAGAAGAGATGGAGAATAGTCGCCATTTTTTTTTTCCTTAAAGTTGTCTTCTTTTTGTGATTTTTTTTTTCTTTTTTTTAGGAGGATTTTCCAGTTTTTATATTTTTGTCTATAATATATGCATCATTGGGAAGCTTCTTAAGAGGGCACAGCATAATAGAAGAAGTAAGACTTGTTTCTTCTGCATTTGTCCACCTGACAAAGAAACAGTACAAGTGAATCTTCATCAAGGGACAAAGCATAGTGGAGCAAGTCAGACTTCTTCTCTCTGCTGAGTCCATCTTGTAGAATATCCTTTTGTTATCCAGAAGAGATGGAGAATAGTCGCCATTTTTTTTCCTTAAAGTTGTCTTCTTTTTGTGAATTTTTTTTTCTTTTTTTTAGGAGGATTTTCCAGTTTTTATATTTTTGTCTATAATATATGCATCATTGGGAAGCTTCTTAAGAGGGCACAGCATAATAGAAGAAGTAAGACTTGTTTCTTCTGCATTTGTCCACCTGACAAAGAAACAGTACAAGTGATTCTTCATCAAGGGACAAAGCTCACTAGAACAAGTAAGACTTCTTCCCTCTGCTGATTTCAACTTGTGGAATATCCTTTTGGTAACCAGAAGAGATGGAGATGTGCGGGCTAACGATGGTGGAGTTGGAAAAGAAGGCTCAAGACCGGAATGAATGGAGAAGTTTTGTGCAGAGGGCCACGGCCGTTCGACATCGAACAACCCGTATTTGATGATGATCCAGAAGAGATGGAGAATAGTCGCCATTTTTTTTTCCTTTTAGCCATCTTTTTTTTTTTTTTTTTTTGAGGGGGGGGGGGGAGATTTTCTAGTTTATAAATATTTTCTCTGTTATATGCAGCATTGGGGAATCTTCTCAAGAGAGCACAGCATTGTAGAAGAAGTCAGACTTGTTTCTTCTGCATTGGTCCACCTGACAAAGAAACAGTACAAGTGAATCTTTGCCAAGGGACAAAGCTTACTAGAACAAGTAAGACTTCTTCCACAAGTGACTTCTTCCCTCTGCTGTCTGTCTGTCTGTCTGTATAGAATGCCTTACCTTGTGTAAGACCCGGGCTCTTGCACAAGGTAAGGCAATCTATAAAGACAGACAGACAGACAGTAGAGGGAAGAAGTCCCTCTGCTGATTTCAACTTTTAGAATATCCACTTGATATCCAGGATAGTCACTATCTTGTTGTTTGCCTGCTGCTATCCTCTTCTTTTTCGTCCTTATTTCTTTCTTATATTCACTTTTTATATTTTTTTCCTTTTCAGTTTATATATATTTTTTTTTGGATTTTCATTTTTTAAAGTTTTTTTTCGGATTTTTAGTTTTTAATATATATTTGGGTATTTTTCTTTTTCGTAATTTTTTTAACTTAGACATTGTACATGTCATCAATAATATCTTGGTACTTTTTCAAAACTACTTCCATCCTGACCTTCATTGTCGGTGTCAGTTCTCCCCCCATTACGGAAAAGTCCATTGGCAAAATTGCCCACTTCTGTATTATGTGTAACCTATTTCTTGCCGTTTTATTAACTTCGTCTATAGCCTCTTGAATGGCTTTCATTACATTTTCATCCGGTCCTTCTAGGATATCCTGTATGGTGTTGGCCTGCGATCCTATCTCCCTGGACCACTTGACAGTAGAATATCCCTTTGGTATCCAGAAGAGATGGAGAATAGTCGCCAATTTTTTTTTTCCTTAAAGTTATCTTCTATTTGTGGATTTTTTTTCTTCTTTTTTTTTAGGAGGATTTTCCAGTTTTTATATTTTTGTCTATAATATATGGAACGTTTGGGAAGCTTCTTAAGAGGGCACAGCATTGTAGAAGAAGTAAGACTTATTTCTTCTGCATTTTTCCACCTGACAAAGAAACAGTACAAGTGAATCTTCATCAAGGGACAAAGCATAGTGGAGCAAGTCAGACTTCTTCTCTCTGCTGAGTTCATCTTGTAGAATATCCCTTTGGTATCCAGAAGAGATGTAGAATAGTCCCCATTTTTTTTCCTTAAAGTTATCTTCTATTTGTGGATTTTTTTTCTTCTTTTTTTTTAGGAGGATTTTACAGTTTTTATATTTTTGTCTATAATATATGCAACGTTTGGGAAGCTTCTTAAGAGGGCACAGCATTGTAGAAGAAGTAAGACTTATTTCTTCTGCATTTGTCCACCTGACAAAGAAACAGTACAAGTGAATCTTCATCAAGGGACAAAGCATAGTGGAGCAAGTCAGACTTCTTCTCTCTGCTGAGTCCATCCTGTAGAATATCCCTTTGGTATCCAGAAGAGATGGAGAATAGTCGCCATTTTTTTTCCTTAAAGTTATCTTCTTTTTATGAATTTTTTTTTCTTTTTTTTAGGAGGATTTTCTGGTTTTTATATTTTTGTCTATAATATATGCAACGTTTGGGAAGCTTCTTAAGAGGGCACAGCATAATAGAAGAAGTAAGACTTGTTTCTTCTGCATTTGTCCACCTGACAAAGAAACAGTACAAGTGAATCTTTGCCAAGGGACAAATCTTAGTAGAACAAGTAAGACTTCTTCCCTCTGCTGATTTCAGCTTGTGGAATACCCTTTTGGTAACCAGAAGAGATGGAGATGTGCGGGCTAACGATGGTGGAGTTGGAAAAGAAGTCTCAAGACCGGAATGAATGGAGAAGTTATGTGCAAAGGGCCACGGCCGTTCGACATCAAACACCTCGTACTTGATGATGATCCAGAAGAGATGGAGAATAGTCGCCATTTTTTTTTTTTTCCTTTTAGCCATCTTTTTTTTTTTTTTTTTTTTTGAAGGTTGGGGGAGATTTTCTAGTTTATAAATATTTTCTCTGTTATATGCAGCATTGGGGAATCTTCTCAAGAGAGCACAGCATTGTAGAAGAAGTCAGACTTGTTTTTTCTGCAATTGTCCACCTAACAAAGAAACAGTACAGGTGAATCTTTGCCAAGGGACAAAGCTTACTAGAACAAGTAAGACTTCTTCCACAAGTAAGACTTCTTCCCTCTGCTGTCTGTCTGTCTGTCTGTATAGAATGCCTTACCTTGTGTAAGACCCGGGCTCTTGCACAAGGTAAGGCAATCTATAAAGACAGACAGACAGACAGTAGAGGGAAGAAGTCCCTCTGCTGATTTCAACTTGTAGAATATCCACTTGATATTCAGAATAGTCACTATCTTGTTGTTTGCCTGCTGCTATCCTCTTCTTTTTCGTCCTTATTTCTTTCTTATATTCACTTTTTATATTTTTTTCCAGTTTTTATATATTTTTTTTTTGGATTTTCATTTTTTGGTTTTTTTTCGGATTTTTAGTTTTTAATATATTTTTGGGTGTTTTTCTTTTTCATAATTTTTCTTAACTTAAACATTATACATGTCATCAATAATATCTTGGTACTTTTTCAAAACTACTTCCATCCTGACCTTCATTGTCGGTGTCAGTTCTCCCCCCATTACGGAAAAGTCCATTGGCAAAATTGCCCACTTCTGTATTATGTGTAACCTATTTCTTGCCGTTTTATTAACTTCGTCTATAGCCTCTTGAATGGCTTTCATTACATTTTCATCCGGTCCTTCTAGGATATCCTGTATGGTGTTGGCCTGCGATCCTATCTCCCTGGACCACTTGACAGTAGAATATCCCTTTGGTATCCAGAAGATATGGAGAATAGTCGCCATTTTTTTTCCTTAAAGTTATCTTCTATTTGTGAATTTTTTTTTTATTTTTTTTTCTAGGAGGATTTTCCAGTTTTTTATTTTTGTCTATAATATATGCAACGTTTGGGAAGCTTCTTAAGAGGGCACAGCATTGTACAAGAAGTAAGACTTGTTTCTTCTGCATTTGTCCACCTGACAAAGAAACATTACAAGTGAATCTTCATCAAGGGACAAAGCATAGTGGAGCAAGTCAGACTTCTTCTCTCTGCTGAGTCCATCTTGTAGAATATCCTTTTGTTATCCAGAAGAGATGGAGAATAGTCGCCATTTTTTTTCCTTAAAGTTATCTTCTTTTTGTGATTTTTTTTTTTTTTTTTTTTTTGAGGAGGATTTTCCAGTTTTTATATTTTTGTCTATAATATATGCAACGTTTGGGAAGCTTCTTAAGAGGGCACAGCATAATAGAAGAAGTAAGACTTGTTTCTTCTGCATTTGTCCACCTGACAAAGAAACAGTACAAGTGAATCTTCATCAAGGGACAAAGCATAGTGGAGCAAGTCAGACTTCCTCCCTCTGCTGAGTCCATCTTGTAGAATATCCCTTTGGTATCCAGAAGAGATGGAGAATAGTCGCCATTTTTTTTCCTTAAAGTTATCTTCTTTTTGTGATTTTTTTTTTTTTTTTTTTTTTTTGAGGAGGATTTTCCAGTTTTTATATTTTTGTCTATAATATATGCAACGTTTGGGAAGCTTCTTAAGAGGGCACAGCATAATAGA
>NC_090732.1:161329544-161352044 GCF_036898095.1 Palaemon carinicauda | reverse complement strand
CATTCGTCCACCTGACAAAGAAACAGTACAGGTGAATCTTCATCAAGGGACAAAGCATAGTGGAGCAAGTCAGACTTCTTCCCTCTGCTGAGTCCATCCTGTAGAATATCCCTTTGGTATCCAGAAGAGATGGAGAATAGTCGCCATTTTTTTCCTCCTAAAGTAGTCTTCTTTTTGTGAATTTTTTTTTCTTTTTTTTAGGAGGATTTTCCAGTTTTTATATTTTTATCTAATATATGCATCATTGGGAAGCTTCTTAAGAGGGCACAGCATAATAGAAGAAGTAAGACTTGCTTCTTCTGCATTTGTCCACCTGACAAAGAAACAGTACAAGTGAATCTTCATCAAGGGACAAAGCATAGTGGAGCAAGTCAGACTTCTTCTCTCTGCTGAGTCCATCTTGTAGAATATCATTTTGGTATCCAGAAGAGATGGAGAATAGTCGCCATTTTTTTTCCTTCAAGTTATCTTCTATTTGTGAATTTTTTTTTTCTTTTTTTTTTAGGAGGATTTTCCAGTTTTTATATTTTTGTCTATAATATATGCAACGTTTGGGAAGCTTCTTAAGAGGGCACAGCATAATAGAAGAAGTAAGACTTGTTTCTTCTGCATTTGTCCACCTGACAAAGAAACAATACAAGTGAATCTTCATCAAGGAACAAAGCATAGTGGAGCAAGTCAGACTTCTTCTCTCTGCTGAATCCATCTTGTAGAATATCCTTTTGTTATCCAGAAGAGATGGAGAATAGTCTCCATTTTTTTTCCTTAAAGTTGTCTTCTTTTTGTGATTTTTTTTTTTTTTTTTTAGGAGGATTTTCCAGTTTTTATATATTTGTCTATAATATATGCATCATTGGGAAGCTTCTTAAGAGGGCACAGCATAATAGAAGAAGTAAGACTTGTTTCTTCTGCATTTGTCCACCTGACAAAGAAACAGTACAAGTGAATCTTCATCAAGGAACAAAGCATAGTGGAGCAAGTCAGACTTCTTCTCTCTGCTGAATCCATCTTGTAGAATATCCTTTTGTTATCCAGAAGAGATGGAGAATAGTCTCCATTTTTTTTCCTTAAAGTTGTCTTCTTTTTGTGATTTTTTTTCTTTTTTTTTTTTAGGAGGATTTTCCAGTTTTTATATATTTGTCTATAATATATGCATCATTGGGAAGCTTCTTAAGAGGGCACAGCATAATAGAAGAAGTAAGACTTGTTTCTTCTGCATTTGTCCACCTGACAAAGAAACAGTACAGGTGAATCTTCATCAAGGGACAAAGCATAGTGGAGCAAGTCAGACTTCTTCTCTCTGCTGAATCCATCTTGTAGAATATCCTCTTGTTATCCAGAAGAGATGGAGAATAGTCTCCATTTTTTTTCCTTAAAGTTGTCTTCTTTTTGTGATTTTTTTTCTTTTTTTTTTTTAGGAGGATTTTCCAGTTTTTATATTTTTGTCTATAATATATGCATCATTGGGAAGCTTCTTAAGAGGGCACAGCATAATAGAAGAAGTAAGACTTGTTTCTTCTGCATTTGTCCACCTGACAAAGAAACAGTACAGGTGAATCTTCATCAAGGGACAAAGCATAGTGGAGCAAGTCAGACTTCTTCTCTCTGCTGAGTCCATCTTGTAGAATATCCCTTTGGTATCCAGAAGAGATGGAGAATAGTCGCCATTTTTTTCCCTTGAATTTGTCTTCTTTTTGTGATTTTTTTTTCTTTTTTTTTTTAAGAGGATTTTCCAGTTTTTATATTTTTGTGTATAATATATGCAACGTTTGGGAAGCTTCTTAAGAAGGCACAGCATAATAGAAGAAGTAAGACTTGTTTCTTCTGCATTTGTCTACCTGACAAAGAAACAGTACAGGTGAATCTTCATCAAGGGACAAAGCATAGTGGAGCAAGTCAGACTTCTTCTCTCTGCTGAGTCCATCTTGTAGAATATCCCTTTGGTATCCAGAAGAGATGGAGAATAGTCGCCATTTTTTTCCCTTGAATTTGTCTTCTTTTTGTGATTTTTTTTTTCTTTTTTTTTTTTAAGAGGATTTTCCAGTTTTTATATTTTTGTGTATAATATATGCAACGTTTGGGAAGCTTCTTAAGAAGGCACAGCATAATAGAAGAAGTAAGACTTGTTTCTTCTGCATTTGTCTACCTGACAAAGAAACAGTACAGGTGAATCTTCATCAAGGGACAAAGCATAGTGGAGCAAGTCAGACTTCTTCTCTCTGCTGAGTCCATCTTGTAGAATATCCCTTTGGTATCCAGAAGAGATGGAGAATAGTCGCCATTTTTTTTCCTTCAAGTTATCTTCTATTTGTGAATTTTTTTTTCTTTTTTTTTTTTTTAGGAGGATTTTCCAGTTTTTTATTTTGTCTATAATATATGCAACGTTTGGGAAGCTTCTTAAGAGGGCACAGCATAATAGAAGAAGTAAGACTTGTTTCTTCTGCATTTGTCCACCTGACAAAGAAACAGTACAGGTGAATCTTCATCAAGGGACAAAGCATAGTGGAGCAAGTCAGACTTCTTCTCTCTGCTGAGTCCATCTTGTAGAATATCCCTTTGGTATCCAGAAGAGATGGAGAATAGTCGCCATTTTTTCCCTTGAATTTGTCTTCTTTTTGTGATTTTTTTTTTCTTTTTTTTTTTAAGAGGATTTTCCAGTTTTTATATTTTTGTGTATAATATATGCAACGTTTGGGAAGCTTCTTAAGAAGGCACAGCATAATAGAAGAAGTAAGACTTGTTTCTTCTGCATTTGTCTACCTGACAAAGAAACAGTACAGGTGAATCTTCATCAAGGGACAAAGCATAGTGGAGCAAGTCAGACTTCTTCTCTCTGCTGAGTCCATCTTGTAGAATATCCCTTTGGTATCCAGAAGAGATGGAGAATAGTCGCCATTTTTTTTCCTTCAAGTTATCTTCTATTTGTGAATTTTTTTTTCTTTTTTTTTTTTAGGAGGATTTTCCAGTTTTTTATTTTGTCTATAATATATGCAACGTTTGGGAAGCTTCTTAAGAGGGCACAGCATAATAGAAGAAGTAAGACTTGTTTCTTCTGCATTTGTCCACCTGACAAAGAAACAGTACAGGTGAATCTTCATCAAGGGACAAAGCATAGTGGAGCAAGTCAGACTTCTTCTCTCTGCTGAGTCCATCTTGTAGAATATCCCTTTGGTATCCAGAAGAGATGGAGAATAGTCGCCATTTTTTTCCCTTGAATATGTCTTCTTTTTGTGATTTTTTTTTTCTTTTTTTTTTTTTAAGAGGATTTTCCAGTTTTTATATTTTTGTGTATAATATATGCAACGTTTGGGAAGCTTCTTAAGAAGGCACAGCATAATAGAAGAAGTAAGACTTGTTTCTTCTGCATTTGTCTACCTGACAAAGAAACAGTACAGGTGAATCTTCATCAAGGGACAAAGCATAGTGGAGCAAGTCAGACTTCTTCTCTCTGCTGAGTCCATCTTGTAGAATATCCTTTTGTTATCCAGAAGAGATGGAGAATAGTCGCCATTTTTTTTCC
Organism: Palaemon carinicauda; assembly: GCF_036898095.1. NCBI lineage: Eukaryota > Metazoa > Arthropoda > Malacostraca > Decapoda > Palaemonidae > Palaemon > Palaemon carinicauda. Next base: position 161,348,524 of record NC_090732.1, on the reverse strand, counting down.
TTAAAGATGTCTTCTTTTTGTGATTTTTTTTTCTTTTTTTTTTTTTAGGAGGATTTTCCAGTTTTTATATATTCGTCCATAATATATGCATCATTGGGAAGCTTCTTAAGAGGGCACAGCATAATAGAAGAAGTAAGACTTGTTTCTTCTGCATTTGTCCACCTGACAAAGAAACAGTACAGGTGAATCTTCATCAAGGGACAAAGCATAGTGGAGCAAGTCAGACTTCTTCCCTCTGCTGAGTCCATCTTGTAGAATATCCCTTTGGTATCCAGAAGATATGGAGAATAGTCGCCAGTTTTTTTTCCTTCAAGTTATCTTCTATTTGTGAATTTTTTTTTATTTTTTTTTTTTTTAGGAGGATTTTCCAGTTTTTTATTTTGTCTATAATATATGCAACGTTTGGGAAGCTTCTTAAGAGGGCACAGCATTGTAGAAGAAGTCAGACTTATTTTTTCTGCATTTGTCCACCTGACAAAGAAACAGTACAAGTGAATCTTCATCAAGGGACAAAGCCTAGTGGAGCAAGTCAGACTTCTTCTCTCTGCTGAGTCCATCTTGTAGAATATCCTTTTGTTATCCAGAAGAGATGGAGAATAGTCGCCATTTTTTTTCCCTTAAAGTTGTCTTCTTTTTGTGAATTTTTTTTCTTTTTTTTAGGAGGATTTTCCAGTTTTTATATTTTTGTCTATAATATATGCATCATTGGGAAGCTTCTTAAGAGGGCACAGCATAATAGAAGAAGTAAGACTTGTTTCTTCTGCATTTGTCCACCTGACAAAGAAACAGTACAGGTGAATCTTCATCAAAGGACAAAGCATAGTGGAGCAAGTCAGACTTCTTCCCTCTGCTGAGTCCATCTTGTAGAATATCCCTTTGGTATCCAGAAGATATGGAGAATAGTCGCCAGTTTTTTTTCCTTCAAGTTATCTTCTATTTGTGAATTTTTTTTTCTTTTTTTTTTTTAGGAGGATTTTCCAGTTTTTTATTTTGTCTATAATATATGCAACGTTTGGGAAGCTTCTTAAGAGGGCACAGCATTGTAGAAGAAGTAAGACTTGTTTCTTCTGCATTTGTCCACCTGACAAAGAAACAGTACAGGTGAATCTTCATCAAGGGACAAAGCATAGTGGAGCAAGTCAGACTTCTTCTCTCTGCTGAGTCCATCTTGTAGAATATCCTTTTGTTATCCAGAAGAGATGGAGAATAGTCGCCATTTTTTTCCCTTAAAGTTGTCTTCTTTTTGTGAATTTTTTTTTCTTTTTTTTAGGAGGATTTTCCAGTTTTTATATTTTTGTCTATAATATATGCATCATTGGGAAGCTTCTTAAGAGGGCACAGCATAATAGAAGAAGTAAGACTTGTTTCTTCTGCATTTGTCCACCTGACAAAGAAACAGTACAGGTGAATCTTCATCAAGGGACAAAGCATAGTGGAGCAAGTCAGACTTCTTCTCTCTGCTGAGTCCATCTTGTAGAATATCCTTTTGTTATCCAGAAGAGATGGAGAATAGTCGCCAATTTTTTTTTTCCTTAAAGTTATCTTCTATTTGTGGATTTTTTTTTCTTTTTTTTTTTTTTTAGGAGGATTTTCCAGTTTTTTATTTTGTCTATAATATATGCAACGTTTGGGAAGCTTCTTAAGAGGGCACAGCATTGTAGAAGAAGTAAGACTTGTTTCTTCTGCATTTGTCCACCTGACAAAGAAACAGTACAGGTGAATCTTCATCAAGGGACAAAGCATAGTGGAGCAAGTCAGACTTCTTCTCTCTGCTGAGTCCATCTTGTAGAATATCCTTTTGTTATCCAGAAGAGATGGAGAATAGTCGCCAATTTTTTTTTTCCTTCAAGTTATCTTCTATTTGTGAATTTTTTTTTCTTTTTTTTTTTTTTAGGAGGATTTTCCAGTTTTTTATTTTGTCTATAATATATGCAACGTTTGGGAAGCTTCTTAAGAGGGCACAGCATTGTAGAAGAAGTAAGACTTGTTTCTTCTGCATTTGTCCACCTGACAAAGAAACAGTACAGGTGAATCTTCATCAAGGGACAAAGCATAGTGGAGCAAGTCAGACTTCTTCTCTCTGCTGAGTCCATCTTGTAGAATATCCTTTTGTTATCCAGGAGAGATGGAGAATAGTCGCCATTTTTTTCCCTTAAAGTTGTCTTCTTTTTGTGAATTTTTTTTCTTTTTTTTAGGAGGATTTTCCAGTTTTTATATTTTTGTCTATAATATATGCATCATTGGGAAGCTTCTTAAGAGGGCACAGCATAATAGAAGAAGTAAGACTTGTTTCTTCTGCATTTGTCCACCTGACAAAGAAACAGTACAGGTGAATCTTCATCAAGGGACAAAGCATAGTGGAGCAAGTCAGACTTCTTCCCTCTGCTGAGTCCATCTTGTAGAATATCCTTTTGTTATCCAGAAGAGATGGAGAATAGTCGCCATTTTTTTCCCCTTAAAGTTGTCTTCTTTTTGTGAATTTTTTTTTTTTTTTTTTTTAGGAGGATTTTCCAGTTTTTATATTTTTGTCTATAATATATGCATCATTGGGAAGCTTCTTAAGAGGGCACAGCATAATAGAAGAAGTAAGACTTGTTTCTTCTGCATTTGTCCACCTGACAAAGAAACAGTACAGGTGAATCTTCATCAAGGGACAAAGCATAGTGGAGCAAGTCAGACTTCTTCCCTCTGCTGAGTCCATCTTGTAGAATATCCCTTTGGTATCCAGAAGATATGGAGAATAGTCGCCAGTTTTTTTTCCTTCAAGTTATCTTCTATTTGTGAATTTTTTTTTCTTTTTTTTTTTTAGGAGGATTTTCCAGTTTTTTATTTTGTCTATAATATATGCAACGTTTGGGAAGCTTCTTAAGAGGGCACAGCATTGTAGAAGAAGTAAGACTTGTTTCTTCTGCATTTGTCCACCTGACAAAGAAACAGTACAGGTGAATCTTCATCAAGGGACAAAGCATAGTGGAGCAAGTCAGACTTCTTCTCTCTGCTGAGTCCATCTTGTAGAATATCCCTTTGGTATCCAGAAGATATGGAGAATAGTCGCCAGTTTTTTTTCCTTCAAGTTATCTTCTATTTGTGAATTTTTTTTTCTTTTTTTTTTTTTTAGGAGGATTTTCCAGTTTTTTATTTTGTCTATAATATATGCAACGTTTGGGAAGCTTCTTAAGAGGGCACAGCATTGTAGAAGAAGTAAGACTTGTTTCTTCTGCATTTGTCCACCTGACAAAGAAACAGTACAGGTGAATCTTCATCAAGGGACAAAGCATAGTGGAGCAAGTCAGACTTCTTCCCTCTGCTGAGTCCATCTTGTAGAATATCCCTTTGGTATCCAGAAGATATGGAGAATAGTCGCCAGTTTTTTTCCTTCAAGTTATCTTCTATTTGTGAATTTTTTTTTCTTTTTTTTTTTAGGAGGATTTTCCAGTTTTTTATTTTGTCTATAATATATGCAACGTTTGGGAAGCTTCTTAAGAGGGCACAGCATTGTAGAAGAAGTAAGACTTGTTTCTTCTGCATTTGTCCACCTGACAAAGAAACAGTACTGGTGAATCTTCATCAAGGGACAAAGCATAGTGGAGCAAGTCAGACTTCTTCTCTCTGCTGAGTCCATCTTGTAGAATATCCTTTTGTTATCCAGAAGAGATGGAGAATAGTCGCCATTTTCTTCCCTTAAAGTTGTCTTCTTTTTGTTAATTTTTTTTCTTTTTTTTTTTAGGAGGATTCTCCAGTTTTTTTATATTTGTCTATAATATATGCATCATTGGGAAGCTTCTTAAGAGGGCACAGCATAATAGAAGAAGTAAGACTTGTTTCTTCTGCATTTGTCCACCTGACAAAGAAACAGTACAGGTGAATCTTCATCAAGGGACAAAGCATAGTGGAGCAAGTCAGACTTCTTCCCTCTGCTGAGTCCATCTTGTAGAATATCCCTTTGGTATCCAGAAGATATGGAGAATAGTCGCCAGTTTTTTTTTCCTTCAAGTTATCTTCTATTTGTGAATTTTTTTTTCTTTTTTTTTTTTTTAGGAGGATTTTCCAATTTTTTATTTTGTCTATAATATATGCAACGTTTGGGAAGCTTCTTAAGAGGGCACAGCATTGTAGAAGAAGTCAGACTTATTTTTTCTGCATTTGTCCACCTGACAAAGAAACAGTACAAGTGAATCTTCATCAAGGGACAAAGCATAGTGGAGCAAGTCAGACTTCTTCTCTCTGCTGAGTCCATCTTGTAGAATATCCTTTTGTTATCCAGAAGATATGGAGAATAGTCGCCATTTTTTTCCCCTTAAAGTTGTCTTCTTTTTGTGAATTTTTTTTTCTTTTTTTTTTTTAGGAGGATTTTCCAGTTTTTATATTTTTGTCTATAATATATGCATCATTGGGAAGCTTCTTAAGAGGGCACAGCATAATAGAAGAAGTAAGACTTGTTTCTTCTGCATTTGTCCACCTGACAAAGAAACAGTACAGGTGAATCTTCATCAAGGGACAAAGCATAGTGGAGCAAGTCAGACTTCTTCCCTCTGCTGAGTCCATCTTGTAGAATATCCCTTTGGTATCCAGAAGATATGGAGAATAGTCGCCAGTTTTTTTTCCTTCAAGTTATCTTCTATTTGTGAATTTTTTTTTCTTTTTTTTTTTTAGGAGGATTTTCCAGTTTTTTATTTTGTCTATAATATATGCAACGTTTGGGAAGCTTCTTAAGAGGGCACAGCATTGTAGAAGAAGTAAGACTTGTTTCTTCTGCATTTGTCCACCTGACAAAGAAACAGTACAGGTGAATCTTCATCAAGGGACAAAGCATAGTGGAGCAAGTCAGACTTCTTCTCTCTGCTGAGTCCATCTTGTAGAATATCCTTTTGTTATCCAGAAGAGATGGAGAATAGTCGCCATTTTTTTCCCCTTAAAGTTGTCTTCTTTTTGTGAATTTTTTTTCTTTTTTTTTAGGAGGATTTTCCAGTTTTTATATTTTTGTCTATAATATATGCATCATTGGGAAGCTTCTTAAGAGGGCACAGCATAATAGAAGAAGTAAGACTTGTTTCTTCTGCATTTGTCCACCTGACAAAGAAACAGTACAGGTGAATCTTCATCAAGGGACAAAGCATAGTGGAGCAAGTCAGACTTCTTCCCTCTGCTGAGTCCATCTTGTAGAATATCCTTTTGTTATCCAGAAGAGATGGAGAATAGTCGCCATTTTTTCCCCTTAAAGTTGTCTTCTTTTTGTGAATTTTTTTTTCTTTTTTTTTTTTAGGAGGATTTTCCAGTTTTTATATTTTTGTCTATAATATATGCATCATTGGGAAGCTTCTTAAGAGGGCACAGCATAATAGAAGAAGTAAGACTTGTTTCTTCTGCATTTGTCCACCTGACAAAGAAACAGTACAGGTGAATCTTCATCAAGGGACAAAGCATAGTGGAGCAAGTCAGACTTCTTCCCTCTGCTGAGTCCATCTTGTAGAATATCCCTTTGGTATCCAGAAGATATGGAGAATAGTCGCCAGTTTTTTTTCCTTCAAGTTATCTTCTATTTGTGAATTTTTTTTCTTTTTTTTTTTTAGGAGGATTTTCCAGTTTTTTATTTTGTCTATAATATATGCAACGTTTGGGAAGCTTCTTAAGAGGGCACAGCATTGTAGAAGAAGTAAGACTTGTTTCTTCTGCATTTGTCCACCTGACAAAGAAACAGTACAGGTGAATCTTCATCAAGGGACAAAGCATAGTGGAGCAAGTCAGACTTCTTCTCTCTGCTGAGTCCATCTTGTAGAATATCCCTTTGGTATCCAGAAGATATGGAGAATAGTCGCCAGTTTTTTTTCCTTCAAGTTATCTTCTATTTGTGAATTTTTTTTTCTTTTTTTTTTTTTTAGGAGGATTTTCCAGTTTTTTATTTTGTCTATAATATATGCAACGTTTGGGAAGCTTCTTAAGAGGGCACAGCATTGTAGAAGAAGTAAGACTTGTTTCTTCTGCATTTGTCCACCTGACAAAGAAACAGTACAGGTGAATCTTCATCAAGGGACAAAGCATAGTGGAGCAAGTCAGACTTCTTCCCTCTGCTGAGTCCATCTTGTAGAATATCCCTTTGGTATCCAGAAGATATGGAGAATAGTCGCCAGTTTTTTTTCCTTCAAGTTATCTTCTATTTGTGAATTTTTTTTTCTTTTTTTTTTTTTAGGAGGATTTTCCAGTTTTTTATTTTGTCTATAATATATGCAACGTTTGGGAAGCTTCTTAAGAGGGCACAGCATTGTAGAAGAAGTAAGACTTGTTTCTTCTGCATTTGTCCACCTGACAAAGAAACAGTACAGGTGAATCTTCATCAAGGGACAAAGCATAGTGGAGCAAGTCAGACTTCTTCTCTCTGCTGAGTCCATCTTGTAGAATATCCTTTTGTTATCCAGAAGAGATGGAGAATAGTCGCCATTTTCTTCCCTTAAAGTTGTCTTCTTTTTGTTAATTTTTTTTTCTTTTTTTTTAGGAGGATTCTCCAGTTTTTTTTATATTTGTCTATAATATATGCATCATTGGGAAGCTTCTTAAGAGGGCACAACATAATAGAAGAAGTAAGACTTGTTTCTTCTGCATTTGTCCACCTGACAAAGAAACAGTACAAGTGAATCTTCATCAAGGGACAAAGCTCACTAGAACAAGTAAGACTTCTTCCTTCTGCTGATTTCAACTTTTTGAATATCCTTTTGGTAACCAGAAGAGATGGAGATGTGCGGGCTAACGATGGTGGAGTTGGAAAAGAAGGCTCAAGACCGGAATGAATGGAGAAGTTATGTGCAGAGGGCCACGGCCGTTCGACATCGAACACCTCGTACTTGATGATGATCCAGAAGAGATGGAGAATAGTCGTCATTTTTTTTTCCTTTTAGCCATCTTTTTTTTTTTTTTTTTTTTTTTGAGGGGGGGGGGAGATTTTCTAGTTTATAAATATTTTCTCTGTTATATGCAGCATTGGGGAATCTTCTCAAGAGAGCACAGCATTGTAGAAGAAGGCAGACTTGTTTTTTCTGCAATTGTCCACCTGACAAAGAAACAGTACAGGTGAATCTTTGCCAAGGGACAAAGCTTACTAGAACAAGTAAGAATTATTCCACAAGTAAGACTTCTTCCCTCTGCTGTCTGTCTGTCTGTCTGTACAGAATGCCTTACCTTGTGTAAGACCCGGGCTCTTGCACAAGGTAAGGCAATCTATAAAGACAGACAGACAGACAGTAGAGGGAAGAAGTCCCTCTGCTGATTTCAACTTGTAGAATATCCACTTGATATTCAGAATAGTCACTATCTTGTTGTTTACCTGCTGCTATCCTCTTCTTTTTCGTCCTTATTTCTTTCTTATATTCACTTTTTATATTTTTTTTTCGTTTTTATATATTTTTTTTTTGGATTTTCATTTTTTGGTTTTTTTTTCGGATTTTTAGTTTTTAATATATTTTTGGGTATTTTTCTTTTTCATAATTTTTCTTAACTTAGACATTATACATGTCATCAATAATATCTTGGTACTTTTTCAAAACTACTTCCATCCTGACCTTCATTGTCGGTGTCAGTTCTCCCCCCATTACAGAAAAGTCCATTGGCAAAATTGCCCACTTCTGTATTACGTGTAACCTGTTTCTTGCCGTTTTATTAACTTCGTCTATAGCCTCTTGAATGGCTTTCATTACATTTTCATCCGGTCCTTCTAGGATATCCTGTATGGTGTTGGCCTGCGATCCTATCTCCCTGCACCACTTGATAGTAGAATATCCCTTTGGTATCCAGAAGAGATGGAGAATAGTCGCCATTTTTTTTCCTTAAAGTTATCTTCTTTTTGTGAATTTTTTTTTCTTTTTTTAGGAGGATTTTCCAGTTTTTATATATTTGTCTATAATATATGCATCATTGGGAAGCTTCTTAAGAGGGCACAGCATTTTAGAAGAAGTCAGACTTGTTTTTTCTGCATTTGTCCACCTGACAAAGAAACAGTACAGGTGAATCTTCATCAAGGGACAAAGCATAGTGGAGCAAGTCAGACTTCTTCTCTCTGCTGAGTCCATCTTGTAGAATATCCTTTTGTTATCCAGAAGAGATGGAGAATAGTCGCCATTTTTTTTCCCTAAAGTTGTCTTCTTTTTGTGATTTTTTTTTCTTTTTTTTTTTTTTAGGAGGATTTTCCAGTTTTTATATTTTTGTCTATAATATATGCATCATTGGGAAGCTTCTTAAGAGGGCACAGCATAATAGAAGAAGTAAGACTTGTTTGTTCTGCATTTGTCCACCTGACAAAGAAACAGTACAAGTGAATCTTCATCAAGGGACAATGCATAGTGGAGCAAGTCAGACTTCTTCTCTCTGCTGAGTCCATCTTGTAGAATATCCTTTTGTTTTCCAGAAGAGATGGAGAATAGTCGCCATTTTTTTTCCCTTAAAGTTTTCTTCTTTTTGTGAATTTTTTTTTTCTTTTTTTAGGAGGATTTTCCAGTTTTTATATTTTTGTGTATAATATATGCATCATTGGGAAGCTTCTTAAGAGAGCACAGCATTGTAGAAGAAGTCAGACTTGTTTTTTCTGCATTTGTCCACCTGACAAAGAAACAATACAAGTGAATCTGCATCAAGGGACAAAGCATAGTGAAGCAAGTCAGACTTCTTCTCTCTGCTGAGTCCATCTTGTAGAATATCCTTTTGTTATCCAGAAGAGATGGAGAATAGTCGCCATTTTTTTTCCCTTAAAGTTTTCTTCTTTTTGTGAATTTTTTTTTCTTTTTTTTTAGGAGGATTTTCCAGTTTTTATATGTTTGTCTATAATATATGCATCATTGGGAAGCTTCTTAAGAGGGCACAGCATAATAGAAGAAGTAAGACTTGTTTCTTCTGCATTTGTCCACCTGACAAAGAAACAGTACAGGTGAATCTTCATCAAGGGACAAAGCATAGTGGAGCAAGTCAGACTTCTTCTCTCTGCTGAGTCCATCTTGTAGAATATCCTTTTGTTATCCAGAGGAGATGGAGAATAGTCGCCATTTTTTTTCCTTAAAGTTGTCTTCTTTTTGTGATTTTTTTTGTGATTTTTTTTTTTAGGAGAATTTTCGTTTTTATATGTTTGTCTATAATATATGCATCATTGGGAAGCTTCTTAAGAGGGCACAGCATAATAGAAGAAGTAAGACTTGTTTCTTCTGCATTTGTCCACCTGACAAAGAAACAGTACAGGTGAATCTTCATCAAGGGACAAAGCATAGTGGAGCAAGTCAGACTTCTTCTCTTTGCTGAGTCCATCTTGTAGAATATCCTTTTGTTATCCAGAAGAGATGGAGAATAGTCGCCATTTTTTATCCTTAAAGATGTCTTCTTTTTGTGATTTTTTTTCTTTTTTTTTTTAGGAGGATTTTCCAGTTTTTATATATTTAGCTATAATATATGCATCATTGGGAAGCTTCTTAAGAGGGCACAGCATAATAGAAGAAGTAAGACTTGTTTCTTCTGCATTTGTCCACCTGACAAAGAAACAGTACAGGTGAATCTTCATCAAGGGACAAAGCATAGTGGAGCAAGTCAGACTTCTTCTCTCTGCTGAGTCCATCTTGTAGAATATCCTTTTGTTATCCAGAAGAGATGGAGAATAGTCGCCATTTTTTTTCCTTAAAGATGTCTTCTTTTTGTGATTTTTTTTTCTTTTTTTTTTTAGGAGGATTTTCCAGTTTTTATATATTTAGCTATAATATATGCATCATTGGGAAGCTTCTTAAGAGGGCACAGCATAATAGAAGAAGTAAGACTTGTTTCTTCTGCATTTGTCCACCTGACAAAGAAACAGTACAGGTGAATCTTCATCAAGGGACAAAGCATAGTGGAGCAAGTCAGACTTCTTCTCTCTGCTGAGTCCATCTTGTAGAATATCCTTTTGTTATCCAGAAGAGATGGAGAATAGTCGCCATTTTTTTTCCTTAAAGATGTCTTCTTTTTGTGATTTTTTTTTCTTTTTTTTTTAGGAGGATTTTCCAGTTTTTATATATTTAGCTATAATATATGCATCATTGGGAAGCTTCTTAAGAGGGCACAGCATAATAGAAGAAGTAAGACTTGTTTCTTCTGCATTTGTCCACTTGACAAAGAAACAGTACAGGTGAATCTTCATCAAGGGACAAAGCATAGTGGAGCAAGTCAGACTTCTTCTCTCTGCTGAGTCCATCTTGTAGAATATCCTTTTGTTATCCAGAAGAGATGGAGAATAGTCGCCATTTTTTTTCCTTAAAGATATCTTCTTTTTGTGATTTTTTTTTCTTTTTTTTTTAGGAGGATTTTCCAGTTTTTATATATTTAGCTATAATATATGCATCATTGGGAAGCTTCTTAAGAGGGCACAGCATAATAGAAGAAGTAAGACTTGTTTCTTCTGCATTTGTCCACCTGACAAAGAAACAGTACAGGTGAATCTTCATCAAGGGACAAAGCATAGTGGAGCAAGTCAGACTTCTTCTCTCTGCTGAGTCCATCTTGTAGAAATCCTTTTGTTATCCAGAAGAGATGGAGAATAGTCGCCATTTTTTTTCCTTAAAGTTGTCTTCCTTTTGTGATTTTTTTTTCTTTTTTTTAGGAGGATTTTCCAGTTTTTATATTTTTGTCTATAATATATGCAACGTTTGGGAAGCTTCTTAAGAGGGCACAGCATTGTAGAAGAAGTAAGACTTGTTTCTTCTGCATTTGTCCACCTGACAAAGAAACAGTACAGGTGAATCTTCATCAAGGGACAAAGCATAGTGGAGCAAGTCAGACTTCTTCTCTCTGCTGAGTCCATCTTGTAGAATATCCTTTTGTTATCCAGAAGAGATGGAGAATAGTCGCCATTTTTTTTCCTTAAAGATGTCTTCTTTTTGTGATTTTTTTTTCTTTTTTTTTTTAGGAGGATTTTCCAGTTTTTATATATTTAGCTATAATATATGCATCATTGGGAAGCTTCTTAAGAGGGCACAGCATAATAGAAGAAGTAAGACTTGTTTCTCCTGCATTTGTCCACCTGACAAAGAAACAGTACAGGTGAATCTTCATCAAGGGACAAAGCATAGTGGAGCAAGTCAGACTTCTTCTCTCTGCTGAGTCCATCTTGTAGAATATCCTTTTGTTATCCAGAAGAGATGGAGAATAGTCGCCATTTTTTTTCCTTAAAGATGTCTTCTTTTTGTGATTTTTTTTTCTTTTTTTTTTTAGGAGGATTTTCCAGTTTTTATATATTTAGCTATAATATATGCATCATTGGGAAGCTTCTTAAGAGGGCACAGCATAATAGAAGAAGTAAGACTTGTTTCTTCTGCATTTGTCCACCTGACAAAGAAACAGTACAGGTGAATCTTCATCAAGGGACAAAGCATAGTGGAGCAAGTCAGACTTCTTCTCTCTGCTGAGTCCATCTTGTAGAATATCCTTTTGTTATCCAGAAGAGATGGAGAATAGTCGCCATTTTTTTTCCTTAAATATGTCTTCTTTTTGTGATTTTTTTTCTTTTTTTTTTTTTAGGAGGATTTTCCAGTTTTTATATATTTAGCTATAATATATGCATCATTGGGAAGCTTCTTAAGAGGGCACAGCATAATAGAAGAAGTAAGACTTGTTTCTTCTGCATTTGTCCACCTGACAAAGAAACAGTACAGGTGAATCTTCATCAAGGGACAAAGCATAGTGGAGCAAGTCAGACTTCTTCTCTCTGCTGAGTCCATCTTGTAGAATATCCTTTTGTTATCCAGAAGAGATGGAGAATAGTCGCCATTTTTTTTCCTTAAAGATGTCTTCTTTTTGTGATTTTTTTTTCTTTTTTTTTTTTAGGAGGATTTTCCAGTTTTTATATATTTAGCTATAATATATGCATCATTGGGAAGCTTCTTAAGAGGGCACAGCATAATAGAAGAAGTAAGACTTGTTTCTTCTGCATTTTTCCACCTGACAAAGAAACAGTACAGGTGAATCTTCATCAAGGGACAAAGCATAGTGGAGCAAGTCAGACTTCTTCTCTCTGCTGAGTCCATCTTGTAGAATATCCTTTTGTTATCCAGAAGAGATGGAGAATAGTCGCCATTTTTTTCCTTAAAGTTGTCTTCCTTTTGTGATTTTTTTTTCTTTTTTTTAGGAGGATTTTCCAGTTTTTATATGTTTGTCTATAATATATACATCATTGGGAAGCTTCTTAAGAGGGCACAGCATAATAGAAGAAGTAAGACTTGTTTCTTCTGCATTTGTCCACTTGACAAAGAAACAGTACAGGTGAATCTTCATCAAGGGACAAAGCATAGTGGAGCAAGTCAGACTTCTTCTCTCTGCTGAGTCCATCTTGTAGAATATCCTTTTGTTATCCAGAAGAGATGGAGAATAGTCGCCATTTTTTTTCCTTAAAGTTGTCTTCTTTTTGTGATTTTTTTTTTCTTTTTTTTTTTTAGGAGAATTTTCGTTTTTATATGTTTGTCTATAATATATGCATCATTGGGAAGCTTCTTAAGAGGGCACAGCATAATAGAAGAAGTAAGACTTGTTTCTTCTGCATTTGTCCACCTGACAAAGAAACAGTACAAGTGAATCTTCATCAAGGGACAAAGCATAGTGGAGCAAGTCAGACTTCTTCTCTCTTCTGAGTCCATCTTGTAGAATATCCTTTTGTTATCCAGAAGAGATGGAGAATAGTCGCCATTTTTTTTTTCCTTAAAGTTGTCTTCTTTTTGTGATTTTTTTTTCTTTTTTTTTAGGAGGATTTTCCAGTTTTTATATATTTGTCTATAATATATGCATCATTGGGAAGCTTCTTAAGAGGGCAAGACCGGAATGAATGGAGAAGTTATGTGCAGAGGGCCACGGCCGTTCGACATCGAACACCTCGTACTTGATGATGATCCACAAGAGATGGAGAATAGTCGCCATTTTTTTTTTCCTTTTAGCCATCTTTTTTTTTTTTTTTTTTTTTTAGGGGGGGGGGAGATTTTCTAGTTTATAAATATTTTCTCTGTTATATGCAGCATTGGGGAATCTTTTCAAGAGAGCACAGCATTGTAGAAGAAGTCAGACTTGTTTTTTCTGCAATTGTCCACCTAACAAAGAAACAGTACAGGTGAATCTTTGCCAAGGGACAAAGCTTACTAGAACAAGTAAGACTTCTTCCACAAGTAAGACTTCTTCCCTCTGCTGTCTGTCTGTCTGTCTGTACAGAATGCCTTACCTTGTGTAAGACCCGGGCTCTTGCACAAGGTAAGGCAATCTATAAAGACAGACAGACAGACAGTAGAGGGAAGAAGTCCCTCTGCTGATTTCAACTTGTAGAATATCCACTTGATATTCAGAATAGTCACTATCTTGTTGTTTACCTGCTGCTATCCTCTTCTTTTTCGTCCTTATTTCTTTCTTATATTCACTTTTTATATTTTTTTTTCGTTTTTATATATTTTTTTTTTGGATTTTCATTTTTTGGTTTTTTTTCGGATTTTTAGTTTTTAATATATTTTTGGGTATTTTTCTTTTTCATAATTTTTCTTAACTTAGACATTATACATGTCATCAATAATATCTTGGTACTTTTTCAAAACTACTTCCATCCTGACCTTCATTGTCGGTGTCAGTTCTCCCCCCATTACAGAAAAGTCCATTGGCAAAATTGCCCACTTCTGTATTACGTGTAACCTGTTTCTTGCCGTTTTATTAACTTCGTCTATAGCCTCTTGAATGGCTTTCATTACATTTTCATCCGGTCCTTCTAGGATATCTTGTATGGTGTTGGCCTGCGATCCTATCTCCCTGCACCACTTGACAGTAGAATATCCCTTTGTTATCCAGAAGAGATGGAGAATAGTCGCCATTTTTTTTCCTTAAAGTTGTCTTCCTTTTGTGATTTTTTTTTCTTTTTTTTAGGAGGATTTTCCAGTTTTTATATTTTTGTCTATAATATATGCAACGTTTGGGAAGCTTCTTAAGAGGGCACAGCATTGTAGAAGAAGTAAGACTTGTTTCTTCTGCATTTGTCCACCTGACAAAGAAACAGTACAGGTGAATCTTCATCAAGGGACAAAGCATAGTGGAGCAAGTCAGACTTCTTCTCTCTGCTGAGTCCATCTTGTAGAATATCCTTTTGTTATCCAGAAGAGATGGAGAATAGTCGCCATTTTTTTTCCTTAAAGTTGTCTTCTTTTTGTGATTTTTTTTTCTTTTTTTTTTTTTAGGAGAATTTTCGTTTTTATATGTTTGTCTATAATATATGCATCATTGGGAAGCTTCTTAAGAGGGCACAGCATAATATAAGAAGTAAGACTTGTTTCTTCTGCATTTGTCCACCTGACAAAGAAACAGTACAGGTGAATCTTCATCAAGGGACAAAGCATAGTGGAGCAAGTCAGACTTCTTCTCTCTGCTGAGTCCATCTTGTAGAATATCCTTTTGTTATCCAGAAGAGATGGAGAATAGTCGCCATTTTTTTTCCTTAAAGATGTCTTCGTTTTGTGATTTTTTTTTCTTTTTTTTTTTAGGAGGATTTTCCAGTTTTTATATATTTAGCTATAATATATGCATCATTGGGAAGCTTCTTAAGAGGGCACAGCATAATAGAAGAAGTAAGACTTGTTTCTTCTGCATTTGTCCACCTGACAAAGAAACAGTACAGGTGAATCTTCATCAAGGGACAAAGCATAGTGGAGCAAGTCAGACTTCTTCTCTCTGCTGAGTCCATCTTGTAGAATATCCTTTTGTTATCCAGAAGAGATGGAGAATAGTCGCCATTTTTTTCCCTTAAAGATGTCTTCTTTTTGTGATTTTTTTTTCTTTTTTTTTTTAGGAGGATTTTCCAGTTTTTATATATTTAGCTATAATATATGCATCATTGGGAAGCTTCTTAAGAGGGCACAGCATAATAGAAGAAGTAAGACTTGTTTCTTCTGCATTTGTCCACCTGACAAAGAAACAGTACAGGTGAATCTTCATCAAGGGACAAAGCATAGTGGAGCAAGTCAGACTTCTTCTCTCTGCTGAGTCCATCTTGTAGAATATCCTTTTGTTATCCAGAAGAGATGGAGAATAGTCGCCATTTTTTTTCCTTAAAGATGTCTTCTTTTTGTGATTTTTTTTTCTTTTTTTTTTAGGAGGATTTTCCAGTTTTTATATATTTAGCTATAATATATGCATCATTGGGAAGCTTCTTAAGAGGGCACAGCATAATAGAAGAAGTAAGACTTGTTTCTTCTGCATTTGTCCACCTGACAAAGAAACAGTACAGGTGAATCTTCATCAAGGGACAAAGCATAGTGGAGCAAGTCAGACTTCTTCTCTCTGCTGAGTCCATCTTGTAGAATATCCTTTTGTTATCCAGAAGAGATGGAGAATAGTCGCCATTTTTTTTCCTTAAAGTTGTCTTCCTTTTGTGATTTTTTTTTCTTTTTTTTAGGAGGATTTTCCAGTTTTTATATGTTTGTCTATAATATATGCATCATTGGGAAGCTTCTTAAGAGGGCACAGCATAATAGAAGAAGTAAGACTTGTTTCTTCTGCATTTGTCCACTTGACAAAGAAACAGTACAGGTGAATCTTCATCAAGGGACAAAGCATAGTGGAGCAAGTCAGACTTCTTCTCTCTGCTGAGTCCATCTTGTAGAATATCCTTTTGTTATCCAGAAGAGATGGAGAATAGTCGCCATTTTTTTTCCTTAAAGATGTCTTCTTTTTGTGATTTTTTTTTCTTTTTTTTTTTTTAGGAGGATTTTCCAGTTTTTATATATTTAGCTATAATATATGCATCATTGGGAAGCTTCTTAAGAGGGCACAGCATAATAGAAGAAGTAAGACTTGTTTCTTCTGCATTTGTCCACCTGACAAAGAAACAGTACAAGTGAATCTTCATCAAGGGACAAAGCATAGTGGAGCAAGTCAGACTTCTTCTCTCTGCTGAGTCCATCTTGTAGAATATCCTTTTGTTATCCAGAAGAGATGGAGAATAGTCGCCATTTTTTTTTCCTTAAAGTTGTCTTCTTTTTGTGATTTTTTTTTTCTTTTTTTTTAGGAGGATTTTCCAGTTTTTATATATTTGTCTATAATATATGCATCATTGGGAAGCTTCTTAAGAGGGCAAGACCGGAATGAATGGAGAAGTTATGTGCAGAGGGCCACGGCCGTTCGACATCGAACACCTCGTACTTGATGATGATCCACAAGAGATGGAGAATAGTCGCCATTTTTTTTTTCCTTTTAGCTATCTTTTTTTTTTTTTTTTTTTTAGGGGGGGGAGATTTTCTAGTTTATAAATATTTTCTCTGTTATATGCAGCATTGGGGAATCTTCTCAAGAGAGCACAGCATTGTAGAAGAAGTCAGACTTGTTTTTTCTGCAATTGTCCACCTAACAAAGAAACAGTACAGGTGAATCTTTGCCAAGGGACAAAGCTTACTAGAACAAGTAAGACTTCTTCCACAAGTAAGACTTCTTCCCTCTGCTGTCTGTCTGTCTGTCTGTACAGAATGCCTTACCTTGTGTAAGACCCGGGCTCTTGCACAAGGTAAGGCAATCTATAAAGACAGACAGACAGACAGTAGAGGGAAGAAGTCCCTCTGCTGATTTCAACTTGTAGAATATCCACTTGATATTCAGAATAGTCACTATCTTGTTGTTTGCCTGCTGCTATCCTCTTCTTTTTCGTCCTTATTTCTTTCTTATATTCACTTTTTATATTTTTTTTCCAGTTTTTATATTTTTTTTTTGGATTTTCATTTTTTAGTTTTTTTTTTGGATTTTTAGTTTTTAATATATTTTTGGGTATTTTTCTTTTTCATAATGTTTTTTAACTTAGACATTGTACATGTCATCAATAATATCTTGGTACTTTTTCAAAACTACTTCCATCCTGACCTTCATTGTCGGTGTCAGTTCTCCCCCCATTACGGAAAAGTCCATTGGCAAAATTGCCCACTTATGTATTAAATATAAATGGTTTCTTGCCGTTTTATTAACTTCATCTATAGCCTCTTGAATGGCTTTCATTACATTTTCATCCGGTCCTTCTAGGATATCTTGTATGGTGTTGGCCTGCGATCCTATCTCCCTGCACCACTTGACAGTGCCCGGTGCCAGCGTGTCAAGGGGCAGCCCAGTGTAGGGGTCAATTTCAGTCGCAATTGGAAGGATCATCGTTAGGAACTTCTTTCCGTCGCCAATTAGTACTGGGAAACTAACTCCAGGCAACTTAGCTTTGACCTTCATCTCGATGGGCTCAGGGGCTATGTTATATCCTCCTGCCCCGATGATCAATCGCTTGATTCGGCCGGTGACATACAAGAAGTTATCGCTGTCCTTTCGGCCTATGTCGCCCGTGTATAACCATCCGTCGCTGTCCAAGGTTTCCATGGTCTCCTCCTCTTTGTTCACGTAACCCATGGTGATATTGCGACCATTCATCAGTATCTCCCCATTTCCTTTTTCATCAGGATTTAATATTTTTGTGAAATATCCGTCAGTTATTTGACCGCACGATCCAACCCTGAAGGCATCGGATTTGCCGACAGCATGTGGTCCAGTTGACTCAGATAATCCGTAGGTTTCGCAAAGAATAATTCCTAAACTGTGGAAAAATTCTACAATTTCGGGTGCTATGGGACCAGCGCCAGAAACGAAGTGCTTGCACTGCTGCAAGCCAAGTTCCTCTTTTATTTTCTGGAAGATGATCTTATCTGCAACGCCATACCCAAATGGTCTCTTAGTTTCTCCCGTCTGTCTCATTTTACTGTCCTTAAGGCCAATTGACCGAGCCAAATTGATAATCATTCTTTTAATCCACGGAGCGGTGTTCATTTCAAGGGAGATTAATTCGTAAAACTTCTCCCAGCCTCGCGGAATAGAAAAGAAGAAAGTTGGCTGTACATCCTGCAGCGTGAGCTTCATATTGGTACCCCGGAATACGGTGCTCTCAGCGAAGTAAACCACCCCACCCGACACAAGGGATCCGTATAAATCGACCATAAGAGCCGCGATGTGAGCGGGCGTTAGGTAGCTTAGAAGGCGCAATTCCCGTGGTTTGATGCCTAAATATGCCGAACCTGTGCGGGCCACCCATGTGATGTTATCGTGGTTAAGCATTACACCTTTGGATACGCCAGTCGTGCCGGAGGTGTATACAAGGAGGCAGCATTGGTTGATAGCTATTTGCTTCAATCTTTCCTCCAGCTCTTCGTCCGATTCCTGCTCTCCGATCTCCAACAGATTTTTCCAGCTATATACGTCGTCGTCATCTGCTTCCCCTTTATATTGTACGATTACGAATTTCTTGTTTAATTTTTCCTCTACTGCTTTGATTATTGACACCTCTTTGCTGCTTTCCACGACAAATATTTGGGCATCTGCGTCTTTTGCTATTTCCGTACAGGCGTCAACGCCGTTTGTGATATAAAGACCAGTTGCAATGCCTCCTGCGTGAATGGCAGCCAGGTGTGCCACGTACCACTCGGGAGAATTGAAGCCAAATATGCAAACTGCACGGAATCTCTTTAGACCTAATTTTATGTAGGCCTTAGCAGCGAGATTCACCTGCCTGTAATATTCGCCGTAAGTGATTTCGTTCCACTGCCCCCCTTCCTTGTAGCACATAGCAGGACAGTCTTTATATTTTTCTACTGCATCTTTGAATAAGGAGGGGATTGAGAGCGGTTTGAATGGGTCGTCCTCCTCAACGCGAATTTGTACAGGTTCCGTGCGAATGTGAGTCTTCAAAACACTAGCTGGTAGAATTTGATCCGGTCCATTTTTCATTGCTGCATTGGTTAAAGCATCTTCCTCTACCTCCTCCTTCACTTCGTTCTCCTCCTCCTTCACTTCGTTCTCCTCAGGCTCATCTTCCCGTTCATCTTGGTCGTTATCATGGGCTGATTCGTTTTCCTCGTCATTCTCCTTCTGCTCGTCTTCCTCCTTCTCTTCTTTTACCTCCTCCTCCTCCTCCTTGTGGCTCTCCCGCTTTTGTGTTTCATCATCCGTTTCTA
>NC_090732.1:161322044-161324544 GCF_036898095.1 Palaemon carinicauda | reverse complement strand
ACAGCATCCTGCTTTTCCAACTATGGTTGTAGCTTAGTAATAACAACAACAACAACAACAACAACAACAACAACAACAACAACAACAACAACAACAACAACAACAACAACAACAACAATAATAATAATAATAATAATAATAATAATATCGTCGTACTAAGTTACATACTCTTTATATCATTTACTTCAATTATTCATAGCTCCAGCTAGATCTCTCTGGAAATTAAAATTCCTCATGTAGCCTTAATAATTATGCCAGATTTGGTAAACACGCGCAGACGCAATAGAGACCTCTAAAATGAGTCCCAACATTTACAACGATTACAGAAGGCTTAAATAACTATACTCAATTTTTTTTAATGAGGCACATTTGCACTGACTCGCAGCGGTGCCCTTTTTAGCTCGGAAAAGTCTACTGCTCTCTGATTGGTTAGAATTATCTTGTCCAACCAATCAGCGATCAGGAAACTTTTCCGAGCTAAAAGGGCACCCCTGGGAGTTAGTGCAAATCTGCCTCGCTAGAAAGAATTGACTATAGCTACACTTAAAAAGCCGTAATTTTAATCGGAAATTCTCCGTAAAAATACTGTACTGTATACTGTTTTCAACCGTATTTCAGAAAAATCCTGGCGACCGTAATTTTACCTGACTTTGTTACTATCTTTTAAGGGTTGGTGACCGTAATATCACTCCTTAACGTCAAGACATCCGTTTTTAAAACGGTAAATGCCTGGCAACATTTATTCCAGGATTTTTACCGTTTATTACGGTAGAATTTTTAACAGTGCACAACCATCCTATACGTTAATTGAAGTTTTTTTTTTTTCATTTAAGGTCTGAATTATTGCAATTCCAAATCGTTTGAATTCTTCTGAAACTGTGCCAGCTATTTAGAGGAGAGTTCTCCTAACAGCGCCTTCAGAAGACTTTCCTAGCTGTGACATAACGGGTGTATGATGCTGCATTTATCCCATTGTATTGGTGTTCCATTAATATTGAATGTCTTTGTGTTACATATTTGGTGGCGCTAAAGAAAGTCTTCCTTGGGGACGAATGGAAAGTTCTTTTCACAGCAAGAATACCTTCACGAGTCCCTTCCATGATTCACATAGAGGCCTTACAATCAGGGTTTAAACTTTTAAGGTAATTACCTTAGTTTGAGGTAATTTTCATAGTTTCAAGGTAATTCTAAGGTAATTTCGATTTTACTAGCTTGAAATTTAAGGAAATTGGAAGAAGTTTTAAGGTAATTTAAGGTAAAAAGCAGCAGTATTTAAGGTAATGGCCACATAGCACATGCCTACGGCCCGACCAAGAGAAAGGCCCGTGCCAACATGAAGAGTTGGCTGTAATACACTACCACCACCTAGCACTTGCTCGAGTTTAAACCCTGCTAACAATGTTAAAAAATTGCATTAAGAAAAAAATCGTAAAAATTCTGGAACGTTCGACAAATCGAAGCTTATCGAAATAATGTTACAATATAATGTAACAACGTAATAATATAACAGTTGTGAGTATTTCAAAAGGTGTCTTACAAAATGAGTAAAACAACTTGATGGATATGTTTATTATTATTATTATTATTATTATTATTATTATTACTTGCTAAACCATAACCCTAGTTGGAAAAGCAGCATGCTATAAGCCCAAGGATTCCAACAGGGGAAAAATAAGCTTCTAAGTCCATTAAATTAGTTACTCGTATATTCAACCGATCTGTTTAGCTTACTTTAGGTATAGTTTAATCTCGCAAAGCAAGTCGAACAAAATGGAAGGCTTCTCTACCTAAAATTCTCGACTACCAACTCATCATTCCTTTGATAGATATTCCCTTTCTTGCATCTCTTCTCGTTTTGGAACATCCGTCATGACGACTTTTTTTTTTTTTTTTTTTTTTTTTTATTTATTGATCTTTGTTTGGTAACCTGGCGCCGAGGTTCCTTGTCATGTGTCCAGATGAAGCATTTAGGTTCCCTTTTTTTCCTATCTTTATTAATGGCACTGGCCAATCAAGCTGCTATGTAAGGAAGAGATTCGACTTTCATGTCTTTTTTAAAAGGAGAGATAGAGAGGAGAGAAATAAAGCGAGAGAATGTATATAAGAAGGATATTAACTCTAGAGGTTTTAAGTCTTTTCTAATTATTATTATTATTATTATTATTATTATTATTATTATTATTACTACAATCCAAGCTACAACCCTAGTTGGAAAAGCAAGATGCTATAAGCCCAGGGGCTCCAACAGGGAAAAATAGCCCAGTAAGGAAAGGAAATAAGGAAATAAATAAATGAAGAGAACAAATTAACAATAAATCATTCTAAAATAAGTAACAACGTCAAAACAGACATGTCATATATAAACTATTAACAATATAAAAAACAAATATGTCAAATAAACTATAAAAAGACTCATGCTAAACGAGATGGTTATGTTACATAAGTAATAAGTAATCGAAAATCCAAGTTTGTGACCCCCTTACCCCTTCCTCTTAGATCC
>NC_090732.1:161302044-161317044 GCF_036898095.1 Palaemon carinicauda | reverse complement strand
GTCATAGTTCTGGCCCGTAATTGTTATATTATTATTATTATTATTATTACTATCCAAGCTACAACCCTAATTGGAAAAGCAAGATGCTATAAGCCCAGGGGCTCCAATAGGGAAAAATAGCCCTGTGAGGAAAGGAAATAAGGAAATAAATAACTGAAGAGAACAAATTAACAATAAATCATTCTAAAAAAAAAAATTAAGTTACGGGAGGAAAAGCCTCTTCAAAGATAGGCCTACTGTTTATTTTTTCATATTTTTTCCTTTTATTGCTGAAAAAATTGTCAATTATTGGTATTTGAGGTCATACGTATGACATATTTTTTCACAAAATTCAAGAAATTTGTCAATTATTGATAGTTTAGGTCATATGACATAGTTTTCACAAAAATTCAAGAATTTTGTCCCTTATTGTTAGTTTAGGTCATATGACATATTTTTCACAAAATTGAAGAATTTTGTCACTTTATTGGTAGTTTAGGTCATATGACATATTTTTCACAAAATTGTAGAATCTTGTCACTTATTGGTAGTTTAGGTCATATGACATATTTTTCACAAAATTCAAGAACTTTGTCACTTTATTGGTAGTTTAGGTCATATGACATATTTTTCACAAAATTTAAGATTTTTGTCACATATTGGTAGTTTAGGTCATATGACATATTTTTCACAAAATTCAAGAACTTTGTCAATTATTGGTAATTTAGGTCATACATATGACATATTTTTTCACAAAATTCAAAAATTTTGTCACTTATAGGTAGTTTAGGTCATATGACATATTTTTCACAAAATTCAAGAATTTTGTCAATTATTGGTAGTTTAGGTCATACATATGACATATTTTTCACAAAATTCCAGAAATTTGTCAATTATTGGTATTTGAGGTCATACATATGACATATTTTTCACAAAATTCAAGAAATTTGTCCCATTGGTAGTTTAGGTCATACATATGACATATTTTTCACAAAATTCAAGAAATTTATTTCACAAAATTCACGAACTCTGTCAATTATTGGTAATTTAGGTCATACATATGACATATTTTTCACAAAATTCAAGAACTTTATCAATTATTGGTAATTTATGTCATACATATGACATATTTTTCACAAAATTCAAGAATTTTGTCACTTATTGGTAGTTTAGGTCATATGACATATTTTTCAAAAAATTCACAAACTTTGTCAATTATTGGTAGTTTAGGTCATACGTATGACATTTTTCACAAAATTCCAGAACTTTGTCAATTATTGGTAGTTTAGATCATACATATGACATATTTTTCACAAAATTCAAGAATTTTGTCACTTATTGTTAGTTTAGGTCACATATGACATATTTTTCACAAAATTCCAGAACTTTGTCAATTATTGGTAGTTTTGGTCATACGTATGACATATTTTTCACAAAATTCAAGAAATTTGCTAATTATTGGTATTTTGGTCATACGTATGACATATTTTTCACAAAATTGAAGAAGTTTGTCACTTATTGGTAGTGTAGGTCATACGTATGACATATTTTTCACAAAATTCAAGAATTTTGTCACTTATTGGTAGTTTAGGTCATATGACATATTTTTCACAAAATTGAAGAATTTTGTCAATAATTGGTAGTTTAGGTCATACATATGACACATTTTTCACAAAATTCAAGAATTTTGTCACTTTTTGGTAGTTGGGGTCTTACGTATGACATATTTTTCACAATATTCGAGGCAAAACGTTTTGACTAATCTTTCAAACAAACAGATAAACAAACAAACAATGAATTTTGACGAGAAACATGAGATTGAGGTCATAAAATAACTAGATTAATTTGTATTTAGAGTGAAAGTATGCAAGTGCCATTTAAGAATAGAATTACTATCAAGGTATCAGTTAGGTTTTTGAGTTATCGTAACTTTCAAAGATTAACGCAGCCAGTAAGTTGTGACGGGCTGAGAGAAGGTTGTGAACTCAAAGGCAGTATGAAAGCAACTCGGTTAATTTATTATAGAACACTCTCCTTTCTATACAAAACCTCAAGGCAACAGGAAATTTCATGTTCGAGAAACAGACAATGTTACATAGGAGAAAGGCAGATATGTTTATTCTGGTTCTTTTTAGTGCGAGGGAAGAGCGAAGATACAAGCATAATATATACAAAATGAATTGTGTACGATCGTGTGACACACGGTTGGTACAAAGTCGTTTTGGGAAAAGCAGCAGAAATAGAAAACGTACTCAAGTCCCATAAGGTCAAGTAAAGTTGTTGTAAAGTTATTATGTAAAGTTGCCTCATAAACACTCAAGATAAGGATGCAGGACGACTTAGAAATTGTCATTTTACAGTTTTTCTTTTAAAGCTGAAAAAGAATTGAGAAGACCCTGTCAAAAAGAACTTTGTTCTAAAGTTATTATGTAAAGTTGCCTCACAAACACTCAAGGATACAGGAGGACTTGGAAATGATGTCATTTTACAGTTTTCTTTAAAAAGCTGAAAAAGGATTGAAAAAGACCCTGTCAAAAAGAACTTTGTTCTAAAGTTATTATATAAAGTTGCCTCACAAACACTCAAGGATACAGGAGGACTTGGAAATGATGTCATTTTACAGTTTTCTTTAAAAAGCTGAAAAAGGATTGAAAAAGACCCTGTCAAAAAGAACTTTGTTCTAAAGTTATTATGTAAAGTTGCCTCACAAACACTCAAGGATACAGGAGGACTTGGAAATGATGTCATTTTACAGTTTTCCTTTAAAAAGCTAAAAAAGGATTGAAAAAGACCCTGTCAAAAAGAACTTTGTTCTAAAGTTATTATGTAAAGTTGCCTCACAAACACTCAAGGATACAGGAGGACTTGGAAATGATGTCATTTTACAGTTTTCCTTTAAAAAGCTAAAAAAGGATTGAAAAAGACCCTGTCAAAAAGAACTTTGTTCTAAAGTTATTATGTAAAGTTGCCTCACAAACACTCAAGGATACAGGAGGACTTGGAAATGATGTCATTTTACAGTTTTCCTTTAAAAAGCTAAAAAAGGATTGAAAAAGACCCTGTCAAAAAGAACTTTGTTCTAAAGTTATTATGTAAAGTTGCCTCACAAACACTCAAGGATACAGGAGGACTTGGAAATTATGTCATTTTACAGTTTTCCTTTAAAAAGCTAAAAAAGGATTGAAAAAGACCCTGTTAAAAAGAACTTTGTTCTAAAGTTATTATGTAAAGTTGCCTCACAAACACTCAAGGAGGACTTAGAAATGATGTCATTTTACATTTAAAAAAAAAAAAAAAAGCTAAAAAAGCATTGAAAAAGACCCTGTCAAAAAGAACTTTGTTCTAAAGTTATTATGTAAAGTTGCCTCACAAACACTCAAGGATACGGGAGGACTTAGAAATTATGTCATTTTACAGTTTTTTCTTTAAAAAGCTGAAAAAGGATTGAAAAAGACCCTGTCTAAAAGAACTTTGTTCTAAAGTTATTATGTAAAGTTGCCTCACAAACACTCAAGGATACAGGAGGACTTAGAAATGATGTCATTTTACAGTTTTTATTTAAAAAGCTAAAAAAGGATTGAAAAAGACCCTGTCAAAAAGAACTTTGTTCTAAAGTTATTATGTAAAGTTGCCTCACAAACACTCAAGGATACAGGAGGACTTGGAAATTATGTCATTTTACAGTTTTCCTTTAAAAAGCTAAAAAAGGATTGAAAAAGACCCTGTTAAAAAGAACTTTGTTCTAAAGTTGATATGTAAAGTTGCCTCACAAACACTCAAGGAGGACTTAGAAATGATGTCATTTTACATTTAAAAAAAAAAAAAAAAGCTAAAAAAGCATTGAAAAAGACCCTGTCAAAAAGAACTTTGTTCTAAAGTTATTATGTAAAGTTGCCTCACAAACACTCAAGGATACGGGAGGACTTAGAAATTATGTCATTTTACAGTTTTTTCTTTAAAAAGCTGAAAAAGGATTGAAAAAGACCCTGTCTAAAAGAACTTTGTTCTAAAGTTATTATGTAAAGTTGCCTCACAAACACTCAAGGATACAGGAGGACTTAGAAATGATGTCATTTTACAGTTTTTATTTAAAAAGCTAAAAAAGGATTGAAAAAGACCCTGTCTAAAAGAACTTTGTTCTAAAGTTATTATGTAAAGTTGCCTCACAAACACTCAAGGATACAGGAGGACTTAGAAATGATGTCATTTTACAGTTTTTATTTAAAAAGCTAAAAAAGGATTGAAAAAGACCCTGTCTAAAAGAACTTTGTTCTAAAGTTATTATGTAAAGTTGCCTCACAAACACTCAAGTATACAGGACGACTTAGAAATTGTCATTTTACAGTTTTCTTTAAAAAGCTAAAAAATGATTGAAAAAGACCCTGTCAAAAAGAACTTTGTTCCAAAGTTAATATGTAAAGTTGCCTCACAAACAGTCAAGGATACAAGAGGACTTAGAAATGATGTCATTTTACAGTTTTTCTTTAAAAAAAAACTAAAAAAAAAAGGATTGAAAAAGACCCTGTCCAAAAGGACCTGTTTAAGGGCACATTTGACCCTAAGTCTAGTCGAGGGTCCTGGCATCCCACGTCATATGAAACCACAGATGGATAAAGAAGAAAAGTTATATTGTTAATCCTGGCGAGTTAAGGCAAATGTTATGTGACGCTTAGCGACCGTCCAAGACCAAACATGACCATATTTGTTGCGACGCCTGGTGTCCGTTTTGCGGTATCTTCTTCGGTGCATTGAGTCAAGGTAAAAAAAAAAAAAAAAAAAAAAAAATTATAAAAGATTTCATATTACTTAAAGTATTCATGGTAATGAAAGTTTTTTTTTATCACTAATCAAATAACATAATTGATATTGACATAAAAGTTAAAAAAAAAAATAAATTAAAAGATTTCATATTAAAGTATTCATGGTAATGAAAGTTTTTTTTATCACTAATCAAATAACATAATTGATATTGACATAAAAAAGAAAAAAAAAACTATAAAAGATTTCATATTACTTAAAGTATTCATGGTAATGAAAGTTTTTTTATCACTAATCAAATAACATAATTAATATTGACATAAAAAAAGAAAAAAAAAACTATAAAAGATTTCATATTACTTAAAGTATTCATGGTAATGAAAGTTTTTTTCATCACTAATCAAATAACATAATTGATATTGACATAAAAGTTGAAAAAAAAAAATTCATATTACTTAAAGCATTCATGGTAATGAAAGTTTTTTTTTATCACTAATCAAATAACATAATTGATATTGACATAAAAGGTAAGATCTAATTGGGTATTACATCCAATTCTCTTTAAAGTGGCATAAAGAAAATTAAGAAAAATAAAAGAAAATTACAAGAAAAATTCTCATATATGATGTAAGAAAGTGATAGCCATTATTTCATATTAGAGTACGCGACCCGTCAAGAATGGCGGCTAAATATCTAGATGGATATATCAAAGCAAAATTGTTCCTTAAAGTAAGCCAAAAGTCCATTAAAAATCATTACAGGGTTGTGCTGGTCTATTGAAAACGTCCTTGCCTGGCGACTTGGCGGACTGGGGTTCGAGTTCAATAGTTTTTTTGCAGTGTCTGCAACCTCACCTTCCTTGTAAGCTAAAGATGGGGTCTTTGGGGAGCCGATAAGTTTACCTTCTTAGTTAAGAACAGCCATTGCCTGGCTCTCCCTGGTCATAGCGCTGATCATATGTATATATAGTCTCTAGGGCATTGTCCTGCTAGATAGGGCATTGTCACTATTCATGAGCGGAATTTAAAACTTTAAACTTTTTACCTTTGTTCAGTGAAGATATCTGGAAAGTTTAAAAAAGGTTTAGCAGAAAGATCAGGTGTGTGAAAAAAATGTTTTGATCTTCCTCTATTTACATAAATATATTTTTTCTCTGTTAGCTTCAGCAATTTCGACTCATAAATAGAAGAGCATTTACAAAGGTATAACTATAATTCGTATGAATCATGTATGTAATATCACTCTTAAAATGCTGATGTAATAACGAGTGCGTTACTTGATTTTCATCATCTCTTCCTACCCCTATTGACGGAAAGGACCTTCGGTTAGATTTCGCCAGTCGCCTCTATCTTGAGCCTTTAAATCAATACTTTTCCATTCATCACCTCCTTCTCCACGCTTCAGAATCCTCACCCATGTAGGCCTGGGTCTTCCAACTCTTCTAGTGCCTTGTGGAGCCCAGTTGAAAGTTTAGTGAACTAATCTTTCTTGGGGAGTGCAAAGAACGTGCCTAACCATCCCCATCTACCCATCGCCATGATCTCATCCGCACATGGCACTCGAGTAATCAATTACACTCACTCATAAATGGGTACTTGTTGCAAACTATGCATACACCTGACAACATCGAGATTACCAAACAATCCTTCATTATTATTATTATTATTATTATTATTAATTGCGAAGCTACAACCCTAGTTGGAAAAGCAGGATGCTATAAACCCAGAGGCCCCAACAGGAAAAATAGCCCAGTGAGGAAAGAAAATAAGGAAAAATAAAATATTTTAAGAACAGTAACAACAATAAAATAAATATTTCCTTTATAAACTATAAAAACTTTAACAAAACATGAGGAAGAGAAAATCGATAGAATAATGTGCTAGAGTGCACCCTCAAGCAAGAGAACTCTAACCCAAGACAGTGGAAGACCATAGTACAGAGGCTATGGCACTACTCAAGACTAGAGAACGATGGTTTGATTTTGGAGTGTCCTTCTCTTAGAAGAGCTGCTTACCATAGCTAAAGAGTCTCTTATACCCTTACCAAGAGGAAAGTAAGCATATGTCAGCAGACATTAATAGTATACTCATCCGTATTCTAAATATATTAATTTTCTATATAGATACATTATGGCAGACAATAGGGTTACTGCACTATCATTGTTCAGTGCCCACTTCCCTCCAGGTAAGGGTAGAAGAGACTCTTTAGCTATGGTAATCAGCTCTTCTAAGAGAAGGACACTCCTAAATCAAACCATTGTTCTCTAGTCTTGGGTGGTGCCATGGCCTCTGCACCATGATCTTCCACTGTCTTGGATTAGAGTTCTCTTGCTTGAGGGTACACTCGGGCACACTATTCTATCTTATTTCTCTTCCTCTTGCTTTGTTAAAGTTTTTTATAGTTTATATAGGAGATATTCCTTTTGATGTCGTTACTGTTCTTAAAATATATTATTTTTCCTTGTTTCCTTTCCTCATTGGGCTATTTTCCCTGTTGGAGCCCCTGGGCTTATAGCATCCTGCTTTTCCAACTAAGGTTGTAGCTTAGCAATTAATTATAATAATAATAATAATAGTAATAATAATAATAATAAAAATAATATTATTATTATTATTGATAATAATAATAATAATAATAATAATAATATTGATAATAATAATAATAATAATATTATTATTATTATTGATAATAACGATAATAATAATAATATTATTATTATTGATAATAATAATAATAATGATAATGATAATAATAATAATAATAATAATAATAATAATAATAATAATAATAATATTGATGATAATAATAATAATAATAATAATAATAATAATATTGATGATAATAATAATAATAATAATAATAATAATAATAATAATAATAATAATATTGATGATAATAATAATAATAATGATAATAATGATGATAATATTAACAATAACAATAACAACAATAATAATAATAGGCTACACTCTAGCGAATGTGGGAAACCACATCTTCTTGAGATGCCAATATACCGTTCTTGCCATCAAGAGATCATCCACTAATGGACAGCTTACTGAAGAGGGCACACTCGCCATGACCCTGTCTTTCAGTCCTCTGCAGAGTGCCTGACGCATAACTGCGTTTATTTCATCCTCTCTGAAGGAGTTGGGAGGTCCCCAAAGCGCAGGATCAATCATTCTTATCGATGCATCCTGTCATACGCGAATCTTGAGTGATCGTCGTATATGCATTATTATTATTATTATTATTATTATTATTGTTGTTGTTGTTGTTGTTGTTGTTGTTGTTGTTATTATTATTATCATTGTTGTTGTTGTTGTTGTTATTATTATTATCATTGTTGTTGTTGTTGTTGTTGTTGTTGTTGTTATTATTATTATTAATGTGTTGTTGTTGCTGTTGTTGATGTTATTATTGTCATTGTTGTTGTTGTTGTTGTTGTTATTATTATTATTAATAATGTGGTGTTGTTGCTGTTGTTGATGTTGTTATTATTATTATTGTTGTTGTTGTAATAATGTGTTGTTGTTGCTGTTGTTGATGTTGTTATTATTATCATTGTTGTTGTTGTTGTTGTTTTTGTTGTTATTATTATTAATAATGTGTTGTTGATGTTATTATTATTGTTGTTGTTGTTCTCTCTCTCTCTCTCTCTCTCTCTCTCTCTCTCTCTCTCTCTCTCTCTCTCTTGTTTGGATAGCTGGTAATGGAATAGGTGCTGGTAAAAAAAGTTTCTACTGATAAACTTACAAAATACTGTTTACGCCAACGGTGGTGGGGAGGGGAGTGGTCATACCCTGGTGAGAGGTGTTATAATTACCAATGGGAAAGGGGTAGGAAGGGTTGAATCTCTGAGTACATGTCTATTTAAATATTAAGCCGTCATGTTTGACGGGTCGCGTACACTAGTAATCAAATAGCAGTGAAAAATGTTACATACTGTACACACACATACGTACGCGAAATGCTATAGTAATGACTAAACAGTATTTTTGATACAATTGACTGGTTTTAAAATGGAAAATCATAGAAGGAACATTAACAGCAGTTTGTATGTGGTTGAACGTTGGTGGATAAAAAACTACATTATTTTTGGCAAAATCATTGACAAGAACATTAAAAACAACAACAGACAATGACAAAAACATAGGAACAAATGAAAAACTAAAATGAAAAAAGTTTACCGCCCGCCACAGTCCAGGGTTGCTAGGTTGGCCTTTTTTCCAGGCCAAAAAAACCTTAAATTTGGCCTTTATTTAATTGGTTGGCCTTTAGTAATATGAAAAAAGGCGGACCTTAATTTACTATATGTTTGGCCATTTTCTACTAATGGGGTTGGCCTTTTAAAGCTGCGGTTAATTGAAATTTGGCCTTTTCTCATTTACAAATCCTGGCAACCCTGCGCATGGTTGCCAGGTTTTCTAAATGAGAAAAGGCCAACTTCTAATCAACCGCAGCTTTAAAAGGTCAACTTCTCATAAACTACAGCTTTAAAAGGCCAACTTCTCATAAACTACAGCTTTAAAAGGCCAACTTCTCATAAGCTACAGCTTTAAAAGGCCAACTTCTCATAAACTACAGCTTTAAAAGTCCAACTTCTCATAAACTACAGCTTTAAAATGCCAACTTCTCATAAACTACAGATTTAAAAGGCCAACTTCTCATAAACTACAGCTTTAAAAGGCCAACTTCTCATAAGCTACAGCTTTAAAAGGCCAACTTCTCATAAACTACAGCTTTAAAAGTCCAACTTCTCATAAACTACAGCTTTAAAATGCCAACTTCTCATAAACTACAGATTTAAAAGGCCAACTTCTCATAAACTACAGATTTAAAAGTCCAACTTCTCATAAACTACAGCTTTAAAATGCCAACTTCTCATAAACTACAGCTTTAAAATGCCAACTTCTCATAAACTACAGATTTAAAAGGCCAACTTCTCATAAACTACAGCTTTAAAAGGCCAACTTCTAATCAACCGCAGCTTTAAAAGGCCAACTTCTCATAAACCACAGCTTTAAAAGGCCAATTTCTAATCAACCGCAGCTTTAAAAGGCCAACTTCTCATAAACTACAGCTTTAAAAGGCCAATCTCTAATCAACCGCAGCTTTAAAAGGCCAACTTCTCATAAACTACAGCTTTAAAAGGCCAATCTCTAATCAACCGCAGCTTTAAAAGGCCAACTTCTCATAAACTACAGCTTTAAAAGGCCAATTTCTAATCAACCGCAGCTTTAAAAGGCCAACTTCTAATCAACCGCTGCTTTAAAAGGCCAACTTCTAAACAGCCAAAGCTTTAAAAGGCCAACTTCTCATAAACTACAGCTTTAAAAGGCCAATTTCTAATCAACCGCAGCTTTAAAAGGCCAACTTCTAATCAACCGCTGCTTTAAAAGGCCAACTTCTAATCAACTGCAGCTTTAAAAGGCAACTTCTAATCAACCGCAGCTTTAAAAGGTCAACTTCTCATAAACTACAGCTTTAGAAGACCAATTTCTAATCAACCACTGCTTTAAAAAGGCCAACTTCTAATCAACCGCAGCTTTAAAAGGTCAACTTCTCATAAACTACAGCTTTAAAAGGCCAATTTCTAATCAACCACAGCTTTAAAAGGTCAACTTCTCATAAACTACAGCTTTAAAAGGCCAACTTCTAATCAACCGCAGCTTTAAAAGGCCAACTTTTAATCAACCGCTGCTTTAAAAGGCCAACCCATTAGTAGAAAAAAGGCCAAAAAATACAGTATTTAATTGTTCACAGTTTCTCATATCGTTCATTTACTTCATTATTTCCTTTCCTCACTGGGGTATTTTTGCCTGTTGGAGCCCTTGGGCTTGTAGCATCTTGCTTTTCTAACTAGGGTTGTAGGTTAGCTTTTTTCATGATGTTACGAAAAGCCAACCAATTTAAAAAAAGCCAAACCTGAGGTTTTTTGGCCTGAAAAAATGCAAACTGGCAACACTGCCACACGAGAGTTCAATTTGTAGAATTAACGTCAGTTTTCTGAAATGCTGTGGAATGTAGAGCGAGATTGGGAGAAATCTAGGCCAGTCTCTGTGCTAGCCATCACTGGTTGCGTCCACTTACCCAAAATTTTATAACTAACGGTGTCTCTGACCGTAAGATATTTTTGTTATACCAAGTAATAAAATACTGAAATAAAATGTTCAAGGGTTCAAACAAGATAAGGATAATTATTAATTTATAAATATTTAGAAAAAATTGGTTCCTAACGATGTCTGTGACCGTAAGATATTGTTGTTATACCAAGTAATAAAATCCTGAAATAAAATTTTCAAGGGTTCAAACAAGATGAGGATAATTAATAATTTATGAATATATAGAAAAAATTGGTTCCCAAGATTTTATAACTAACGGTGTCTCTGACCGTAAGATATTTTTGTTATACCAAGTAATAAAATACTGAAATAAAGTTTTCAATGTTTCAAACAAGATAAGGATAATTAATAATTTATAAATATATAGAAAAAATTGGTTTCCAAGATTTTATAACTAACGGTGTCTCTGACCGTAAGATATTTTTGTTATACCAAGTAATAAAATACTGAAATAAAATGTTCAAGGGTTCAAACAAGATAAGGATAATTATTAATTTATAAATATTTAGAAAAAATTGGTTCCTAACGATGTCTGTGACCGTAAGATATTGTTGTTATACCAAGTAATAAAATCCTGAAATAAAATTTTCAAGGGTTCAAACAAGATGAGGATAATTAATAATTTATGAATATATAGAAAAAATTGGTTCCCAAGATTTTATAACTAACGGTGTCTCTGACCGTAAGATATTTTTGTTATACCAAGTAATAAAATACTGAAATAAAGTTTTCAATGTTTCAAACAAGATAAGGATAATTAATAATTTATAAATATATAGAAAAAATTGGTTTCCAAGATTTTATAACTAACGGTGTCTCTGACCGTAAGATATTTTTGTTATACCAAGTAATAAAATACTGAAATAAAATGTTCACGGGTTCAAACAAGATAAGGATAATTATTAATTTATAAATATTTAGAAAAAATTGGTTCCTAACGATGTCTGTGACCGTAAGATATTGTTGTTATACCAAGTAATAAAATCCTGAAATAAAATTTTCAAGGGTTCAAACAAGATGAGGATAATTAATAATTTATGAATATATAGAAAAAATTGGTTCCCAAGATTTTATAACTAACGGTGTCTCTGACCGTAAGATATTTTTGTTATACCAAGTAATAAAATACTGAAATAAAGTTTTCAAGGTTTCAAACAAGATAAGGATAATTATTGATTTATAAATATATAAAAAAATTGGTTCCCAAGATTTTATGTCTGTCTGTGACCCTACGATATTTTTGTTATACCAAATAATAAAATACTGAAATAAAGTGTTCAAGGTTTCGAACAAGATGAGGATAATTATTAATTTATAAATATATAGAAAAAATTCGTTGTTCAGAACAAAACAAGATTCCCAAGAATCAATTTCGTGTAGAGTTCTCTTGCTTGAGGGTACACTCGGACACAGTATTTTATCCTATTTCTCTTCCTCTTGTTTTGTTAAAGTTTTTATAGTTTATATAGGAAATATTTGTTTTAATGTTACTGTTCTTTAAATATTTTATTTTTCCTTGTTTCCTTTCCCTACTGGGCTATTTTCCCAGTTGGAGTACCTGGGCTTATAGCATTCTGCTTTTCCAACTAGGGTTGTAGTAGCAATTAATAATAATAATAATAATAATAATAATAATAATAATAATAATAATAATAATAATAATAATAACGATGTTTCTGAGCAGATATTCTAGTGTTATATCAAGTAATAAACGACTGAGATGAAGTTTTTAAAGTTTCAAATAATTGGAGGATATTCATAATTATTTTAGGATATTTTATTTTAATTGTTCATTATTTTATCATATATTTTATTCTTATTTCCTTTCATCACTTGGGTTTCTTTCCCTGTGGAGCCCTTGGGCTTATAGCATCTTGCTTTTCTTACTAGGGTTGTAGATTAGCTAGTAATACTAATACTAATCATAATAATAATGATAATAATGATAATAATAATAATAATAATAATAATAATAATAATATAGCTATCGTATCGAATAAATCAATTGCAGACTTCGCAAGGTTGCAATGGAAAGGTCCGAATGGAGAGAGAGAGAGAGAGAGAGAGAGAGAGAGAGAGAGAGAGAGAGAGAGAGAGAGAGAGAGAGAATTCACTCTCAAGTATGAGGTTTTTGAAGTTCACCATTATGTTTTTGAGTTCACTCTTAATTATGAGGTTTTTGAAGTTCACCATTATGTTTTTGAGAGAGAGAGAGAGAGAGAGAGAGAGAGAGAGAGAGAGAGAGAGAGAGAGAGAGAGAGAGAGAGAGAGAGAAATTATGTTCAACATATGTTCAACAAGGAAATGGTCAACGGTAAAATAACGGGAGTCTTAAAATCTTACGACTCGTTGTTTTTATAATAAAATTGAGCCATCCCGATGAAATAAGAAAAAAATATTTTTGAAATCAGAGGACGTGTAAAATTTAGTGTTGAATTATATGTGAAAGTTTTCATGAAATAAATTACATGATATCGTCTTAGCACTTTGTAGTTATTATGAAAATTTATGTGAAATTTGTATAATTATTACTAGCAAGATTTATGTAAAATTTATATGATTATTTCTAGCAAAATGTATGTAAGATCTATATGATTATTACTAGCAAAATTTATGTAAAATCTATATGATTATTACTAGCAAAATTTGTGTAAAATTTGTATGATCATTACTAGCAAAATTATGTACAATCTATATGATTAATATTAGCAAAATTTATGTATAATCTTTATGATTAATACTAGCAAAATTTATGTACAATCTTTATGATTATTACTAGAAAAAATGACGTGAGTTTTGTTCAAATTATAAGGAACAAAAACTAAGGAAAAACATGAAAATAAAATATGATAAGTTTTTTAAAGAAAAGTGAAAATTATGGAGAGGCTGCTACATGACAAAATAAAAAAAAAAATATAAAAAAATATTCAAGAGGTCAAAGAAATTGAAAGTGCAAAGTTGACCACGTCTGATTTGGATATTTCGAAAACAAGGAAATGATGAAGAATGTTTGAAATTGTATATTATTAAAAACATTATTATCGATATTTTCTAAAATTAAGAAAATTAATTTTATGTATTTTAGAACAAGGAAAATAAATTAACAGAATATCTTTAAAATATTGCATCAAAGATGATAATGAGAGAGCGACTCTAAAAGGGAGTCTTTCATCATAGCAAAAGTTCAAACTTACAGCGAATGTTTTTATGTTGAATAGGCTAACATAAATCTCTCTTTGTAGTTAATGTATGAAAGATTTATTCGAATGTTGTTACTGTTCTAAAAATATTTCATTTTAATTGTTCATTACTTCTCTTGTTGTTCATTTATTTCCTTATTTCCTTTCCTCAATTGGGTATTTTTCCCTGTTGGAACCCTTGGGCTTATAGCAGCATGATTTTCCAACTAGGGGTGTAGCTTAGGTAATAATAATAATAATAATATTAATAATATGTGAAAAGATACTGTAGTTTATTTTTCCTTGTTGGAACCCTTGGGCTTATAGCATCTTGCTTTTCCAACTAGGGTTGTAGCTTAGATGATAATAATAATAATAATAATAATAATAATAATAATAATAATAATAATAATAATAATAATAATAATAATAATAATTTTGATTATTCATTACTTTCATATAGTCTATTCATTTTCTTATTTCCTTTCCTCAGTGGGTTATTTTTCCCTGCTGGAGCCCTTGGGCTTATAGCATCATGCTTTTCCAACTAGGGTTGTAGCATAATAATAATAATAATAATAATAATAATAATAATAGTAGTAGTAGCAGTAGTAGTAGTAGTAGTAGTAGTAGTAGTAGTAGTAGACAATAAATAAGAATAATAACAATAATTATAACAATAACAATAACAATAACTATAACTTCCCTTGTAAAAACAAACGTAATCCACATATCTGTCCGATGTTATGAAAAGGAAGCCACTGGTTATTTTCCCATCCAGGTGGCTCCTCCTCTGGCCCGAGGAGTACTTGTCGCAAATAAGGTAAAGGGCCACTTTCAAACGCCTTCGGTTCGAGTGCCACTTGAAGGCGTTATATACGAGGTCGACCTTCCTCTCGAGGAGTTGTTTTCTTCCATTGGGATCTTATTCTTTTCATTTTATCTCACCATCGTCCTCACCA
>NC_090732.1:161271038-161294044 GCF_036898095.1 Palaemon carinicauda | reverse complement strand
TTTTTTAGGAGGATTTTCCAGTTTTTATATTTTTGTCTATAATATATGCACCGTTTGGGAATCTTCTTAAGAGGGCACAGCATAATAGAAGAAGTAAGACTTGTTTCTTCTGCATTTGTCCACCTGACAAAGAAACAGTACAGGTGAATCTTCATCAAGGGACAAAGCATTGTGGAGAGAGTCAGACTTCTTCTCTCTGCTGAGTCCATCTTGTAGAATATCCCTTTGGTATCCAGAAGAGATGGAGAATAGTCGCCATTTTTTTTTCCTAAAGTTGTCTTCTTTTTGTGATTTTTTTTTTCTTTTTTTTTAGGAGGATTTTCCAGTTTTTATATTTTTGTCTATAATATATGCACCGTTTGGGAATCTTCTTAAGAGGGCACAGCATAATAGAAGAAGTAAGACTTGTTTCTTCTGCATTTGTCCACCTGACAAAGAAACAGTACAGGTGAATCTTCATCAAGGGACAAAGCATTGTGGAGCAAGTCAGACTTCTTCTCTCTGCTGAGTCCATCTTGTAGAATATCCCTTTGGTATCCAGAAGAGATGGAGAATAGTCGCCATTTTTTTTTTCCTAAAGTTGTCTTCTTTTTGTGATTTTTTTTTTCTTTTTTTTTAGGAGGATTTTCCAGTTTTTATATTTTTGTCTGTAATATATGCACCGTTTGGGAAGCTTCTTAAGAGGGCACAGCATAATAGAAGAAGTAAGACTTGTTTCTTCTGCATTTGTCTACCTGACAAAGAAACAGTACAAGTGAATCTTCATCAAGCGACAAAGCATAGTGGAGCAAGTCAGACTTCTTCTCTCTGCTGAGTCCATCTTGTAGAATATCCCTTTGGTATCCAGAAGAGATGAAGAATAGTCGCTATTTTGTTTCATCCTTTTAGCCATCTTTTTTTTTTTGGGGGGGGGGAGATTTTCTAGTTTATATGTATTTTCTCTGTTATATGCAGCATTGGGGAATCTTCTCAAGAGAGTACAGCAGTGTAGAAGAAGTCAGACTTGTTTCTTTTGCATTTGTCCAACTGACAAAGAAACAGTACAAGTGAATCTTTGCCAAGGGACAAAGCTTACTAGAACAATTCAGACTTCTTCCCTCTGCTGATTTCATCTTGTAGAATATCCCTTTGGTATCCAGAAGAGATGGAGAATAGCTGCCATTTTGTTTCATCCTTTTAGCCATCTTCTTTTTTTGGGGGGAGGGGGGAATTTTCTTGTTTATATATTTTTTCTCTGTTATATGCAGCATTGAGGAATCTTCTCAAGAGAGCTCAGCATAATAGAAGAAGTCAGACTGGTTTCTTCTGCATTTGTCCACCTGACAAAGAAACAGTACAAGTGAATATTCATCAAGGGACAAAGCATAGTGGAGCAAGTCAGGCTTCTTCTCTCTGTTGAGTCCATCTTGTAGAATATCCCTTTGGTATCGAGAAGAGATGGAGAATAGTTGCCATTTTTTTTCCTAAAATTGTCTTTTTTTTGTGATTTTTTTTTTTTTTTTTTTTTAGGAGGATTTTCCAGTTTTTATATTTTTGTCTATAATATATGCACCGTTTGGGAAGCTTCTTAAGAGGGCACAGCATAATAGAAGAAGTAAGACTTGTTTCTTCTGCATTTGTCTACCTGACAAAGAAACAGTACAAGTGAATCTTCATCAAGGGACAAAGCATAGTGGAGCAAGTCAGACTTCTTCTCTCTGCTGAGTCCATCTTGTAGAATATCCCTTTGGTATCCAGAAGAGATGGAGAATAATCGCCATTTTTTTTTCCTAAAGTTGTCTTCTTTTTGTGATTTTTTTTTCTTTTTTTTTTAGGAGGATTTTCCAGTTTTTATATTTTTGTCTATAATATATGCACCGTTTGGGAATCTTCTTAAGAGGGCACAGCATAATAGAAGAAGTAAGACTTGTTTTTTCTGCATTTGTCCACCTGACAAAGAAACAGTACAGGTGAATCTTCATCAAGGGACAAAGCATTGTGGAGCAAGTCAGACTTCTTCTCTCTGCTGAGTCCATCTTGTAGAATATCCCTTTGGTATCCAGAAGAGATGGAGAATAGTCGCCATTTTGCTTTTTCCTTGCAGCCATCTTTTTTTTATTTTTTTTTTCTAGGAGGATTTTTCAGTTTATATATTTTTGTCTATAATATGTGCATCGTTGGGAAGCTTCTTAAGAAGGCACAGCATAATAGAATAAGTAAGACTTGTTTCTTCTGCATTTGTCCACCTGACAAAGAAACAGTACAAGTGAATATTCATCAAGGGACAAAGCATAGTGGAGCAAGTCAGACTTCTTCTCTCTGCTGAGTCCATCTTGTAGAATATCCCTTTGGTATCCAGAAGAGATGGAGAATAGTCGCCATTTTTTTCCTTAAAGTTGTCTTCTTTTTGTGATTTTTTTTTTTTTTTTTAGGAGGATTTTCCAGTTTTTATATTTTTGTCTGTAATATATGCACCGTTTGGGAAGCTTCTTAAGAGGGCACAGCATGATAGAAGAAGTAAGACTTGTTTCTTCTGCATTTGTCCACCTGACAAAGAAACAGTACAGGTGAATCTTCATCAAGGGACAAAGCATAGTGGAGCAAGTCAGACTTCTTCTCTCTGCTGAGTCCATCTTGTAGAATATCCCTTTGGTATCCAGAAGAGATGGAGAATAGTCGCCATTTTTTTTTCCTAAAGTTGTCTTCTTTTTGTGATTTTTTTTTTCTTTTTTTTTTAGGAGGATTTTCCAGTTTTTATATTTTTGTCTATAATATATGCACCGTTTGGGAATCTTCTTAAGAGGGCACAGCATAATAGAAGAAGTAAGACTTGTTTCTTCTGCATTTGTCCACCTGACAAAAAAACAGTACAGGTGAATCTTCATCAAGGGACAAAGCATTGTGGAGCAAGTCAGACTTCTTCTCTCTGCTGAGTCCATCTTGTAGAATATCCCTTTGGTATCCAGAAGAGATGGAGAATAGTCGCCATTTTGCTTTTTCCTTGCAGCCATCTTTTTTTGATTTTTTTTCTAGGAGGATTTTTCAGTTTATATATTTTTGTCTATAATATGTGCACCGTTTGGGAATCTTCTTAAGAGGGCACAGCATAATAGAAGAAGTAAGACTTGTTTCTTCTGCATTTGTCCACCTGACAAAGAAACAGTACAAGTGAATCTTCATCAAGGGACAAAGCATAGTGGAGCAAGTCAGACTTCTTCTCTCTGCTGAGTCCATCTTGTAGAATATCCCTTTGGTATCCAGAAGAGATGAAGAATAGTCGCTATTTAGTTTCATCCTTTTAGCCATCTTTTTTTTTTTTTTTGGGGGGGGGAGATTTTCTAGTTTATATGTATTTTCTCTGTTATATGCAGCATTGGGGAATCTTCTCAAGAGAGTACAGCAGTGTAGAAGAAGTCAGACTTGTTTCTTTTGCATTTGTCCACCTGACAAAGAAACAGTACAAGTGAATCTTTGCCAAGGGACAAAGCTTACTAGAACAATTCAGACTTCTTCCCTCTGCTGATTTCATCTTGTAGAATATCCCTTTGGTATCCAGAAGAGATTGAGAATAGCTGCCATTTTGTTTCATCCGTTTAGCCATCTTCTTTTTTTTGGGGGAAAGGGGAATTTTCTTGTTTATATATTTTTTCTCTGTTATATGCAGCATTGAGGAATCTTCTCAAGAGAGCTCAGCATAATAGAAGAAGTCAGACTTGTTTCTTCTGCATTTGTCCACCTGACAAAGAAACAGTACAAGTGAATATTCATCAAGGGACAAAGCATAGTGGAGCAAGTCAGACTTCTTCTCTCTGCTGAGTCCATCTTGTAGAATATCCCTTTGGTATCCAGAAGAGATGGAGAATAGTCGCCATTTTTTTTTCCTTAAAGTTATCTTCTTTTTGTGATTTTTTTTTTTTTTTTTAGGAGGATTTTCCAGTTTTTATATTTTTGTCTATAATATATGCACCGTTTGGGAATCTTCTTAAGAGGGCACAGCATAATAGAAGAAGTAAGACTTGTTTCTTCTGCATTTGTCCACCTGACAAAGAAACAGTACAGGTGAATCTTCATCAAGGGACAAAGCATTGTGGAGCAAGTCAGACTTCTTCTCTCTGCTGAGTCCATCTTGTAGAATATCCCTTTGGTATCCAGAAGAGATGGAGAATAGTCGCCATTTTTTTTTCCTAAAGTTGTCTTCTTTTTGTGATTTTTTTTTTTCTTTTTTTTTTTAGGAGGATTTTCCAGTTTTTATATTTTTGTCTATAATATATGCACCGTTTGGGAAGCTTCTTAAGAGGGCACAGCATAATAGAAGAAGTAAGACTTGTTTCTTCTGCATTTGTCCACCTGACAAAGAAACAGTACAAGTGAATCTTCATCAAGAGACAAAGCATAGTGGAGCAAGTCAGACTTCTTCTCTCTGCTGAGTCCATCTTGTAGAATATCCCTTTGGTATCCAGAAGAGATGAAGAATAGTCGCTATTTTGTTTCATCCTTTTAGCCATCTTTTTTTTTTTTGGGGGGGGGGAGATTTTCTAGTTTATATGTATTTTCTCTGTTATATGCAGCATTGGGGAATCTTCTCAAGAGAGTACAGCAGTGTAGAAGAAGTCAGACTTGTTTCTTTTGCATTTGTCCTCCTGACAAAGAAATAGTACAAGTGAATCTTTGCCAAGGGACAAAGCTTACTAGAACAATTCAGACTTCTTCCCTCTGCTGATTTCATCTTGTAGAATATCCCTTTGGTATCCAGAAGAGATGGAGAATAGCTGCCATTTTGTTTCATCCTTTTAGCCATCTTCTTTTTTTTGGGGGAGGGGGGAATTTTCTTGTTTATATATTTTTTCTCTGTTATATGCAGCATTGAGGAATCTTCTCAAGAGAGCTCAGCATAATAGAAGAAGTCAGACTTGTTTCTTCTGCATTTGTCCACCTGACAAAGAAACAGTACAAGTGAATATTCATCAAGGGACAAAGCATAGTGGAGCAAGTCAGACTTCTTCTCTCTGCTGAGTCCATCTTGTAGAATATCCCTTTGGTATCCAGAAGAGATGGAGAATAGTCGCCATTTTTTTTCCTAAAGTTGTCTTCTTTTTGTGATTTTTTTTTCTTTTTTTTTTTAGGAGGATTTTCCAGTTTTTATATTTTTGTCTATAATATATGCACCGTTTGGGAATCTTCTTAAGAGGGCACAGCATAATAGAAGAAGTAAGACTTGTTTCTTCTGCATTTGTCCACCTGACAAAGAAACAGTACAGGTGAATCTTCATCAAGGGACAAAGCATTGTGGAGCAAGTCAGACTTCTTCTCTCTGCTGAGTCCATCTTGTAGAATATCCCTTTGGTATCCAGAAGAGATGGAGAATAGTCGCCATTTTTTTTTCCTAAAGTTGTCTTCTTTTTGTGATTTTTTTTTCTTTTTTTTTTTTTAGGAGGATTTTCCAGTTTTTATATTTTTGTCTATAATATATGCACCGTTTGGGAATCTTCTTAAGAGGGCACAGCATAATAGAAGAAGTAAGACTTGTTTCTTCTGCATTTGTCCACCTGACAAAGAAACAGTACAGGTGAATCTTCATCAAGGGACAAAGCATTGTGGAGCAAGTCAGACTTCTTCTCTCTGCTGAGTCCATCTTGTAGAATATCCCTTTGGTATCCAGAAGAGATGGAGAATAGTCGCCATTTTTTTTCCTAAAGTTGTCTTCTTTTTGTGATTTTTTTTTCTTTTTTTTTTTTAGGAGGATTTTCCAGTTTTTATATTTTTGTCTATAATATATGCACCGTTTGGGAATCTTCTTAAGAGGGCACAGCATGATAGAAGAAGTAAGACTTGTTTCTTCTGCATTTGTCCACCTGACAAAGAAACAGTACAAGTGAATCTTCATCAAGAGACAAAGCATAGTGGAGCAAGGCAGACTTCTTCTCTCTGCTGAGTCCATCTTGTAGAATATCCCTTTGGTATCCAGAAGAGATGAAGAATAGTCGCTATTTTGTTTCATCCTTTTAGCTATCTTTTTTTTTTTGGGGGGGGAGATTTTCTAGTTTACATGTATTTTCTCTGTTATATGCAGCATTGGGGAATCTTCTCAAGAGAGTACAGCAGTGTAGAAGAAGTCAGACTTGTTTCTTTTGCATTTGTCCACCTGACAAAGAAACAGTACAAGTGAATCTTTGCCAAGGGACAAAGCTTACTAGAACAATTCAGACTTCTTCCCTCTGCTGATTTCATCTTGTAGAATATCCCTTTGGTATCCAGAAGAGATGGAGAATAGCTGCCATTTTGTTTCATCCTTTTAGCCATCTTCTTTTTTTGGGGGGAGGAGGGAATTTTCTTGTTTATATATTTTTTCTCTGTTATATGCAGCATTGAGGAATCTTCTCAAGAGAGCTCAGCATAATAGAAGAAGTCAGACTTGTTTCTTCTGCATTTGTCCACCTGACAAAGAAACAGTACAGGTGAATCTTCATCAAGGGACAAAGCATAGTGGAGCAAGTCAGACTTCTTCTCTCTGCTGAGTCCATCTTGTAGAATATCCCTTTGGTATCCAGAAGAGATGGAGAATAGTCGCCATTTTTTTTCCTAAAGTTGTCTTCTTTTTGTGATTTTTTTTTCTTTTTTTTTTTTAGGAGGATTTTCCAGTTTTTATATTTTTGTCTATAATATATGCACCGTTTGGGAATCTTCTTAAGAGGGCACAGCATAATAGAAGAAGTCAGACTTGTTTCTTCTGCATTTGTCCACCTGACAAAGAAACAGTACAGGTGAATCTTCATCAAGGGACAAAGCATTGTGGAGCAAGTCAGACTTCTTCTCTCTGCTGAGTCCATCTTGTAGAATATCCCTTTGGTATCCAGAAGAGATGGAGAATAGTCGCCATTTTTTTTCCCTTAAAGTTGTCTTCTTTTTGTAATTTTTTTTTTTTTTTTTTTTTTTTTTAGGAGGATTTTCCAGTTTTTATATTTTTGTCTATAATATATGCACCGTTTGGGAATCTTCTTAAGAGGGCACAGCATAATAGAAGAAGTAAGACTTGTTTCTTCTGCATTTGTCCACCTGACAAAGAAACAGTACAGGTGAATCTTCATCAAGGGACAAAGCATTGTGGAGCAAGTCAGACTTCTTCTCTCTGCTGAGTCCATCTTGTAGAATATCCCTTTGGTATCCAGAAGAGATGGAGAATAGTCGCCATTTTTTTTCCTAAAGTTGTCT
The DNA here is from genome assembly GCF_036898095.1 of Palaemon carinicauda. Taxonomy (NCBI): domain Eukaryota; kingdom Metazoa; phylum Arthropoda; class Malacostraca; order Decapoda; family Palaemonidae; genus Palaemon; species Palaemon carinicauda. The sequence goes on along the minus strand of NC_090732.1, from coordinate 161,286,856 downwards.
TCTTTTTGTGATTTTTTTTTCTTTTTTTTTTTTTAGGAGGATTTTCCAGTTTTTATATTTTTGTCTATAATATATGCACTGTTTGGGAATCTTCTTAAGAGGGCACAGCATAATAGAAGAAGTCAGACTTGTTTCTTCTGCATTTGTCCACCTGACAAAGAAACAGTACAGGTGAATCTTCATCAAGGGACAAAGCATTGTGGAGCAAGTCAGACTTCTTCTCTCTGCTGAGTCCATCTTGTAGAATATCCCTTTGGTATCCAGAAGAGATGGAGAATAGTCGCCATTTTTTTTCCTTAAAGTTGTCTTCTTTTTGTGAATTTTTTTTTTTTTTTAGGAGGATTTTCCAGTTTTTATATTTTTGTCTGTAATATATGCACCGTTTGGGAAGCTTCTTAAGAGGGCACAGCATGATAGAAGAAGTAAGACTTGTTTCTTCTGCATTTGTCCACCTGACAAAGAAACAGTACAGGTGAATCTTCATCAAGGGACAAAGCATAGTGGAGCAAGTCAGACGTCTTCTCTCTGCTGAGTCCATCTTGTAGAATATCCCTTTGGTATCCAGAAGAGATGGAGAATAGTCGCCATTTTTTTTTTCCTAAAGTATTCTTCTTTTTGTGATTTTTTTTTCTTTTTTTTTTTTAGGAGGATTTTCCAGTTTTTATATTTTTGTCTGTAATATATGCACCGTTTGGGAAGCTTCTTAAGAGGGCACAGCATGATAGAAGAAGTAAGACTTGTTTCTTCTGCATTTGTCCACCTGACAAAGAAACAGTACAGGTGAATCTTCATCAAGGGACAAAGCATAGTGGAGCAAGTCAGACTTCTTCTCTCTGCTGAGTCCATCTTGTAGAATATCCCTTTGGTATCCAGAAGAGATGGAGAATAGTTGCCATTTTTTTCCCTTAAAGTTTTCTTTTTGTGATTTTTTTTTCTTTTTTTTTTTTAAAAGGATTTTCCAGTTTTTATATTTTTGTCTATAATATATGCACCGTTTGGGAAGCTTCTTAAGAGGGCACAGCATGATAGAAGAAGTAAGACTTGTTTCTTCTGCATTTGTCCACCTGACAAAGAAACAGTACAAGTTAATCTTCATCAAGAGACAAAGCATAGTGGAGCAAGTCAGACTTCTTCTTTCTGCTGAGTCCATCTTGTAGAATATCCCTTTGGTATCCAGAAGAGATGGAGAATAGTCGCCATTTTGCTTTTTCCTTGCAGCCATCTTTTTTTTATTTTTTTTTTCTAGGAGGATTTTTCAGTTTATATATTTTTGTCTATAATATGTGCATCGTTGGGAAGCTTCTTAAGAAGGCACAGCATAATAGAATAAGTAAGACTTGTTTCTTCTGCATTTGTCCACCTGACAAAGAAACAGTACAAGTGAATCTTCATCAAGGGACAAAGCATAGTGGAGCAAGTCAGACTTCTTCTCTCTGCTGAGTCCATCTTGTAGAATATCCCTTTGGTATCCAGAAGAGATGAAGAATAGTCGCTATTTTGTTTCATCCTTTTAGCCATCTTTATTTTGAGGGGGGGGGGAGATTTTCTAGTTTATATGTATTTTCTCTGTTATATGCAGCATTGGAGAATCTTCTCAAGAGAGTACAGCAGTGTAGAAGAAGTCAGACTTGTTTCTTTTGCATTTGTCCACCTGACAAAGAAACAGTACAAGTGAATCTTTGCCAAGGGACAAAGCTTACTAGAACAATTCAGACTTCTTCCCTCTGCTGATTTCATCTTGTAGAATATCCCTTTGGTATCCAGAAGAGATTGAGAATAGCTGCCATTTTGTTTCATCCGTTTAGCCATCTTCTTTTTTTGGGGGGAGGGGGGAATTTTCTTGTTTATATATTTTTTCTCTGTTATATGCAGCATTGAGGAATCTTCTCAAGAGAGCTCAGCATAATAGAAGAAGTCAGACTTGTTTCTTCTGCATTTGTCCACCTGACAAAGAAACAGTACAAGTGAATATTCATCAAGAAACAAAGCATAGTGGAGCAATTCAGACTTCTTCTCTCTGCTGAGTCCATCTTGTAGAATATCCCTTTGGTATCCAGAAGAGATGGAGAATAGTCGCCATTTTTTTTTCCTTAAAGTTATCTTCTTTTTGTGAATTTCTTTTTTTTTTTTTTTTTTCTTTTAGGAGGATTTTCCAGTTTTTATATTTTTGTCTATAATATATGCACCGTTTGGGAAGCTTCTTAAGAGGGCACAGCATAATAGAAGAAGTAAGACTTGTTTCTTCTGCATTTGTCCACCTGACAAAGAAACAGTACAGGTGAATCTTCATCAAGGGACAAAGCATTGTGGAGCAAGTCAGACTTCTTCTCTCTGCTGAGTCCATCTTGTAGAATATCCCTTTGGTATCCAGAAGAGATGGAGAATAGTCGCCATTTTTTTTCCTAAAGTTGTCTTCTTTTTGTGATTTTTTTTTTCTTTTTTTTAGGAGGATTTTCCAGTTTTTATATTTTTGTCTATAATATATGCACCGTTTGGGAAGCTTCTTAAGAGGGCACAGCATAATAGAAGAAGTAAGACTTGTTTCTTCTGCATTTGTCCACCTGACAAAGAAACAGTACAGGTGAATCTTCATCAAGGGACAAAGCATTGTGGAGCAAGTCAGACTTCTTCTCTCTGCTGAGTCCATCTTGTAGAATATCCCTTTGGTATCCAGAAGAGATGGAGAATAGTCGCCATTTTTTTTCCTAAAGTTGTCTTCTTTTTGTGATTTTTTTTTCTTTTTTTTTTTAGGAGGATTTTCCAGTTTTTATATTTTTGTCTATAATATATGCACCGTTTGGGAATCTTCTTAAGAGGGCACAGCATAATAGAAGAAGTAAGACTTGTTTCTTCTGCATTTGTCCACCTGACAAAGAAACAGTACAGGTGAATCTTCATCAAGGGACAAAGCATTGTGGAGCAAGTCAGACTTCTTCTCTCTGCTGAGTCCATCTTGTAGAATATCCCTTTGGTATCCAGAAGAGATGGAGAATAGTCGCCATTTTGCTTTTTCCTTGCAGCCATCTTTTTTTGATTTTTTTTTTCTAGGAGGATTTTTCAGTTTATATATTTTTGTCTATAATATGTGCACCGTTTGGGAATCTTCTTTAGAGGGCACAGCATAATAGAAGAAGTAAGACTTGTTTCTTCTGCATTTGTCCACCTGACAAAGAAACAGTACAAGTGAATCTTCATCAAGGGACAAAGCATAGTGGAGCAAGTCAGACTTCTTCTCTCTGCTGAGTCCATCTTGTAGAATATCCCTTTGGTATCCAGAAGAGATGAAGAATAGTCGCTATTTTGTTTCATCCTTTTAGCCATCTTTTTTTTTTTTTTGGGGGGGGAGATTTTCTAGTTTATATGTATTTTCTCTGTTATATGCAGCATTGGGGAATCTTCTCAAGAGAGTACAGCAGTGTAGAAGAAGTCAGACTTGTTTCTTTTGCATTTGTCCACCTGACAAAGAAACAGTACAAGTGAATCTTTGCCAAGGGACAAAGCTTACTAGAACAATTCAGACTTCTTCCCTCTGCTGATTTCATCTTGTAGAATATCCCTTTGGTATCCAGAAGAGATTGAGAATAGCTGCCATTTTGTTTCATCCGTTTAGCCATCTTCTTTTTTTTGGGGGAAGGGGGAATTTTCTTGTTTATATATTTTTTCTCTGTTATATGCAGCATTGAGGAATCTTCTCAAGAGAGCTCAGCATAATAGAAGAAGTCAGACTTGTTTCTTCTGCATTTGTCCACCTGACAAAGAAACAGTACAAGTGAATATTCATCAAGGGACAAAGCATAGTGGAGCAAGTCAGACTTCTTCTCTCTGCTGAGTCCATCTTGTAGAATATCCCTTTGGTATCCAGAAGAGATGGAGAATAGTCGCCATTTTTTTTTCCTTAAAGTTATCTTCTTTTTGTGATTTTTTTTTTTTTTTTTTTTAGGAGGATTTTCCAGTTTTTATATTTTTGTCTATAATATATGCACCGTTTGGGAATCTTCTTAAGAGGGCACAGCATAATAGAAGAAGTAAGACTTGTTTCTTCTGCATTTGTCCACCTGACAAAGAAACAGTACAGGTGAATCTTCATCAAGGGACAAAGCATTGTGGAGCAAGTCAGACTTCTTCTCTCTGCTGAGTCCATCTTGTAGAATATCCCTTTGGTATCCAGAAGAGATGGAGAATAGTCGCCATTTTTTTTTCCTAAAGTTGTCTTCTTTTTGTGATTTTTTTTTTTCTTTTTTTTTAGGAGGATTTTCCAGTTTTTATATTTTTGTCTATAATATATGCACCGTTTGGGAAGCTTCTTAAGAGGGCACAGCATAATAGAAGAAGTAAGACTTGTTTCTTCTGCATTTGTCCACCTGACAAAGAAACAGTACAAGTGAATCTTCATCAAGGGACAAAGCATAGTGGAGCAAGTCAGACTTCTTCTCTCTGCTGAGTCCATCTTGTAGAATATCCCTTTGGTATCCAGAAGAGATGAAGAATAGTCGCTATTTTGTTTCATCCTTTTAGCCATCTTTTTTTTTTGTGGGGGGAGATTTTCTAGTTTATATGTATTTTCTCTGTTATATGCAGCATTGGGGAATCTTCTCAAGAGAGTACAGCAGTGTAGAAGAAGTCAGACTTGTTTCTTTTGCATTTGTCCTCCTGACAAAGAAATAGTACAAGTGAATCTTTGCCAAGGGACAAAGCTTACTAGAACAATTCAGACTTCTTCCCTCTGCTGATTTCATCTTGTAGAATATCCCTTTGGTATCCAGAAGAGATGGAGAATAGCTGCCATTTTGTTTCATCCTTTTAGCCATCTTCTTTTTTTTGGGGGAGGGGGGAATTTTCTTGTTTATATATTTTTTCTCTGTTATATGCAGCATTGAGGAATCTTCTCAAGAGAGCTCAGCATAATAGAAGAAGTCAGACTTGTTTCTTCTGCATTTGTCCACCTGACAAAGAAACAGTACAAGTGAATATTCATCAAGGGACAAAGCATAGTGGAGCAAGTCAGACTTCTTCTCTCTGCTGAGTCCATCTTGTAGAATATCCCTTTGGTATCCAGAAGAGATGGAGAATAGTCGCCATTTTTTTTCCTAAAGTTGTCTTCTTTTTGTGATTTTTTTTTCTTTTTTTTTTTTAGGAGGATTTTCCAGTTTTTATATTTTTGTCTATAATATATGCACCGTTTGGGAATCTTCTTAAGAGGGCACAGCATAATAGAAGAAGTAAGACTTGTTTCTTCTGCATTTGTCCACCTGACAAAGAAACAGTACAGGTGAATCTTCATCAAGGGACAAAGCATTGTGGAGCAAGTCAGACTTCTTCTCTCTGCTGAGTCCATCTTGTAGAATATCCCTTTGGTATCCAGAAGAGATGGAGAATAGTCGCCATTTTTTATCCTAAAGTTGTCTTCTTTTTGTGATTTTTTTTTTCTTTTTTTTTTTTAGGAGGATTTTCCAGTTTTTATATTTTTGTCTATAATATATGCACCGTTTGGGAATCTTCTTAAGAGGGCACAGCATAATAGAAGAAGTAAGACTTGTTTCTTCTGCATTTGTCCACCTGACAAAGAAACAGTACAGGTGAATCTTCATCAAGGGACAAAGCATTGTGGAGCAAGTCAGACTTCTTCTCTCTGCTGAGTCCATCTTGTAGAATATCCCTTTGGTATCCAGAAGAGATGGAGAATAGTCGCCATTTTTTTTCCTAAAGTTGTCTTCTTTTTGTGATTTTTTTTTCTTTTTTTTTTTAGGAGGATTTTCCAGTTTTTATATTTTTGTCTATAATATATGCACCGTTTGGGAATCTTCTTAAGAGGGCACAGCATGATAGAAGAAGTAAGACTTGTTTCTTCTGCATTTGTCCACCTGACAAAGAAACAGTACAAGTGAATCTTCATCAAGAGACAAAGCATAGTGGAGCAAGGCAGACTTCTTCTCTCTGCTGAGTCCATCTTGTAGAATATCCCTTTGGTATCCAGAAGAGATGAAGAATAGTCGCTATTTTGTTTCATCCTTTTAGCTATCTTTTTTTTTGGGGGGGGGGAGATTTTCTAGTTTATATGTATTTTCTCTGTTATATGCAGCATTGGGGAATCTTCTCAAGAGAGTACAGCAGTGTAGAAGAAGTCAGACTTGTTTCTTTTGCATTTGTCCACCTGACAAAGAAACAGTACAAGTGAATCTTTGCCAAGGGACAAAGCTTACTAGAACAATTCAGACTTCTTCCCTCTGCTGATTTCATCTTGTAGAATATCCCTTTGGTATCCAGAAGAGATGGAGAATAGCTGCCATTTTGTTTCATCCTTTTAGCCATCTTCTTTTTTTGGGGGGAGGAGGGAATTTTCTTGTTTATATATTTTTTCTCTGTTATATGCAGCATTGAGGAATCTTCTCAAGAGAGCTCAGCATAATAGAAGAAGTCAGACTTGTTTCTTCTGCATTTGTCCACCTGACAAAGAAACAGTACAGGTGAATCTTCATCAAGGGACAAAGCATAGTGGAGCAAGTCAGACTTCTTCTCTCTGCTGAGTCCATCTTGTAGAATATCCCTTTGGTATCCAGAAGAGATGGAGAATAGTCGCCATTTTTTTTCCTAAAGTTCTCTTCTTTTTGTGATTTTTTTTTCTTTTTTTTTTTTAGGAGGATTTTCCAGTTTTTATATTTTTGTCTATAATATATGCACCGTTTGGGAATCTTCTTAAGAGGGCACAGCATAATAGAAGAAGTCAGACTTGTTTCTTCTGCATTTGTCCACCTGACAAAGAAACAGTACAAGTGAATATTCATCAGGGGACAAAGCATAGTGGAGCAAGTCAGACTTCTTCTCTCTGCTGAGTCCATCTTGTAGAATATCCCTTTGGTATCCAGAAGAGATGGAGAATAGTCGCCATTTTTTTTTCCTAAAGTTGTCTTCTTTTTGTGATTTTTTTTTTCTTTTTTTTTTAGGAGGATTTTCCAGTTTTTATATTTTTGTCTATAATATATGCACCGTTTGGGAATCTTCTTAAGAGGGCACAGCATAATAGAAGAAGTAAGACTTGTTTCTTCTGCATTTGTCCACCTGACAAAGAAACAGTACAGGTGAATCTTCATCAAGGGACAAAGCATTGTGGAGCAAGTCAGACTTCTTCTCTCTGCTGAGTCCATCTTGTAGAATATCCCTTTGGTATCCAGAAGAGATGGAGAATAGTCGCCATTTTTTTTCCTTAAAGTTGTCTTCTTTTTGTGAATTTTTTTTTTTTTTAGGAGGATTTTCCAGTTTTTATATTTTTGTCTGTAATATATGCACCGTTTGGGAAGCTTCTTAAGAGGGCACAGCATGATAGAAGAAGTAAGACTTGTTTCTTCTGCATTTGTCCACCTGACAAAGAAACAGTACAGGTGAATCTTCATCAAGGGACAAAGCATAGTGGAGCAAGTCAGACTTCTTCTCTCTGCTGAGTCCATCTTGTAGAATATCCCTTTGGTATCCAGAAGAGATGGAGAATAGTCGCCATTTTTTTTTTCCTAAAGTATTCTTCTTTTTGTGATTTTTTTTTTCTTTTTTTTTTAGGAGGATTTTCCAGTTTTTATATTTTTGTCTGTAATATATGCACCGTTTGGGAAGCTTCTTAAGAGGGCACAGCATGATAGAAGAAGTAAGACTTGTTTCTTCTGCATTTGTCCACCTGACAAAGAAACAGTACAAGTGAATCTTCATCAAGAGACAAAGCATAGTGGAGCAAGTCAGACTTCTTCTCTCTGCTGAGTCCATCTTGTAGAATATCCCTTTGGTATCCAGAAGAGATGAAGAATAGTCGCTATTTTGTTTCATCCTTTTAGCCATCCTTATTTTGAGGGGGGGGAGATTTTCTAGTTTATATGTATTTTCTCTGTTATATGCAGCATTGGGGAATCTTCTCAAGAGAGTACAGCAGTGTAGAAGAAGTCAGACTTGTTTCTTTTGCATTTGTCCACCTGACAAAGAAACAGTACAAGTGAATCTTTGCCAAGGGACAAAGCTTACTAGAACAGTTCAGACTTCTTCCCTCTGCTGATTTCATCTTGTAGAATATCCCTTTGGTATCCAGAAGAGATTGAGAATAGCTGCCATTTTGTTTCATCCGTTTAGCCATCTTCTTTTTTTGGGGGGAGGGGGGAATTTTCTTGTTTATATATTTTTTCTCTGTTATATGCAGCATTGAGGAATCTTCTCAAGAGAGCTCAGCATAATAGAAGAAGTCAGACTTGTTTCTTCTGCATTTGTCCACCTGACAAAGAAACAGTACAAGTGAATATTCATCAAGAAACAAAGCATAGTGGAGCAAGTCAGACTTCTTCTCTCTGCTGAGTCCATATTGTAGAATATCCCTTTGGTATCCAGAAGAGATGGAGAATAGTCGCCATTTTTTTTTCCTTAAAGTTATCTTCTTTTTGTGAATTTCTTTTTTTTTTTTCTTTCTTTTAGGAGGATTTTCCAGTTTTTATATTTTTTTCTATAATATATGCACCGTTTTGGAAGCTTCTTAAGAGGGCACAGCATAATAGAAGAAGTAAGACTTGTTTCTTCTGCATTTGTCCACCTGACAAAGAAACAGTACAGGTGAATCTTCATCAAGGGACAAAGCATTGTGGAGCAAGTCAGACTTCTTCTCTCTGCTGAGTCCATCTTGTAGAATATCCCCTTGGTATCCAGAAGAGATGGAGAATAGTCGCCATTTTTTTCCTAAAGTTGTCTTCTTTTTGTGATTTTTTTTTTCTTTTTTTTAGGAGGATTTTCCAGTTTTTATATTTTTGTCTATAATATATGCACCGTTTGGGAAGCTTCTTAAGAGGGCACTGCATAATAGAAGAAGTAAGACTTGTTTCTTCTGCATTTGTCCACCTGACAAAGAAACAGTACAGGTGAATCTTCATCAAGGGACAAAGCATTGTGGAGCAAGTCAGACTTCTTCTCTCTGCTGAGTCCATCTTGTAGAATATCCCTTTGGTATCCAGAAGAGATGGAGAATAGTCGCCATTTTTTTTCCTAAAGTTGTCTTCTTTTTGTGATTTTTTTTTCTTTTTTTTAGGAGGATTTTCCAGTTTTTATATTTTTGTCTATAATATATGCACCGTTTGGGAAGCTTCTTAAGAGGGCACAGCATAATAGAAGAAGTAAGACTTGTTTCTTCTGCATTTGTCCACCTAACAAAGAAACAGTACAGGTGAATCTTCATCAAGGGACAAAGCATAGTGGAGCAAGTCAGACTTCTTCTCTCTGCTGAGTCCATCTTGTAGAATATCCCTTTGGTATCCAGAAGAGATGGAGAATAGTCGCCATTTTTTTTTCCTAAAGTTGTCTTCTTTTTGTGAATTTTTTTTTTTTTTTTTTTTTTTTTTTTAGGAGGATTTTCCAGTTTTTATATTTTTGTCTATAATATATGCACCGTTTGGGAAGCTTCTTAAGAGGGCACAGCATGATAGAAGAAGTAAGACTTGTTTCTTCTGCATTTGTCCACCTGACAAAGAAACAGTACAAGTGAATCTTCATCAAGGGACAAAGCTCACTAGAACAAGTAAGACTTCTTCCCTCTGCTGATTTCAACTTGTGGAATATCCTTTTGGTAACCAGAAGAGATGGAGATATGCGGGCTAACGATGGTGGAGTTGGAAAAGAAGGCTCAAGACCGGAATGAATGGAGAAGTTTTGTGCAGAGGGCCACGGCCGTTCGACATCGAACACCTCATACTTGATGATGATCCAGAAGAGATGGAGAATAGTCGCTATTTATTTTTCCTTTTAGCCATCTTTTTTTTTTTTTTTTTTTTTGAGGGGGGGGGGGGAGATTTTCTAGTTTATATATATTTTCTCTGTTATATGCAGCATTGGGGAATCTTCTCAAGAGAGCACAGCATTGTAGAAGATGTCAGACTTGTTTTTTCTGCAATTGTCCACCTAACAAAGAAACAGTACAGGTGAATCTTTGCCAAGGGACAAAGCTTACTAGAACAAGTAAGACTTCTTCCACAAGTAAGACTTCTTCCCTCTGCTGTCTGTCTGTCTGTCTGTATAGAATGCCTTACCTTGTGTAAGACCCGGGCTCTTGCACAAGGTAAGGCAATCTATAAAGACAGACAGACAGTCAGCAGAGGGAAGAAGTCCCTCTGCTGATTTCAACTTGTAGAATATCCACTTGATATCCAGAATAGTCACTATCTTGTTGTTTGCCTGCTGCTATCCTCTCCTTTTTCGTCCTTATTTCTTTCTTATATTCACTTTTTATATTTTTTTTCCAGTTTTTATATTTTTTTTTGGATTTTAATTTTTTTAGTTTTTTTTCGGATTTTTAGTTTTTAATATATTTTTGGGTATTTTTCTTTTTCATAATCTTTTTAACTTAGACATTGTACATGTCATCAATAATATCTTGGTACTTTTTCAAAACCACTTCCATCCTGACCTTCATTGTCGGTGTCAGTTCTCCCCCTATTACGGAAAAGTCCATTGGCAAAATTGCCCACTTCTGTATTACGTGTAACCTATTTCTTGCCGTTTTATTAACTTCGTCTATAGCCTCTTGAATGGCTTTCATTACATTTTCATCCGGTCCTTCTAGGATATCCTGTATGGTGTTGGCCTGCGATCCTATCTCCCTGCACCACTTGACAGTGCCGGGTGCCAGCGTGTCAAGGGGCAGCCCAGTGGTGGGGTCAATATCAGTCGCAATTGGAAGAATCATTGTTAGGAACTTCCTTTCGTCACCAATTAGTACTGGAAAACTAACTCCAGGCAGCTTAGCTTTGACCTTCATCTCGATGGGCTCAGGGGCTATGTTATATCCTCCTGCCCCGATGATCAATCGCTTGATTCGGCCGGTGACATACAAGAAATTATCGCTGTCCTGTAGGCCTATGTCGCCCGTGTATAACCATCCTTCGCTGTCCAAGGTTTTCCTGGTCTCCTCCTCTTTGTTTAAGTATCCCATGGTGATGTGGCGACCATTCATCAATATTTCGCCATTTCCTTTTTCATCAGGATTTAATATTTTTGTGAAATATCCGTCAGTTATTGGACCGCACGAACCGACCCTGAAGGCATCGGGTATGCCGACAGTATGTGGTCCAGTTGTTTCAGATAGTCCGTAGGTTTCGCAAAGAATAATTCCCAAACTGTGGAAAAATTGTACAATTTCTGGTGCTATGGGACCAGCGCCAGAAAGGAAGTGCTTGCACTGCTGCAAGCCAAGTTCCTCTTTTATCTTCTGGAAGATAATTTTATCTGCAACGCCATACCCAAATGGTCTCTTAGTTTCTCCAGTCTGTCTCATTTTACTGTCCTTAAGGCCAATTGACCTAGCCAAATTGATAATCATTCTCTTAATCCACGGAGCGGTGTTCATTTCAAGGGAGATTAATTCGTAAAACTTCTCCCAGCCTCGCGGAATAGAAAAGAAGAAAGTTATCTTGTTTTTGTGATTTTTTTTTCTTTTTTTTTTAGGAGGATTTTCCAGTTTTTATATTTTTGTCTATAATATATGCACCGTTTGGGAAGCTTCTTAAGAGGGCACAGCATAATAGAAGAAGTAAGACTTGTTTCTTCTGCATTTGTCCACCTGACAAAGAAACAGTACAAGTGAATCTTCATCAAGGGACAAAGCTCACTAGAACAAGTAAGACTTCTTCCCTCTGCTGATTTCAACTTGTGGAATATCCTTTTGGTAACAAGAAGAGATGGAGATGTGCGGGCTAACGATGGTGGAGTTGGAAAAGAAGGCTCAAGACCGGAATGAATGGAGAAGTTTTGAGCAGAGGGCCACGGCCGTTCGACATCGAACACCTCGTACTTGATGATGATCCAGAAATGGAGAATAGTCGCCATTTTTTTTTCCTTTTAGCCATCTTTTTTTTTTTTTTTTTTTTTTTGAGGGGGGGGAGATTTTCTAGTTTATATGTATTTTTGGGGGGGAGGGGGGAATTTTCTTGTTTATATATTTTTTCTCTGTTATATGCAGCAGCACTGGGGAATCTTCTCAAGAGAGCACAGCATTGTAGAAGAAGTCAGACTTGTTTTTTCTGCAATTGTCCACCTAACAAAGAAACAGTACAGGTGAATCTTTGCCAAGGGACAAAGCTTACTAGAACAAGTAAGACTTCTTCCACAAGTAAGACTTCTTCCCTCTGCTGTCTGTCTGTCTGTCTGTATAGAATGCCTTACCTTGTGTAAGACCCGGGCTCTTGCACAAGGTAAGGCAATCTATAAAGACAGACAGACAGTCAGCAGAGGGAAGAAGTCCCTCTGCTGATTTCAACTTGTAGAATATCCACTTGATATCCAGAATAGTCACTATCTTGTTGTTTGCCTGCTGCTATCCTCTCCTTTTTCGTCCTTATTTCTTTCTTATATTCACTTTTTATATTTTTTTTCCAGTTTTTATATTTTTTTTTGGATTTTAATTTTTTTAGTTTTTTTTTCGGATTTTTAGTTTTTAATATATTTTTGGGTATTTTTCTTTTTCATAATCTTTTTAACTTAGACATTGTACATGTCATCAATAATATCTTGGTACTTTTTCAAAACCACTTCCATCCTGACCTTCATTGTCGGTGTCAGTTCTCCCCCTATTACGGAAAAGTCCATTGGCAAAATTGCCCACTTCTGTATTACGTGTAACCTATTTCTTGCCGTTTTATTAACTTCGTCTATAGCCTCTTGAATGGCTTTCATTACATTTTCATCCGGTCCTTCTAGGATATCCTGTATGGTGTTGGCCTGCGATCCTATCTCCCTGCACCACTTGACAGTGCCGGGTGCCAGCGTGTCAAGGGGCAGCCCAGTGGTGGGGTCAATATCAGTCGCAATTGGAAGAATCATTGTTAGGAACTTCCTTTCGTCACCAATTAGTACTGGAAAACTAACTCCAGGCAGCTTAGCTTTGACCTTCATCTCGATGGGCTCAGGGGCTATGTTATATCCTCCTGCCCCGATGATCAATCGCTTGATTCGGCCGGTGACATACAAGAAATTATCGCTGTCCTGTAGGCCTATGTCGCCCGTGTATAACCATCCTTCGCTGTCCAAGGTTTTCCTGGTCTCCTCCTCTTTGTTTAAGTATCCCATGGTGATGTGGCGACCATTCATCAATATTTCGCCATTTCCTTTTTCATCAGGATTTAATATTTTTGTGAAATATCCGTCAGTTATTGGACCGCACGAACCGACCCTGAAGGCATCGGGTATGCCGACAGTATGTGGTCCAGTTGTTTCAGATAGTCCGTAGGTTTCGCAAAGAATAATTCCCAAACTGTGGAAAAATTGTACAATTTCTGGTGCTATGGGACCAGCGCCAGAAAGGAAGTGCTTGCACTGCTGCAAGCCAAGTTCCTCTTTTATCTTCTGGAAGATAATTTTATCTGCAACGCCATACCCAAATGGTCTCTTAGTTTCTCCAGTCTGTCTCATTTTACTGTCCTTAAGGCCAATTGACCTAGCCAAATTGATAATCATTCTCTTAATCCACGGAGCGGTGTTCATTTCAAGGGAGATTAATTCGTAAAACTTCTCCCAGCCTCGCGGAATAGAAAAGAAGAAAGTGGGCTGTACATCCTGCAGCGTGAGCTTCATATTGGTGCCCCGGAAGATGTTGCTCTCAGCGAAGTAAACCACGCCACCCGACACAATGGATCCGTACAAATCGACCATAAGAGCCGCGATGTGAGCGGGCGTTAGGTAGCTTAGAAGGCGCAACTCCCGTGGTTTGATGCCTAAATGTACCGTACCTTTGCGGGCCATCCATGTAATGCTATCGTGGTTAACCATAACACCTTTGGATACGCCAGTCGTGCCGGAGGTGTATACAAGGAGGCAGCATTGGTTGATAGCTATTTGCTTCAATCTTTCCTTCAGCTCTTCGTCCGATTCCTGCTCTCCGATCTCCAGTAGATCTTTCCAGCTATATACGTCGTCGTCATCTGCTTCCCCTCTATATTGTACGATTACGAATTTCTTGTTTAATTTTTCCTCTACTGCTTTGATTATTGACACCTCTTTGCTGCTTTCCACGACAAATATTTGGGCATCTGCGTCTTTTGCTATTTCCGTACAGGCTTCAACGCCGTTTGTGATATAAAGGCCAGTTGCAATGCCTCCTGCGTGAATGGCAGCCAGGTGTGCCACGTACCATTCGGGAGAATTGAAGCCAAATATGCAAACTGCTCGGAATCTCTTTAGACCTAATTTTATGTAGGCCTTAGCAGCGAGATTCACCTGCCTGTAATATTCGCCATAAGTGATTTCCTTCCACTGCCCCCCTTCCTTATAGCACATAGCAGGACTGTCTTTATACTTCTCAACTGCATCTTTGAAGAAGGTGGGGACTGAGAGTGGTTTGAATGGGTCGTCCTCCTCAACGCGAATTTGTACAGGTTCCGTGCGAATGTGAGTCTTCAAAACACTAGCTGGTAGAATTTGATCTGGTCCATTTTTCATTTCTGCGTTGGTTAAATCATCTTCTATCTTATCCTTCTCCTCCTCCTTCACTTCGTTCTCCTCAGGCTCATCTTCCCGTTCATCTTGGTCGTTATCAGTGGCAGATTCTTGTTCCTCGTCATTCTCCTTCTGCTCGTCTTCCTCCTTCTCTTCTTTTTCCTCCTCCTCCTCCTCCTTGTGGCTCTCCATCTTTTGTGTTTCATCTTCCTTTTCTAAGTCTTGCAAGCTTTCAATTTTTGCATTCTGGTCAAATGCCACATTTTCGACCTCAGCCAATAGTTCTTGCGTTCGGCTAAAGTCCTCAAGATGTTTCTTTTTTAATCCGTGAAGAACGTTAGTCATCCTCAGCACATTGGCTCTCAGCTGGTGAATAGTGTCCTGTAAGTTCCTCTCCCGATCGGCAGCTTTTTTTTCTTGTTTTTTAAACTCTTCCATCTTCAGTTTATCTTCTTCCAGTCTAAGATTTTGCTCCCTGATGATTTCCTTCAGAGAAGAGATCTCATTATTTAGTTGTTCTTTGTCTCTCTTGCTCTTTTCTTGAATCGTTTTTATTTTTTCGGCCTTCCTTTTCATTTCCTCCAATCTTGTCAGCATAGAATGTTTCAGCTCTTCTGTTACTCTTCTCTCTTCCTCTTCCTCTTCTTTTCTTTTTTCTATCTCTTGAAGTTCGTGTTTTAGAGAAGAGATCTCAATGTTAATCAGCTCTTCTTTTACTCTTCTCTCTTCCTCTTCCTCTTCTTTTCTTTTGTTTATCTCTTGAAGTTCTTGTTTTAGAGAAGAGATCTCATTATCCTTTTTGTTCAACATAATAAGTAGGTCTTGTTCTCGTTGCAGAGCATTTTGTAAGTCATATTCCAGTTCTCTATTTTCGTCTAAACCTTCCTCTGTTCTTTTCTTCGCCTTTCTCAGGTATAAACCTCCTATAAGACAATTCACAGCGCCACCGCATAATAATCCAAGCCAATTCCTCTTCAACCATGATGGTTCTGTTGTAGGAATGGCTTTCATTATATCGATCGCGGTATTACTTAATATTTCCTCAACTGTTTTATGAAGATCCATTTCATTCTTATTATTAAACAACGCATTAAAAAATTTAGCCATTTTTAGCATATAATTTCTGAGAGTTTCGATTCCAGCATTAATCTGAAAAAATCGATTTATGGTCTCGGCTCCGGAGGTGTTTTCAGGATTTCGGAAAGACCTCTCTCTCTCTCTCTCTCTCTCTCTCTCTCTCTCTCTCTCTCTCTCTCTCTCTCTCTCTCTCTCTCTCTCCCGTCAATGAAAACTGAGAAAAATCGATGAAAGATAAATGGAAAGAACGAAAATAGATAAATGAATAAATAAATTTCGGAAAGAGTTCTAAGTCTGCAGGA
>NC_090732.1:161241038-161268538 GCF_036898095.1 Palaemon carinicauda | reverse complement strand
TTCCTTCTTCATCATCTTCTTTTTCATTTCATTCCTTCATATTCTTTTTCCTTTTTATCATAATTTTTAACTCTTTATTTTAGGCTATTCTTACTTTCCTCTTCATTTTTTAAGAAATGAAAGAGTTCTTTCATCCTATTGATATATTCATTCATCTCCTTCTTCTTATTTTCCTTCTTCTTCTTCTTCATTCCATTCCTCCATATTCTTTTTTTAATCTTTATCATATTTGTTCTTCTTCTTCTTTATAAGGTGTTCTTACTTTCCTCTTCATCTTTAATTAGAGAGTTTTTTCATCCTATTGATATATTCATTCTTCTCCTTCTTCTTATTTTCCTTCTTCTTCATCTTCATTTCATTCCTTCATATTGTTTTTCCTTTTTATCATAATTTTTAATTCTTCTTTATTTTAGGCTATTCTTACTTTCATTTCCATCTTTGAAGGAATACTCTTATTCCATCTTCTCTTTTTCCTTTTATTTCTTATTTTTCTTCTTCCCTTTATTTTCATTTTCGTTTTCGTCATTTAAGAAATTGAATAATTCTTGCCTCCTATACACATATTCCTTCTAATTTTTCTTTTTCTTCTTATTTTTCTTTTTCTTTATCTTATTTTCATTCTTGCATACTTTAGACATATTCCTTCATCTCCATTTTCCTTTTCGTTCTTGTTTTTCTTCTTCATTATATTCTTATTTTCGTCTTCACAACTTAGGAAACTGAAGAATTCTTGCATATTAAAGATATATGAAAGATATTAAAGATAATTGAATATATGAGAGATTTCTTTATTTCATAAATATTCGTATTTTTTATTAGTTTCTGTACAATTTCTTTAGAGGTATAAAATACTTTTTTTTATTAGAATCAATATTTTATTATTTTATCCTTTCCGATTCAATTATGAATTTGCTATCTTCAATTCTATGATGATTTCCCTCAATTCATTATTCTTAAGCTGTTTTATTATTATTATTATTATTATTATCATTATTATTACTATTATTATTATTATTATTATTATTATTACTTGCTAAGCTACAACCCTAGTTGGAAAAGTAGGATGCTATAAGCCCAGGGGCTCCAACAGGGAAAATAGCCCAGTGAGGAACGGAAAAAAGGAAAAATAAAATATTCTAAGTATCGCCTCTATAAACTATATAAACTTTAACAAAACAAGAGGGAGAGAAATTAGATAGAATATTGTGCCCGCGTGCACCCTAAAGCAGGAAGACAATGGAAGACCTGGGTACAGAGGCTATGACACTACCCAAGACTAGAGAACAATGGTTTGATTTTGGAATGTCCTTCTCCCAGAAGAGCTGCTTACCATAGCTAAAGAGTCTCTTCTACCCTTAGCAAGAGAAAAGTGGCCACTGACCAATTACAGTGCAGTAACCCCTTGAGTGAAGAGGAATTGTTTGGTAATCTCAGTGTTGTTAGGTGTATGAGGACAGAAGAGAATTTGTAAAGAATAGGCCGAAGTATTCTGTGTATGGATAGGCAAAAGGAAAGTGAACCGTAACCAGAGAGAAGGATTCAATGTAGTACTGTCTGGCCAGTCAAAGGTCCCCGTAACTCTCAAGTGGTAGTATCAACAGGTGGCTGGTGCCCTGTCCAACCTACATCACAATATCAATTTCATTGTTTATCATTTTCATCCTCAGTTTTAGGGGCTACACATTAATTTATTAAAATAATAATAATAATAATAATAATAATAATAATAATAATAATAATAATAATACTAAAGTTAATCATCTATTCCCTAGTTTTGCATTCGACTTTGGCAAAGGCCTTGGAGTATGCGAAGCCCTTCTTAAAATTTCCAAGGCTGTACAGAAATCTCTTGATTGTGGTCAGGATGTTTGCATGATTGGCCTTAATTTTAGTGCAGTCTTTGACCTTTGTCAATAATGGGGCCCTTAAACAGATGGGAATAGGTGGGTCTTTTCTTTGTATCACTATTTGACCTTTAAGAAATTGATCAATAGAATAACGAGGTTATGATATTCATTACTTTATACTTTATTCTTGCAATTTTCAATAGATTAATTAGGATAGTATGAGTAAGTAGGAATTACCTCCGCCAGCGAAGTTAGGAGGCGATTATGTTTTACCCCCTGTTTGTGTGTGTGTTTTTGTTTGTGAACACCTTCATGGCCACAATTTTAATCGTTGAGTAATGAAACTTGCAGGGATTAACTGTTATGTGGAAAGCCGGAAATGATTAAATTTCGGAAGGTCAAGGTCAAAGGTTAAGGTTACAGTCAAGCAAAATGTCCAGTTCACGCAATCAGACATAAGCGAGTGCATGAAAATCCACGACAATTAATCATGTAAGGTCAAAGATCAAGGTCAAGGTCGAGCAAAAGGTCTAGAGATATGCTGCTGCGGCGGAGGTCTGCGCTCTAATGAGTGCCCTTCTATAGTCAATTTTTTTCAGCGAGGCAGATATGCACCGACTCGCAGCGGTGCCCTTTCAGCTCGGAAAAGTTTCCTGATCGCTGATTGGTTGGACAAGATAATTATAACCAATCAGCGACCAGGAAACTTTTCCAAGCTAAAAAGGCACCGCTGCGAGTCGGTGCAAATCTGCCTCGCTAAAAATTATTGACTATAGTTTCTTGTGTTTTGGTCAAGTTGCCATCTATATTCTCAGAGCTACGTATAGCATTCTGATTTTCCAACTAGGGTTGTAGCTTAGTAATTAATGATAATAATATGATAATAATAATAATAACAACAGATTTTGGTGTTATACCAGACAGTAAAATACTGAGATAAAATTTTTATTTTTCAAACAAGTAGAGGATAATTCATAAATATTTTAAAATATCTTATTTTAATTGTTCACTGTTTCTCATATCGTTCATTTACTTCATTATTTCCTTTCCTCACTGGGGTATTTTTCCCTGTTGGAGCCCTTGGGCTTATAACATCTTGCTTTTCTAACTAGGGTTGTAGGTTACCTACTACTACTACTACTACGACTACTACTACTACTACTACTACTACTACTGATAATAATAATAATAATAATAATAATAATAATAATAATAATAATATAGCTATCGTATCGAATAAATCAATTGCAGACCTTGCAAAGTTGCAATGGAAAGGTACAAATTGAGAGAGAGAGGAGAGAGAGAGAGAGAGAGAGAGAGAGAGAGAGAGAGAGAGAGAGAGAGAGAGAGAGAGAGAGAAATTATGTTCAACAAGGAAATGGTCAACGGAAAAATAACGGGAGTCTTAAAATCTTACGACTCGTTGTTTTTATAATGAAATTGAGCCCGATGAAATAAAAAAAAAAATTGAAATCAGAGACTTTTAAAAGTTAGTGTTGAATTATATGTGAAAGTTTTCATGAAATGAATTACATGTTATCGTCTTAGCACTTTGTAGGTATGAAAATTTATGTAAAATTTGTATAATTATTACTAGCAAAATTTATGTAAAATCTATATGATTATTACTAGCAAAATTTATGTACAATCTTTATGATTAATATTAGCAAAATTTATGTACAATCTTTATGATTAATACTAGCAAAATTTGTGTACAATCTTTATGATTATTACTAGCAAAAATGACCCATCACTGGCACCTCAACACCTGGAACAGCAATTATATCTGCCTCCCTAGTATCCTCAACATTCAGTAAACTTTCAAAATATTCCGCCCACCTTTTCCTTGCCTCCTCTCCTTTTAACAACCTTCCATTTCCATCTTTCACTGTCTCTTCAATTAATAATAATAATAATAATAATAATAATAATAATAATAATAATAATAATAATAATAATAATAATAATAATAATATGTGAAAGTTTATTTTTCCTTGTTGGAACCCTTGGGCTTATAGCATCTTGCTTTTCCAACTAGGGTTGTAGCATAGCTAATAATAATAATGATAATAATAATAATAATAATAATAATAATAATAATAATAATAATAATAATAATAATAATAATAGTAGTAGTTGTAGTAATCGTAGTAAATAATAATAATAATAATAATAATAATAATAATAATAATAATAATAATAATAATAGTAGTAGTAATCGTAGTAAATAATAATAATAATAATAATAATAATAATAATAATAATAATAATAATAATAGTAGTAGTAGTAGAAATCGTAGTAAATAATAATAATAATAATAATAATAATAATAATAATAATAATAATAATCGTAGTAAATAATAATAATAATAACAATAACTATAACTTCCATTGTAAAAACAAACGTAATCCACATATCTGACCGATGTTATGTAAAGGAAGCCACTGGTTATTTTCCCATCCAGGTGCTCCTCCTCTGGCCCGAGGAGTACTTGTCGCAAATAAGGCAAAGGGCCACTTTCAAACGCCTTCGGTTCGAGACTTCCTACTTTAGTGTGTCCTGAGTGTTGTTTAGGGTGTGACATGCTGCACTTCCTCAGAGCGAGGTGTACCAGGAATTCCTGTGTCCAACCGTACATCAGACTTTATTATGTGTCGTTCATCCCGGTTGTTATTGTTATGACTAATATGACTATCGTTATTCCTTCGTTTACGATTCTCGCTAACTATTTGATGATTGTGAATCTCGCTACTTAATTGCTTCCGTGAAAATCGGGAAAATTTTCCCCAAGTTCAAGTAAGCCTATGGCTAGGATAGTAAAAATATCTTAAAGCCCTTATTATATATATATATATATATATATATATATATATATATATATATATATATATATATATATATATATATATATATATATATATATATATATTGTTATGGATTGACAAGGTAAGA
Source organism: Palaemon carinicauda (assembly GCF_036898095.1). Classification (NCBI taxonomy): domain Eukaryota; kingdom Metazoa; phylum Arthropoda; class Malacostraca; order Decapoda; family Palaemonidae; genus Palaemon; species Palaemon carinicauda. The sequence goes on along the minus strand of NC_090732.1, from coordinate 161,263,737 downwards.
AAATTTGCCGATATAGACTGGCATAGAAACACCATAAACAAAAGAGAGTCAAAGGATATGTCTGAGGCCTTTATCCTGCAGTGGACTGCCAGTGGCTAATGATGATGATGATGATATACTATATATATATATATATATATATATATAATTTTTTGCACTAACTACAAATTCTACCTATTCCGCTTCCCAATTTTAGCTAAATTTTGAATATGGACATGAGTAGGATTTATAATTTAGTTTACAATGGTATTACAATTCCATGTCTGATAAAATAAAGTTTTTATTATGTTTATAAAGCCAGGTTTTCCTGTAGTTTGAGTGCCTCGGTAACTTAAGATATCATTACCCTTCTGGAAAATGGCAAAACCAGTTTTTTTTTTTTTTTTTTTTTTGCAACAGATTTCCCCAACCTAACAAACGTGGAGGAGCACCGTAGGCATTTTTGAAGGGAGGCCCTAATTGCAACTATTGTATAACCCTTTATTTTACTTATGTTTCTGTAATCCTGGTAACTATTGGTAATTTCCTTCATCTAAAAAAACACGAGGATTATGGGCTAATATCCGTATGAATTGGGTACCCTATTTTCAATTTTGATAATGTAACCAAGAAATTTCCGTCAATGCATTATCCTAATTTCAGATTATTTAAAAAGTATAATTTATTTTATGATGAAAAATTGCCTGTTTAATCTTTCAGTTTAATCAACATATAAGGAAGGTCATGATTCCTATGATAACTGGTTTAGTGGTTTGTCTATCCGATATTTAGTATACCCAAAGATAAAATTTGACAAATGCCCAACAATAAAGCAAACTTTTGAGAAATATTGAAAAAATACTTTATTTTACAAATTCTTTATGTACGTCTGCGGTTACTTAGTAAATTACCAGATATACATTATATGATTTATTAATTTAAAACTTTTGCTATGGCTGTATAACTACATAACCCCTCGTTAAGACCCTCCCCTCCCCCACCTTCAGAGAATAGGAACAAAAAATCCTGAATTGCCCCTCCCCCTTCACTGCTTCGCAAAGAATATATCAAAGTCTTTAGAAAACAAATGGAAATAAGATGTAGACCTTAATATAGATCATTTTGATTTACATATTTTAAGTATTTTTATATTGCGCCAACTTTTTAATAATTAGAAGGAAAACTTTAAACAGGTAAGATTAAATTAAACGTTGAACTATAAAAGTTTGAATGCGTTATTGGAACATTTGCGGAATCGCATTGCCGCTCGGTGCTCACTGCTCAGTCTCAGTTTGCGTTTCCTTGTGTGTACTTGGCAACGTCTTTGAAAAAAGGTATGGGAATACTTTAGGCGAAAGCCACAATCAAAAGGTATTGTAAGCAGATTGAGTTTGTTTCGTTAGTATTAGTCGCTAGTCAAATGTTATTTTGTTGCTGAGTTACTGAAATTCCTTTTTGTGGAAAATAAAATTTATTTGTCAAGTAATTGTGCGACTCACCGGTGTATACTATCTTTCAAACTCGCAAAGGAACCAGTCAGTTAGGTGTATTAACCTTTAGAGATTTGCAAAAGGTTTTGAAGTGGCACTTCAGGTTTTTTGCAGAATGTTTTAAAATGGCTAATTATAATTTGCAGGTTTCAAGTAACACTCCATGATTTGCTCAAAAGAGGTACATTAAAATCCCCTACAAAGGCTCCAAAATCTGTATAGTTCGGAACCTGGTGTTCATCATTATCAAGGCTTTGCAGAATCATTTAAGTTAGAATTATCGTGAATAGTTCATTTCCCTGCCATATCTTTCTAATAGATGGGCCCTTTAGTATTTTATGAGTGGAAATTTAATAGGTACCGTTGTAATTTCTTTCCGAACTTAATATTTTGGAGGTTAATACACGATACTTTAATTTCTAGGGAACTGGAATGACACTGAAATATTAAACGAGTTCTGCTTAATTTTGCGTTTTTCTCTGACTAATGGAGACTGGGGCTTAACAGTGGTGTTGTAAACAATTACCTAGAGATTCCAAGTATTCATGCATAAATTCCCGGATGTTGTTTAACAGGAGGCATTTTCTTTCCCATCCGGAGTTCAGGTCTACCATGACTATCATGGGAAGAAGTTAAGGTAAGATTACAGTTTCAACCATTATGGGGAAACTGGAATAAAATTATATTTGTTGCATCAGAAATAGTGTAGTTCCAATGGATTTAACGTTTATTTTGACCGCAAACCATCCGATTTAGAGATTTACTATGTAGTTGGAGTTAAAACAACAAGTTTTTCCAGAAAAATCAGTGTTTGTAACCGTGTTTTTATTGTTTTTGTTTCATATGTTGTAATGCAGAAAGACCCTACTTCATCCCAACAATTATGGGGGACACCAGGTGGGAACCGGGGGTTTGGGGGGGGGTCAAAGATTTGCACTAAATGAATAGTTATCCTTCTACCACCCCTCCCCCTATACCCCTGCCTAGTCCTACCGGGGGGAGCTCCGCCCCCCTGCGACCCCCCTTAAGGCCACAGTGTTTTTCAGGGCACTACCGAACCTAATAAACCCACTTAACCTAGCCTAGGGCCCCTGTACCCCTACCTAGGCCTACGGGGGGGGAGGCCTCTGCCGCCCGCCCCCCCCCTCAAGGCCTCAGTGATTTCCGGGGCACTACCGAACCTAATACAACCAACTAACCTAGGGCCCTGTACCCCTATCTAGGCCTAGCCCCTGCGACCCCCCCTCCCCCCCTTGCGGCCACTACCTAACACATCCATCAAACCAAATCCAAAGTGATGATACTGCTGTATACATCGTTATACTATCACCATTATGATATACACTATAAGTTAATGAAGCTTACCTTAAACTGTTGGTTCATAAAGATGTGCTGCTGCTTTGAGGAAAACGTGAAGCCGTTGCGAAGCTTCCTTGACATGCAGGACAATTTTTATTTTGTAAAATTAAATTGTGTCTGTTACAAATCCACTAGTTTTTCAATATTCCCCGAATAAGTTACAACAAATTCATTGCAAGTTAGGAAACAGTCAGGACAAAAAGATGGAATTTCAACTTCTTGTGCAACATGAGATGATGACGTGCTTGCTATGACATATCCATGTCTAAGAACGAAATGAAATGCCTGGGTAACATAATGTATTGTCGCGCTGAGAGCCTGTGATTGGCCAAACCTGTAAGACGTCATAGTGGATAGACGCTGTGATTGGTCAAACGTGTAAGACTTCATAGTGGACTAGTTTGTCTGCGAATTATAGTGGTTACAGGGCTCATTTGAGCAAAAACAAGACACTGTCATCAATAACAACACTTAGAAAAAATCTGGGAGGAAGACATGAGTAGCGTGAGTTTGATCGTCGATATATAAAGAACTAGGCATTTGCGACATAATATTATACAGAAATACTACAAAAGACTTGCTTTACTCGGGAAAAATATTAATATAATAGATTTCCCATAATGGTTGAAACTGTAATAGTACCAAAATTTCTTTGTATAATGATTTAAATGTAAAATTACGTTGCAATACAATCGTTTGAGGTCTCTTTCTTTTGTGGTCTATGGAACTATCAGTAGTATACTAGATTATCATCCGGTACTGTGATTGACTGGTTCAATTATTGCCGGGAGATTTATTTTCTAGTATAGCTTTTCAGTCGAAGAGGGCAAATGGTTGGAACGTAAAATGGTCCTGTTCAAATTGTTGAATCCAGATTCGCTGGTTAGTGCAAATACAATAGGGGTCGGATTTTGGAAGACCAAACATCAGCGATAGTAGATCCAGAAAATTATGTGAACAATCGCAATCATGTTAAACGTATGTTTGTTCTTTGGGTCTTTGGTTTATGCCAGGACAATGATGGGCCATATTTCTATGTAGAAAAAAGTGAGAGGATTGGGTAACTGTTACCTATCACTGGTAGGGAAGTAGCTAATGGATCGTGGATACATTCTGGTGACTGGCTTGCGTATCCCAGACTTCCACAATTGGGATGATGTACATGACACCGTAATCTACCAGGTCCATTTGTAGATCCTAATACTGATGTTCAAACACAAGAACTTGGAGAGAAAGCGAGATTATTATGATAATTGAAAAACGAGGAGTGACTACCCATCACCTCAGGGACATTTATACGAGGTCTGTTGGAGGTTTTCAGAGGGAAATAGTGCCGACTTTTTCATCGATATGTTAAGACATTCAGGATGTTTTTATTCAAAGTATTTAAATATTTTGTTTTATAATTTTTATTGCTTTTGATTTTTATAATACAACGAAAACGTGGCATCGAGACTTCCATTTATTGGTTTCCCCTTACGTTAGAGAATCTAGAATACAAATGTGGTGTTAGGTTACACACTAAAGCAGAAACTGATCGGTAGGACACACGCAAAGCGGCAACAAAGAATGGTTCCCAAGCCCTACATATAGTAGGCTCTTTCTGTAGGCCTTGATTATTCCTCTTAATAACTGTCAGATAATAGTTAGGAGGCTGACAATCCTAATCCTCTCAAGTGCCACCTGAATGGGATAGTGTTGTGGTGTGCTATCAATGCACCTCACACCATTAGCTTCCGGCATCAGCGGATGGTCTTGAATTTTCAAGTCCCAGAGAGAGAGAGAGAGAGAGAGAGAGAGAGAGAGAGAGAATAGAGTATAACCTCTACTGAACCTGCACAGTATATGACGAAGTTTTCATTTTGCTATTAATCATTTTTAAATGCGTTCAATCAGAAACACTAAGATATGTTTGCGAAGAAGAAAACTGCTTAATTACCTTTATGCTGATTGAAATGCCGCCATCAATACTTATGATGCATATGAAGATATACAACAATTTCTTCGCTGGCCAACTGGTCGCAAATAACTACAGACAACTGGATAAAGAGAGAAAATCATCATTTGTGGTTGCCTAATTAGATACACCTTGGTCATCTTAACCAATGTAATCAAAGCTTATCAAGTTATTTTCCTCCTACGTCTGACAGCTTAAAGCATAAGCTACTCAACCAATTATTTATCCGCCGAAATTAAATATAAAAGTTATGGATGTCATATCTTGTATTAACTAGAACGGGCACTCGGTAGGGCGCATACCTTCGTCTATATCCTGTTGTATATCACAAGATTGGCAATTAAATTACGAGCATTTTGGCACAGTGAAAGTGTGTAACTATCACCTGAGAAACATAGTATTTATTAGAAGATATTTAACAGAGGGCAGTACAAAAATTTTAGTGATGAGTCATGTAATGTCAAGGCTTGATTATTGCAATTCTCTGTACTACAAATTGCCCAATACACTACTAAGAAAGCTTCAAAATGTGCAAAACCGGGTGGCTAGACTGATAAAAGGAATTAAATTTCGGGAGAGAATAACTCCTGCACTGATCGATCTACATTGGTTACCTGTTAAGGCTAGAATTGAATTTAAAATTTGCTTGTTGACTCACAAAGCACTTACAAGTGATAAGCCTAAATATCTTCGTAATTGCTTGGGCCCCTACCCTGAAGCTACCAGCGCCGCTGTAAGAGTTAGGCATGCAGATGACCCACATAGACTATTTGAAATTAGTGTGAATCATGCAATAGGAGGAAGAACGTTCAGCTATGCTGCACCGAGACTCTTTAACGACCTTCCACTCGATATCAAGAATAGCAATAATGTGGCAGCTTTCAAGAAAAACCTGAAGACTTATCTTTTTAGAAAGTGTTATAATAGTGACCTGAAAACTATTAAGCCTGAATACAAATGCTAGCGAAATAACTGATAACGATACAGAGCAAAATATCAACTGGAAAGAAATTATTTTTTTCACACACCAAGGCCCGCCTGAACAGACCTTTAGTGTTTGATGGAGGGCGAGAAATAAACCCGTAAAAGTAAGTAGTTTCATGGAAGTCAGATAAATATTGGCCACATGGCAAAAAGACGTGTTATACCTTTTCGTGATCTTGGCCTTGACTTTTGACCTAACCACTCCCAAAATTTAACCAACTTGTCCTTGGATCAAGGTCAATCATTCCTCCAAACTTCATGAGATTCGGTAGAATATTTTTTGAGTTATGCGAATCATAAACACATACAAACAAATTCACGTCTATCAAAACAACTTTCGCATTAAAGTTGGTGAAGGTAAATGGGGCAAACACTGGTACTGATTTAAACTAGTATGCCGACCTATCTCTCTTCTCTCTCTCTCTCTCTCTCTCTCTCTCTCTCTCTCTCTCTCTCTCTCTCTCTCTCTCTCTCTCTCTCTCTCTCTCTCTCTTCTCTCTCTCTTCTCTCTCTCTCTCTCTCTCTCTCTCTCTCTCTCTCTCTCTTTAGCTAGTTTGTTGAATGCAAGCTTACTGCCAATGCTTCAAGCCTCTAGTTTCCTATAAAATCAGGAATAGGCGTATTTTAAATCGACATACAAGATTTAAAGAGGCTGTATTAGAATTTCCTTGAAATGCTGCTTTGAGGAAATTGTCGGCATAATGATGACTTGGTCTAACATAAAACTACAAATACAATAAAATTGACAGATTATCAGTAATTGGCGCTTAAGAGTTAACTGATCGCCTACATGTTTGAAGATCTAAGTCTGAGTCATACTCCCCTAATTTATTTTGAGAATGTTTAGATATTAACCGACCCGCACACTTTATTCCCTTATTGTAGGGGTCAACGGTGTGATAGTGGTAATGTATATAATGAATGTAGGGAGTGGTCTACCTCCCAGTGGAAGAGGTTTTCCCGGTGCCGGAAGAAGCAGCCTAAACAGGATATTTCTCCTTCAAAGCTTTCTTTGAAGAAGGAAAATCCTAAGGACTCTTCTTCCGTGGCCCAAACCACCTCCAAAGCTCCCACTCGATCGGCTTCTCGCGAGAGGCCGTCGAGTGGTAGCGTAGGCCGTATTGTTGTTGACTGATCTCGGGGTTTGGGAGAGGGAGTTGCCTCCCATAGCGAGGCAGCTCCTCCTCCTCCCCTTGGGGAGGACTTAAATATGCCTGCTTCCTTGAGGCTTCAGGACTCCCCCTCCAAGGAAGCCCTGTTTGACATGATCAGGTTGGGAGCAGCTGTCAAACAGTCACCGGCGGTAGCAGAGGTTTACCCTCTTGATTATCGTCGAGGCTGTTGTGGCAGAGGCTTCCAATGAGAGTGTTCAAACCTCTGCTCCTGTTGTAGCTGAAGGCTTAGCTCCCCCCTCCGAACATCTTTCGAGGGAGGAACTAAGTCCAACGGTCTCTCCTGCGGGTGATTCTCCCCCCCCCCCGGGGGAGTTCACCGACACTCTCCTCTTCGGAGGACTGCCGATGGTCTGCCTGCTGCTCCCAGAGGACGTACAAAACGTAAGGCTTGCCTTCCTCTTCGTCGCCGAGGTCTACCTTCTCCTCACAAGGGTGTTAGGAGGCGCCTCTTCAGGTCTTCATCCTCGTAGTCTGCCGCAGAGGAACCTTGTCCTTCAGCGACCGTTCCTGCTACTTCTTAGGACCTGGACCTCTCTGCAGATTGTTCGCGATTTCTTCTGCCAGACCTGCTGACCTGCCGTCGCCCTTCCTGGCTGCAGATGTGCTGTGGGTGCTCACCCGTCCCGTTATCCAACGTTCGGGGCAAAAGGGGCTTTCATACATTGTGTGCAAGTCCCTTAAGCGCCAGGTATCCCCTGTGCGCTGCTGCGCGCAAGCGCTCGCCAGCGCTCGCCTGCACGCCCACGATCTCCTGTACGCCTACGATCTCCTGTTCGCCCGGCAGTTCCAGAGACAACACGCCCACGATCTCCTGCTCACCAGCGCACCACTACGCGCACAATGCACGCCGACGGTCTCCTGCTCGCCCACGATCTTCGGATTTGGGCTCCAAAGGGAAGACTTCTTCCTCCCCTGCTCGCCAGCGCTCTCCACCACACCATCGATCGCCGACGCGCCACTGGATCTCGCCTGCTTGCCATCTCTCGCCTACGCGCCATCGCCCGCAGTCTCCATCGCGCTTCCACGCGCCCACTGCTAGAACTAAGGTTCCAGATGAGCGCCTTCCTGCGCGCCCGCGCGCTAGGGATATCTCCCCTGTAAGCGCGCGCCCAACGGCTTCACCCTTACGGGCCCTTCGGGATCCTGTGGCTACACACTGTCTAAGGTCTCCGGAACGCGCGCCAACGCACCCCTTCACCTTTGCGCCCACGGGCCCTGTCGCCTACGCGCCCACAAGCTCCTTCTCCTGCACGCCATCGCTCGCCCTCTCCCACGCGTCAAAGCTCGTCTGCGCATCGTCGCTCGCCCGCGCGCCATCGCGCACGTGCAAGCGATCGCCCGGTTCTGATCAAGGCAAAACAGTAACCTATTGCGCGAACGCCAGTGCGATGCCCAGCGCGATTCACAGCGCATTCCCACACGAGAGCCTGCAGGACAACTTTTGGTCAGGTCATCCTCATCACGTCCCCCCCCCCCCCGGTAAGCGCAGGGCAGCGCGCTCAACGGAGGGAGGGAAATCTCCGGACAGGTCCAGGAACGTTTCTTCCACAGCTTCTTCTTTTCAGGCAGACCCTGTTGTAGTTTTGACTCCTAGGGATCTTATGATCCCCTTCCCTCCAGAGGGTGTCTGACAGCGCTGCTGTCAGTCGGCAGCCCTGGTTTGGGCCCTTGATCAGAGCGGTTGCGCAGGCTTTCAAGCCCGCTTTCTCTGAACTAGGCCTCAAATCAGCGGCAATCTCGGCCCCCCTGAAGAGGAAGAGAAGAGTGGACGACGTGGTAACTTCTCCTAGGGCGAAACTGGCTCCTCGGAAGTTTTTGAGGAAGGCTCCCTTCCCCCCCCCCCCCCCCAGACTTTCTCTCCCTCCCCTGTGGACGAGGATTTTCTGTCCTCTGGATTCACGTGAGGTAAGGCGTTCTCCCATCGCACCAATGGGAGAAACCCCACCTCGCGCTGAGAAGTCTTCCCGGGTGGAGGTGGAGAAGAGCCCCCCACCATCTTTGCTGGAATCTTGCATCCCTCTCAGGAGGGAGTCGAAGGACTCCAAGACAGTTCCAAAATCTTCTTCAAGGATCAGACCAGAGCCAGCTAAGCCCGCAGAGAATGTCCATGAGTCCCCCCCAGGAAGAGCCTTTGGGGACTTGACACTTTGCTGCTAGTCCATCAGGAGGAAAGCCGCAAGAGTCGGAACATGTATTCTGGCAAGTTCTGACTCTGATGAGGAACCTTAACAAATTCGCGGATCCAGAGATTCCTCCTCGAGGGGGCAAGGACACTGTTCTGGACCGAGTCTTTGGTACCCAGAAGCCCCCTAAAGCTTTGTCTTGGTCCCAGGGGGTTAAGAGTGCCAGAGATAAGGTCGAGAGCCAGCTCTCCGACCTTGCCTCCTCCAGCCGTTCCAGTGCCGGAAACAAACTCCTCCCACCTTCTCGTGTCCACCAGCTGGATATCTGGCTAGGATCTCGTGGCATCCTGATACGATCCGAAGACTTGTCTAAGGAGAGTACCAGGAAGGCCGTGGAGACCTTCCTTCTTTCAGGCACTCGTACCATAGAGTTTCTAGCCCACCAAGTAGCAGCAAAGGCAACGGTGTCCAAGCAGCCCTTTCCTGTCAAAGACAAAAAAGGCAAAAAGTTCTCCAGGGGAGGCCAAAATCGTAGGGGGAGTGGCTGAGGCCGCAAACGCTAGGATTGGCAATCCCTCTGCACGTCCACCAGTGGGGGGATGCCTTCAAAGTTGCGCAGACAGGTGGCAGCAACTCGGGACCGATTCCTGGATGATCTCCGTGATCAGCCAAGGATATCGCATCCCGTTCATAACATCTCTACCTCCCCTGACAGCGAATCCAGTGTCGTTGAGCTCTCTTGCCATGAGATCGGCAAGGGAGCAAGCCCTTTGGGCAGAAGTCGAGACTATGTTGAAGAAGGGCGCTCTCCAAGAGGTCCTCGACGGGTCCCCAGGCTTCTTTAGTAGACTCTTTCTTGTTAAGAAGGCGTCCGGAGGCTGGAGACCAGCTCTGAACAGGTTTGTCAAGCAGACCCCGTCCAGCATGGAGACGGCAGACAAGGTCAGACTCGCAGTGAGACTGCGAGACTTCATGTGTACACTGGATCTGAAGGACGCGTACTTCCAGATCCCAATCCATCCGTCTTCAAGGAAGTACTTAAGATTCAGCCTAGACAATAAGATTAGCAGTTCAAGGTGCTGTGTTTCGGTCTCTCCACAGCACCTCAGGTTTTCACCAGTGTTCATCATGTTATCTTTGTGGGCACACAGGATCGGCATCCGTCTCCTCCGTTATCTGGACGACTGGCTGATCCTAGCAGACTCGGAGTCAACCCTTCTTCGTCACAGAGACAAACTTCTGGGAGTTTGCCAAGATCTAGGGATCACGGTAAATCTCGAAGTCTTCCCTGCTTCCTACCAAAAGACTGGTATATCTAGGCATGATATTGGACACCAATCTCCACAAAGCCTTCCCATCAGATGACAGGATAGCAAGGCTGAGGAAGGTCGCAAGTCCTTTCCTCAGACGAGACGAACTCCCAGCCCAGTCGTGGTTACGTCTCCTCGGCCATATCTCATCCTTGGCCCGTCTAGTTCCCATCGGTCGTCTCAGAATGAGATCTCTGCAATGGCGACTCAAGTCTCGGTGGAGTCAAGGACACGATTCCCCGGACGTCTTGATCCCTATGGGTCTCGCGGAACGGACGGTGCTTCAGTGGTGGGTGGCAGACGAGAACCTACGAAAGGGAGTGGATCTTCTCGTTCTCCCCCTGGATTTGATGCTGTTTTCGGATGCCTCAAAGAAAGGGTGGGGGGCCCACGTTCTGAACCACAGGACCTCAGGCCTGTGGTCAGAATCAGAAAAGTGCCTCCATATAAATCTGCTAGAAGTGAAGGCCGTATTTCTGGCCCTTCAACAGTTCCAACAGCACCTGGCGGGTTTCTCTGTGGTAGTGATGAGCGACAACACCACAGTAGTGGCTTACATCAACAAGCAGGGAGGTACCTTTTCAGAACAGCTATCCCATCTTGCAGTAGAGATGCTGAGATAGACCGAAGTCCACTCGATTCCACTATCGGCTCACTTCATTCCGGGCAAAAGGAATGTGCTCGCCGACAGTCTGAGCAGAGCGTCTCGGATAGCGAGTACCGAGTGGTCTTTGGATCATCAAGTAGCCAACAAAGTCCTAACTTTGTGGGGTTCCCCGACTGTGGATCTGTTCGTGACAGCGTTGAACTTCAAACTGCCGCTGTACTGCTCCCCAGTCCCGGACCCCAAGGCTCTCTGGTAAGATGCCTTCCAACAACGGTGGGACAACATTGACGTATATGCCTTTCCCCCGTTCTGTCTGATGAGGAGGGTACTCAACAAGACCAGAATATGGGTCACTCTCGATGACCCTCATAGCTCCGTTGTGGCAGCACGCGGAATGGTTTCCGGACCTTCTGCAACTCCTTACGGAGCCTCCGAGAGAACTCCCTCCACGACACAAGCTACTAAACAACCACACGCCAACATCTTTCATGAAGCCGTAGCTTCGCTTCGGCTTCACGCCTGGAGACTATCCAGCATCTCCTTGCAGAGAGAGGATTTTCACAAGTTGTGGAAAGGATGTCTGGACACCTGCGAAAGTTATCCGCAGGGGTCTACCAGGCAAAGTGGAAAGTTTTCTGTGGTTGGTGTCGTGGAAGGGGTATCTCTCCACTCGATGCCACTATTCCAGCAATAGCGGAGTTCCTCGTGTACTTGCGAGAAGAAATGCGCCTTTCAGTCTCGGCAGTGAAAGGCTATCGCTCAGCCTTCAGTCTAGCCTTCAGGCTCAAAGGAGTGGACATTTCTTCTTCGCTGGAACTTTCCCTACTCATACGTAGTTATGAACTTACCTGCCCTCAGTCGGAAATGAGACCTCCTCCATGGAACGTGGTTCGAGTTCTCAGGTCTCTTGAGAGACCTCCCTACGAACCATTACGCCAGGCTTCAGATCGCCACCTAACTTGGAAGACGATGTTCCTACTAGCTTTGGCGTCAGCCAAGCGAGTTAGTGAACTTCATGCACTCTCGTATGACATCGCCCATTCAAGGGGATGGGGGGAGGTAACGTTCAACTTCGTCCCTGAGTTTATTGCTAAGACGCTGAATCCGGGAGTGCCGGACCCTCGGTTCGACTCTTTCCGGATTTCGAGTCTTCCTTCCGTAACAGATGACCCAGACCATCTCCTACTGTGCCCAGTAAGGAGTCTGAGGCTATATCTGAAAAGAACAGCTGCAGTTCATCCCTAAGTGCAGGCATTGTTCGTGAGCACTGGGAGGTCGAAGAGGAGGGTTAACAAGAACACCATCTCAGCATGGATTCGAAAGACAATCCATCTGTCCCTGAATCCTGACCCTCCTTCATCACGTCGCCCTAGGGCTCATGATGTCAGGGGTGTAGTTATGTCCCTGGCCTTCAAAAAGAACTTCTCAGTGACGCAGGTTCTACAAGCAGGGGTATGGAAGCGTCAAACAACCTTCACGACCTGCAAGACGTGACCCACAGGAGGCTCGATACGTTCTCTATCGGCCCTGTGGTGGTTGCACAACGGCTGGTTTATACCTCAGGCTCCTTAATGGACAAGTAGCAGAGGGTTGAGGGCATTGTTACCCGGTTTTAGTATGCATGAATGAAAAGGTATGCCTGGCCCTTATTCTTTTCTTCATCCTCCCCTCTCTTGGGGAAAGCAGCATCCTGGGTTCTCTGCACAGCTGACCTCAAACCACTGCAGGTAAACCATGTTTCCTTGTGTTCCTAGGGTATTAAGTTAATACTGTCGCGTCCCCATACCCTGACGAGGTGGTATTGGGAGAGTCCTAGCCTAAAGTTTCCATCTGAAGAACTTCAGGTCAACTTCTAGGACGAGTCACACATATTCCTTCACACACAGCTTATGTAGGCCGCAGCCCTTGCATAGCAAGGTGCGAGCGAGGTGCAGGGACTCTTTATTGTTGAGTGCTGACACACTCAGATAATGAGTCCCAGGGTAAAAGCCAAAAGCCAGTATGGCTGGGACTTATTCCACCCATATTAAATAGCGTGGTTTGTGTATTTCAGTTACGGAACAAATGACAAATTCGGAGATGATTTGTATTTTTCCTAACTATACAAACCTTAGCTATTTAATCAAACTTGCCCGCCAGCCCTGTCCCCCGTGAAGTTCTACCTCTAAGCAAAGTGAACTTACCACACAGGTGTGTGACCCCCGCTAACTAGCGGTGGGGTAGTAAACCCTCGTTAAAATTCTAATGGCTCGTTCTTTCAGCTACGCCGAAAGTAATTACCCATATTAAATAGTTAAGGTTTGTATTGTTAGGAAAAATACAAATTATCTCCGAATTTGTCATGTTTTACTTTTTTTTTATCTTTTATTATGAAAATACAATTACATTTTCTTAACATACATCTTTTTTTCTTATATAAAGAAATATTCCTTAACAAATTATATTTTACATTTTTGTATATACATTATAACATCTATTATATGATAAAATTAAATTTTTATTTCATTATTTTTCTAAATTTTTTTAAGTTAGAAACATACTGATTTGTGAAAATATTTTTAACATTCTTACATACAATAATATTTACATTAAATGTATTTAACAGTTTATTCTTTATATACACTTAATAATTTGCTGTTCAGCACTTATTCCCAATTGTCTTGCCATCCAGATACTTGAAATAAAATCTGCTATTATTACCATTGCTGTATCTTCATCTCTTTTGAGTTAGCTTCAAAATCTAGTTTTATAATCCTTAACCTGTTATTAGTTTTCAATTTACAGGATTTTCTAAGTAATTCGAATACCCAGGACAACATTCTTAACCAAAGGACAGAAATATACCAAATGCATATTAGTTTCTGTGTATCCACAACCGCATTCCTTAACATCTTTTATTTTCATCATAACTAGCCTATCATTTGTACTTAAAATTTCATGAACATACTTAAACAAAACTTCTCTTCTTTTATTTTCTATATACTTATTATTTACATGTTCCCAAATTAGTTTCCAGTTGAATAGTGGATACAATTTTTCAATATTTGGAACATATTCACAGTTTTTCATTAGATGTTCATATACCACTTTCAATCTTATCTGTAGATAAGAGGTCATCTTAACACTTTGTAATATATTTATCATACTTTCATAAAAACTTGGTGTAAAGATAGTGCAATCCTGATGTTGGCATTCATTTTCTAAGGTAGGTTGCTTATGTTTAACTAGTCTGATAATAGTAGTAGGCCTATATTATTATTGAACAGTTTACTCTGGCCTGGATCTATGTTGGTGTTGATTAAGGGATTTTGACGAAGGAAAAATCTGAAGATTTATATTAGGAAAGGTATAAGGAAGGACCTTTCTCACCGGACGTCACAGGCCGCCCCAGAAATATAATTTATTTTTCATTTTATTTTTTCTCAGGCTCTAAACATGGTTGACAAACCACAAGCTGCTGAAGAGGCTATTTGTCAAGGCCAAGAGTCTGTTGATTGGAAGCCATATATCTCCGGATAGACTCCTACCAACGCCTGCTGGTCATAGTAGAAGATAGGACAACTATATTGAGGTTGAACGACAACTGCAAAGCTGTACAAAGAACACAGACTGCACAAATCAGGCAGTCATATAATCGTGGTTGCAATGCAAGTGCAAATAAGAAAAAAAATCAGATCTAACGTGATTGGGACTGGCATGCACATGCATTATCTACTGGCCGCCACACTTGATAAGTATTTATCTTAATTTGTCAAACAATGGAAAGAAGGCATAACCTCTGTAGACGGCTTGGGATATTCTGTGAAAATTAATTGAAATGAAATGGGTAAGTTTATGAATAGCAAATATGCTATTTAGGTTTAATGTTTATTTTATTCAACTCTTAAAAACCTTAATATCTACTGTATATGGTTAATTTGAGGGCACACATTGATCTTAGTTTTACTATATAATATAAAATATCTTGTAAAAATCTATTGCAGTACTTTGAATATAATTGGTTAAATACTTTCCCCTAGTTATTATAGTAAAAATGTTAATTTCTGCGTTATTATATAAAGTGAAATTTTAAGTAACTTTCCGGATGGCTTTTTGGCAGTTTCTGCTTTCTGTCAAATTTATCGTTTCTAGTATGTCTAGTAGACTACGTGATCTGTCGATGCTACCTACCCCCAGTGGAATCAGGGATCCCCCTGCCAGCCACTGGCACTGTTACCCAGTCATTCTATTCACATTTGTTAAAGCAGTGGCATGCATAACAGTTGCTCCCACATTTGGTTCTCTTGTTTACATCTTTGTGTGTCCCATAGCTCTTATATTTTCAATTAAAATTACAACCTATAGTTTTACTCTGGACTTTGGCTTTGATTTTTTGGCTTTTTGATTTTCGACTTCTCCTTGAACTAGGATTTTGATTTTGGATCATGCCTTGGACATCTCTGCAGACACATGACCTGGGAGTTCTAGTTACCACACCAGACTAAGTAGAAAGATTAATGTTTACACTCACACCGTATGTCTATTATGTAGGGCCGGGGAATGTGATATAGTTGTTTCTTGTATTTTGAGTCTTGGTCTACATTCGTACAAGAGACAGTCATACCATCAACGCATGAAATTGTTGTCGATTAGGAGATAATATAAAACCAAGAAATTACCTTGGTATGTTTCGACTGTTGGGGGCTCTAGTAGAGGTATGTTCACACACAGGACTGTTACTGATTGGTCGTCTTCGGAGAGGACTGCGTTGGATAAGACGGTTAGTAAGGATATGTTATCCAGCCAGACGGCATCCTCAAGTAGATCAGGCCCACATCCTACAAGTCCACTTCTGTTACTCATCCCAGATAGGAATCCTGGGGAGATCAGGAGTGCCCCAAGCCTAGATAAATAGCAGAAGTCGAGGGATTCTTTGTTTGTGAAGGAAATAGGGAGTACTTTGTTTATATAACAAGGTGCATTGGCTGTGTAGGCAAGACCAACGAGCAAGTGTGTTTCTTTGCCCTATTCCACAAGGCACTTCATCTGCTGTGGGAGGAGTGTTTCCTCTCAGTTTCATCTACCTTAGTGTCGGTTACTTCATCTCTTAATAAATTGTCCCCTTTCAATCCACCTGACCCTGTCACTGAGATTCCATTAATGGCTGATGCCCACGTGCACCTTGGTGGATGTGGCAGGGTGGATGCGGCCACACCCACCCAGAAACATGGTGGGGTCCACGTTCCCTTTGCTGCTTTCCTTCAGGAGAGAAGAAAAGTAGCCTTGTCATGGAATGTACAAGCAATCTCTTGTCCAGGTTTGACAGGGTCACAGCTGACAGATTTGGACCCCACAGCCAACAGGAAGAGAATTTAACTCTTTCACCAGAGCATTTGCCTGAGGATTCACCTAGAGCTGGCACATCATGGATAAGGAAGAAACCTTCACCAGATCATGAGCTTTGGAGGAGATTTCAGACAAAGACAAATTTAGCAGAGCTTCCCTAGCAGCACCAGAGAAGTTCCAGGTCATCACCGGAGAAAAGACTATAATGAGGAGACCCTCTATTCTCTGATCTCCGGGCTCCTACAAGGAACTTCTGTTTCTGACAGTAAAGGCTATCCTCCAAGCCATTTTTGGGAAGGTACTCCTCAGAAATCTAAAAAGCCATCACTCATTAGATTGTTAAGGAATTGGAACTAAAAGCACAGGAGCCGATGCCTAACTGGACACTGCCCAACCACTAGAGAAAGCTAGAGTTTGTTTACAAGAAGGAACTAGAGAATAGAAGTAGGAAAGTTCTTGCCCCGAACTCCCTTCATGGCAAGGGAAGGATGCATACTACCCTAGATAAAGTATCCAGCGAACCAGTTCCAGCTCCATTGAACTTGATCCTGGACGATGCACTTTCAGCTAGAGGAGGTCAATCAGGGCTCCGATTGGCATTTTGGTGGAGGATTGCCATAGACTTGTGGCATTCATCAACATCATCCAGAAGAATGGTACAGTACCATGCTCTCCTTAATATGGTACATTCTCACTGCACTCATAGAGCCGGGCACTCTGGAGGGCTTTAGGCCACTTTATCTGGAGTCAGCCAAGTCCATCAACTTCTGCCTCTGTAACTTTATGGAAGAGCCATGTGCCACAGATGCATTTCTCACGGCAAAGCAGAGGGATTTTTACCTCGCCTGTGCTCCTTCACTACGAGATTTCATTATGGTTACACTCCAGTAGTTGTTTCTAGCACTCCATGCCAATCAGGTGGTAAAATTAACCTGAAGTCCCCAGGTTTCTACATCCTTGTGTTTGTGGTCAGGAAGGTGTGGATAGCCTGGAGACCAATTTTCCATCTCTCCCTCCTGAAAAAGGTTGTTACTGAGAATTAATTCTAGATATAGACACTGTGGTCTTCTAGCAGCCATCAGGAAGGAGAACTCGTTC
Source organism: Palaemon carinicauda (assembly GCF_036898095.1). NCBI lineage: Eukaryota > Metazoa > Arthropoda > Malacostraca > Decapoda > Palaemonidae > Palaemon > Palaemon carinicauda. The sequence continues at coordinate 161,246,330 of NC_090732.1, read as the reverse complement.
TTCATGGTAAATCTGAAGGATATGGACCTTCAGATAACTAAACACAGTCAAGACACCTTTTGAGGCTTAGCTGGAATTAAGCGGTAAGGCAATTCGAGCCCCATAACTTTGGCTATTCACAGCCCCACAGGCCTTCTCATGAGTGATGGCCGCAGTAGCAGCAGAATTTCAGAGGAGGGGAGTGCGGATGTTCAGGTACCTGGATAAAGATTGGTTGTTCCTTTCGTCATCTGCGGTGGCCTATTGGAGCTTTTCTGGACGACAAGTTTGCCTTGGGAATCTGGTCGTCGGAACAGAAGCTGACTTCAATCAGTTGGAAAGAACTTTGCATGATAGATAAGCTCTTCTACCCTTTTCCCAAGTGTGTTCATCAGAGGTTGTGGCAGTTTACTGCGATAATTTGTGAACAATATCATGCCTGAAGAGAGAAAGGGGAACCAAATCCTCAAAGATGAATGGCCTCGTGCAGAGGATTCTGAAGTGTTCAAAGACCCACAACACCACTCTTTCCCAGTTTGTGACAAGAAAATTTAATGTGTTAGCAGATATCATGAGCACAACGGATAAAGTAATCAGAATGAAATGGACCCTGGCACAGGAAGTAGTCAGCAGACTTCTTAGCCTGTGGTCAGCCTCGGTAGATCTTTTTGTGATGTTGCAATATTTCAGACTCCCCTAGTCCACAGACAGATCCACAGGCAGTAGGAGTTGATGCCATGTTACAGAATTGGAGTCTGTAGTTTTGTGTTAAAAATATTTAAGTACCATTTTCTCTAGAACATTTCTTGTTCCTCAGTATCCTTAACTTTAGTTGACATTCTTTGGATCAGCATGAATGTAGTCAAAAGTCAAGTTGTTGTCGGTTGAGAATGGGCAAGATGATAATGAACATGGTCCATATAGATTGTTTTAATACATATACCAAAGGCACTTCCCCCAATTTTGGGAGGTAGCCGACATCAACAAATGAAACCAAACAAAAAGGGGACCTCTAATCTCTACGTTCCTCCAGCCTAACCAGGGACTCAACCGAGTTCAGCTGGTACTGCTAGGGTGCCACAGCCCAACCTCCCATATTATCCACGACAGATGAAGCTTCATATTGCTGAATCCCCTACTGCTGCTACCTCCTCGGTCATCTAAGGCACTGAAGGAAGCAGCAGGGCCTACCGGAACTGCATCACAATTGCTCGCCATTCATTCCTATTTCTAGCACGCTCTCTTGCCTCTCTCACATCTATCCTCCTATCACCCAAAGCTTTCTTCACACCATCCATCCACCCAAACCTTGGCCTTCCTCTTGTACTTCTCCCATCAACTCTTGCATTCATCACCTTCTTTAGCAGACAGCCATTTTCCATTCTCTCAACATGGCCAAACCACCTCAACACATTCATATCCACTCTAGCCGCTAACTCGTTTCTTACACCCGTTCTCTCCCTCACCACTTCGTTCCTAACCCTATCTACTCGAGATACACCAGCCATACTCCTTAGACACTTCATCTCAAACACATTCAATTTCTGTCTCTCCATCACTTTCATTCCCCACAACTCCGATCCATACATCACAGTTGGTACAATCACTTTCTCATATAGAACTCTCTACATTCATGCCCAACCCTCTATTTTTTACCACTCCCTTAACTGCCCTCAACACTTTGCAACCTTCATTCACTCTGACGTACATCTGCTTCCACTCCACCATTTGCTGCAACAACAGACCCCAAGTACTTAAACTGATCTACCTCCTCAAGTAACTCTCCATTCATCATGACATTCAACCTTGTACCACCTTCCCTTCTCGTACATCTCATAACCTTACTCTTACCCACATTAACTCTCAACTTCCTTCTCTCACACACCCTTCCAAATTCTGTCACTAGTCGGTCAAGTTTCTCTTCTGTGTCTGCTACCAGTACAGTATCATCCGCAAACAACAACTGATTTACCTCCCATTCATGGTCATTCTCGCCTACCAGTTTTAATCCTGATTGTTTTAATAATCCTGATTTATCCCGTTGAAACAGCACAGTGTCTTTGGCAGGTCTATGCATTGATTCCAATAACTATGATCAAGGATGTTATCAGAAAGCTTTGGATTTCGACAGGCTGCACTCTGATTCTGATCGCTCCGTTCTGTCCTCAAAAAGAATGGTTTGTAGATCTGACAGCTCTTGATTTATCCACTTACGAGGTTGCCTGTTAGATGAGACTTCATCACTCGCACATCACTGGTACCACTGGCAACCACAACATCTTCATCAATCTGCCTGGCTAGTACAGTGGTAACAAGTTTGCGTTGAGTCCCATCGTGCCTGGCGATCCTGTTGCACATCCATTTTATTTTCTAAATCCCATACTCACCTTAACCTTTTGTGGGGAGTTTTTGTTTAAGTACGACACTTACATATTATTTATTTACTAGAAGCACTTGTTCAGGGAACAAATGTTGAGTGTGTAGTATATATGTATCTTTCTCTCTCACATAGGGTCGAGTGCTTTGAATAAGCCAATGTGTGAGTACATAAGAGGGAGGAGATGGGTGTGATAGCCTATGTACAGGTCTATATCCCCATCTATGAGACAATGTTAGATCAGTTAGACTTGTAACTTCAGTAGTAGTAGGCCAGTTGCTGCTAGTCAGGTAAGTCTGACTTGATAACCAATTTTGGTAGCCTAGAGATAGGTGTCTGTGGACGATTGGTCCTTAGGACACGAGAACAGTTCCTTGTCTCGACATTTGACTAACAGACAGACGTCTACACAGCTGCAACACAGAGAACATCTAGCCTAATGCCAATCAGGGGAGCAACTCAAAGGTACCTCAATGGGTTATGTATGTATATATATTATATATATATATATATATATATATATATATATATATATATATATATATATATATATATATATATATATATATATATATATATATATATATATATATATATATATATATATATATATATATATATATATATATATATATATATATATATATATATATATATATATATATATATATATATCTATATGTCTATATATACTGTATATATATATATATATATATATATATATATATATATATATATATATATATATATATATATATATATATATATATATATATATATATATAATATAATATATATATGGTCTCAAAAAATACTTTGTTTCCATGATTTAAGGGAACAAATAGGATTTCTTACACATGATGATTTCTTAGAAAAGAGATACTTTGGAGCCTACTTTTTAACTTGTGTGGATCTCTGAGGTCCCAAAGTTACACAAAGGTACCCTATATGCTTCATCGGGAGATTTCTTTACTATACCGAGTACACTCCTCACTAGAGAGGTTATTTCTGGTCTTGTTTTCCTTGAAGATATAGGTCAGCCAGGTGCTTGTTTCATTGGCTTATCATATAAGGTAGAAGCAGATCATATTTGACTGTTGCTTATCCCCTACTTTGTGGCAAAGAATCCGTCAACTGCTAGTCTGAAGATTGTACATTTGCAACCATTACGCAATAAAGACAATCTTTCGTTATGTAAAGTTCGAACCATTCATCCCTATTTGACAATGTAATGTTTCCTATCTACTGATCAGGAAAAAAGCAAGTTTCTTGAATACTGCATTACTTTGCTCATCACATGACAGGCTATGTACCCTGTCCACAGTATTGTTTTAGAATTTCAAGTCTGTGGATATTTAAGTACTTCTTTCTTCAGTAGTGGGATCTTGATGATTCCACTCATTTGTGTAGAATTTCATTTGTGGGAATGCTATGTATAAGTAATCTTTTTACCCCATATGACTGTTATGCTTGGCAGGTTGTTTTACTTGCGGCTGGAAAGGTTATAGTCTGTATTTCCTATCTCCTTTTACCCTTCATTCAAGCTGAAGAGATGGGATCTGCTAAGGTACTTGAAACCTGAATCTCCAAAGAGCCGCCAGTTGAAACTTTTGCTTCTGGGAAATTTCTTGTTTTACTATGATGATTTCCACTTTATAGAATAACCCATGGAATTGATTATCTAGTCTTGGGTAGTGCCATAGCCTCTGTACCATGGTCTTCCACTGTCTTGGGTTAGAGTTCTCTTGCTTGAGGGTACACTTGGGCATACTATTCTATCTAATTTCTCACCCTCTTGTTTTCTTAAAGTATTTATAGTTTATATAGGAATTATTTATCTTAATGTTATTACTGTCCTTAGAATATTTTATTTTTCCTTGTTTCCTTTCCTCACTGGGCTATTTTTCCTGTAAGGGCCCCTGAGCTTATAGCATTCTGCTTTTCCAACTAGGGTTCTAGCTTAGCAATTATTGATAAAAATAATAATAATTAATTATCCAACTCGTGATCTCCTTATTTATGCTTTTCCTAAGAGGTCATCTGTATTCATCAGAGAGGCAAAGACAAAATATAACTACATTGTTTGACTTTCCACTTAGATTGTTGGTTAGATACTATTGATGTTTGATTGGCTGGTTCTCATCTTCTGTACTGTGTAAGAAACAAAAGATTATCTAAAATTCTTTTAGTATGAATAAGGGTTTTAGTTTGCATGAAAAAAGTTCTTTCATGTTTTATATATAGAAAATATTTAACAGATTTGTTTGTCACACAGGCTGAAGATTAAGTTGGAATATATTTTAAGATATTCAAATACAATTATTAAAACGACTATTTTTTATTCAAATGTGTTTTTATTTTCAGCAGTTGGCCAGTTCCTAGGATAGCTATTGCACTGTAAGTAACAAGCTACGATTTATAGACGGACAAGAACAGAAATGGATGTAATAACCAACTCGTATCACAACAGACATCTATTCTATGGCATAGCAGGAGCCAGTTCTACCACCAGAAGTACCAAGTGAAGTACCAACGGAAGCATCATGAAAAAAATAATATTGAATGTTTGCGAAGGGAGTCGCTGTCTTAAAGGTTTTAGTGGTTCTGGGCATCAGACGGCTTATGTAATTTCTCTCTCTCTCTCTCTCTCTCTCTCTCTCTCTCTCTCTCTCTCTCTCTCTCTCTCTCTCTCTCTCTCAAATGTACACGGGAAGCAATATGTACAGAGTAATTTTGAATATCTATGAAGGGAGTCACTGTCCTGTTAAGCTTCAGTTTCTCTGGGCATCAACCCTATAACTCTCTCTCTCTCTCTCTCTCTCTCTCTCTCTCTCTCTCTCCTCTCTCTCTCTCCTCTCTCTCTCTCTCTCAATGTCCAAGGGAAGCAACATGTACAGAGTAATTTTGAATATCAATGAAGGGAGGTCACTGTCCTG
>NC_090732.1:161162444-161240538 GCF_036898095.1 Palaemon carinicauda | reverse complement strand
GGCACAAATGACAGGAGACAAGAAACAAAATGGAATTTATGAGCCAGCTGTACACCTTTTCAGAAAGCCCAGGTATCTCGCCACAATAGAAAGTTCTTGAAAAGCAAGACTTGTGAACGGCCCTCTTACCAACTTCCTTGAAACACTCACGTTAGGTACACTTATCATTATATTTAACATTTTAATTATACTTGAACCATCGATTACACAATTAACTTCAAAAAGATCATAAAAATGTCTGGAGCACATTAAATCACAATCCTTTTACATTAAATAGATTTTCCACTACTTACATTACACAAATCACAAATAAATTTGATCTTTTGCCATTGATACAAGTGCGTACATCTCTGCTAAAAATCAAAATAATATACCAACACCTGTACATTTGACATTATACCTCCTACAATGGAAACTTCTTAAACATTCTGAAATACTGTTAAATCATTTCAAAACTAAAGAATTTGAGGCTTTTGAGTAAATTAATGACATAAAAGCAATTAATTTTCATGACTTTAGCTGTCAGGATGAAACCTGCTCTCACAAGACAGCTGGATAAATAAGCAGACTAAATTTAAAAATGTATACCAAGATAGGCTGTCGGCCTTTGACAAGCGCAATATATTCATGTAAACACATCGAGCTACAGCTCTCATGACACCAGTAAAAGAATGAAACAGTTCTGTACATGGGGAATAAAATAGCAGTTTAAATGAACAAGTGGTTACTCTAGTTAAGACCAGGATCTACCTCATGGACCCTTTAGCCCATCTTATGGCAAAGAATAAAATGGCAAAAGCTGATGCTTAAAGAGGAGGGGGGCAGAGGGAGACTCATCAGCCATATGAGGCTCGAGTTTTTTTTTAAAAACATTTCCAATTTGGGATAAGGAAGGGATCAAGGATGGGAGTGGGAGGAACTGAAATTGGAGGTGAAAATCAGGATGAATTATTAGAGAACATCTGTAGAATCTAACCTTATTGGAAAATGTATATCAAGTCTCCAATTACTCTTATTAACATATCCTTCAAGGTATGATGAGAGAGAGAGAGAGAGAGAGAGAGAGAGAGAGAGAGAGAGAGAGAGAGAGAGAGAGAGAGAGAGAGAGAGAGAGAGAGAGAGAGAGAGAGAGAGACAGACAGAGAGAGAGAGAGTGTTTACTATATAACTGAAAGTACCTAAACCAAAAGGGCTTCCCTAAAATAGAGTAGCAATTAAGAGGCATCTAGTTTATATCCAATTGTTTTATACCTAAAAAAAAAAACATTTTTCTCATATAGAAAAAAAATCCACTCTCCTCCCTCCTTTACCCCAAAAACTTATTGACTTAATAAATTATTTCTTTAATCTGACCATGCAATTCACTACACATTTTTGTTGTGATCAGCTGCTTACTAAGGACACCTTCTATAACCTATGAAAAACAAAAGACTAACATCATTCAACAGTCACACCATTTATTACTTGAATCCTATGACTTTTAGTTCCTGAAACCTATGTTTCATAATCTACTTGTTCAATGAATGTTCATTGACCTATATTTCATTACTTTAACCTGTAATCTATCAAATTTCATGAGAGAGAGAGAGAGAGAGAGAGAGAGAGAGAGAGAGAGAGAGAGAGAGAGAGAGAGAGAGAGAGAGAGAGAGAGAGAGAGAGAGAGAGAACGTTGCAAAGTAATACTAAATGCTAAAAGGAGGATGGGTTTTGGGACAAGATTTGACTGATATATAAGAATTATTAAAAAATTAAAGACTATGCAATACTGAATACCATACCATACTATTCTTTATCCTTAATATATAAATAAAAAGGATTGATTCTAGTTTGTTTACAACATTAGAAAACAAATTGTAAAAGGGAAAACATTATTTTCAATAAAAGTAGAGTAGAAGTTAATAATTGCATACAGTCATCCCTTAGCAATATACAAGAAATTTACAAAATATTATGCTTTTACTATTTTCGTATATAGAAACTGGGGTATAAAGCAATTCTCTTGTGAGTTTTATAATTGTTTAATAGTTAGTATAGGAAGAAAAACTTAAGGCGCTACAAGTGAGCATCATACCTTGAATTCCATTGATACAGAAGTTCTCTTCTAATATCCCAAATAATCAAAAGTAAAATTATTAGAAATATGTATACTGTAAATTTTAAATCCATCACTTACATAGATTTTTGCAATTACCTCTTAATTCACAGAACAATGCCAGAAAACTCAGGAGCCTGAAGATTTACAAGAAAATTGGATCCTAAAGATTGATAAGGAAGTTGTAGATGAAATGAGCAATAAAAATCTCTTGAAAACAAGGAGTAATTGTAAAAATGAAACAAGGAATTACCTGAATCGAAACAAGTACGAAATGAGACATGAAATAAATCCTATAAGTGCATAAAATAGCTCCTTCAACCAAGGAATGTAGTGGGAGGCTCATACACAAAGAATTGCTCTAAATAATTCCATAAGCAATGTAGTGTTCCAAATAACTTATTGACCAAGGAGTGTCAGAGATAGCTTCATTATCCACTGAGTGCCCAAGACAACCTATAGAAGAGTTCAAAATAAACTAAGCACAAAAATGTCCAGAATAACTTCAAAACCAAGAAGGGTCAGCAGTAGTTGAATGGATCAAGGAATAAGCCCCCCATTACTCCACAGGCAAATTTGTGTTCTGAATAACCCTGTGCGCATTTCAGAAAAATAAATTTACAAATGAGGGAATACTGACAACTGGTAAATCAACTAAGTGCTCCAAATATCTTACTGAATCAAGAAAAACCTTAAAAAATTCTCAAAGGAATCCCAGATTACTGTATAGACCAAGTATCGGAAATAACGAAAAAAAATGAAAAAATAACCTTGTAGAGACAGAATTTCTCCATTTTCAAAGGATAAGGAGTTCCTCAAATAGTTATATAAACAGATCAAAGGGTGTTACGGATGAAGGTTCAAGAAAATTGGAACTAAGGAACACAATCACGAAATCTCAGTAACTCAAGGCATTACCCAATAACTAATCTTTGCCCAGAGATAATACATAAACCAAAAGGTAATCTGCAAGACTTTTTATAAACAAAAGTGCCAAACAAAAGACTGAATACCAAAGATAGCCTGAAAGTTCCCAAAAAATATATCTTTAAAACAGAAATATCTGAAAATCTGTAAACAAGTAACGCTCACAAACATCTCTATGGATCAAAGAATGACCAAACTCACTCAACAAACCCAAGAACAAACACACATGATATCAGAATTTACTCTAGGAGGTAATTTAAACCAGGCCCTATCAATGGAAAATTATAAATCTCTTAAAATTACACTGGCACTTTAAAAAATGTCAGCTAGTGGCCTCAGAATTTCCTTAAGTCAGGCATAGTCCTGAGACTTAGAATATCTCTGTAAAACTTTACAAACCAAAGTTTGTAGGGGAATTTCATAACTGTTGGCAAAAAGGAGGAAAAGCATAGATATACTGGTGTCCTTAGGGTGAATATCTCTGGGAACCAATATGAGAAAATATCATTACACAGTACTAAGAACTTGTTATTGCCTGCTATTCATTTTACCCAACCATTTAATTTCCCAGATATCCAGAAATATTCGAATTCAGATTCAATTTCAACTCTGTAAGCATTGGAAGAAAATTATTTCAATTATTCCTTAAAGATGAGACTAAAAAGAAGGCCTTGAGAAAAACTAAGATCTAAAGGAAACTAAACTGTCAAATCCCAATTACATCCCCGAATGAGACCTATAATTTCCATGTAAAACACAATAAACTTATCTTGAAAGGAGAAATAAATTCTAGTTCAAATTATCATATTTCAGGACTTGATTTGGAATAAATTTTCAAGGTAGATATCCTTTGAATTTTGTAGAAAGCCTAACTTCTTAAAAATTCTAACATTTCAAACTCAAACCATCAACAATTTCTCAATTATCCCTCAACAAGATCAACAAAAAGGAGACAACAGATGACTTGTTAATGTATCCAACTGTAGATTCTTCGATAATATAAATATGGATATCATAGGCTGTCTTCACATTAAACAGAGCAAAAAACCTGAAACTAAATTACTGCTGCCAAAACTTAGTTGTTCCCAAAAAAGCAGCATCTAAGCATAGCAATCATCATGGATTTTATGTCATTAAAGTATACTATCTTAATGACCAAAAAATATTCACAGAATAGAAAGGCCTAATGGAAAGTATGGATAGAAACAAAACCTTATATAATAAACTAAAACACAAGGTAAAAAACCCTGAATTGTTAAGTAGATTCCCAAGCTATCAGCCTTAGTCCAATACGTACAGCTCTCACCAAGACCACTGTATGATATACAATGAAGAATAGAAATCACTGTATAACAAAGATCCTCACCTGACCAAGATACTGGCGATCAGTAAATCTATGTCACTAGAAAATTTCAAGCAAAATTACAATGAAATATTTTTACTTAGTTATAACACTTTCAAAGGATGCATTATATCATATAATCAGATTAATATTTTCTATGTACATAGTCTATTTTCTTTAAAAAAAAAATAATTGATCTAAAGATAACGCAATGTTTGTTTGCAAAAAAGATAGCCTAATATTAGCACCGAAAGTTTTAGCTAGTTTCTTTTCAGATATTATTTGTAGTATGATAAATTTTTCGCCTTTTAATGTTGTATAGAAATTATAGATATCAATTAACCGGAAGTACAAATTCAGATAGCATTAGCTTCGAAGAATTAGTGGAGTAGATACCGGAAAATTTTCAGATAATCTTTCTTTACCAAAAGCAACTCTCAAACTAGAGTTTGTCTTTTTGATAAAAACTGTTAGCCACCTAAAAATCGAGATGGCGGCCAGTTTTTAAGATGGATCCCATTGAATACAAAGATACATAGAATTTTGTCATAAAATTGCAGATTTGTATCATTTGAAGAATCTTTGTGTCAAATCATAAATTTTCCACTATGTAGAATCCAAATATGGAAAACCATGGACTTACTGGATTCCTTTTACCCACAGAGAAACTTTCCACTCACAACCATGACACACTGGAAAGCATTGTGATGTGAAGCTCAGCTTGGGTTCAGAATCAGCTGAATAACTATCTAGTGTCCCAAATGCTGTCCAATAAACACCACATTAATTAGCTAGTATGGACTGCAAGTAGTTTAACATAGATGTTTAGTTAGACAGCCCCGCCTGAATGGACAGGGAGTGCCAGCGTATGAGAGTTGAGCCAGCGGTAAAGGGGGTTTACACTGCTTTGCATTTAGTTACCTGGTGGATCTACAGACCACACAGGACCTTCCTGGTACTAGACCACCTAAATTCCAGACTGACTAGAGCATGTTTTGCCTTAGTCAGAAGAGCAAAGAGCTCCAGTCACCTCATGCACAACTACAAGAACAAGATGACTACCCTATGATTGTGAATAATAATCCCCTCTTTCACAAAATTAATGAGATGTTTATTATTTTGGATCCAGCCACACTTGATGATGGTGCTGGCACTGAAGAAACCCTGAGAAATAAGATGCAATATCATCAAATTTGTTACCTTATGTTCAATGACACAAAACTGGAGACACCAAGAAAGGTAGTGTGCGCTCAGCCAGTAGACTACCAAATAAAACTGCGTAGAGGCAAAATGTCTTTCATGTGTGACAAAGAGGCCGCATCCTCTGAACTCACACACATCACGAGGATGAACTTCAATAACAGACTTCATGAATGTGCCCAAACTTTAAATGATGGAAAATTCTTGAAAAGAGTCAGTGGTGGAGAAGCACTCAAATACTATTTTCCATCCTTGATAGAACTGTACAGCAAGGAAAGGATGTACCTCAGAGGCACTAAGAGACTGGAACAGTTGTGTGTGTCCGTGGAAGATGCCCACATGCTAGCACTCTTAGAGCTAGTCACATGTCTTGGGGAGACCACCAGATCTGGTGAAGGTCTTGAAGTCTTCCAATATGCAGACAGTTCTTCGTAAGGGCTATGACTTTTAGTTTAAAAAGTCTTTACACAGAGACAAGTTCCGGGCAATCTGAACCGACCGACTGACATAGTTCACCTATATGACCTGTGCCTGGAACAGCTGGGTGTTGCTGCTTCTGCTGTCAATCCAACAATATTATTATTATTACCATTACAAGCTCAGCTATAACCCTAGTTGGAAAAGTAAGATGCTATAAGCCTGAGGGCTCCAACAGGAAAAAATAGCCCAGTGAGGTAAGGAAACAAAAGAATAAAAAAATTTACTAAGAACAGTAACAACATTAAATTAGATCTTTCATATATAAACTATTAAAACTTAAAAAAAACAGGAGGAAGAGAAATAGAATAGAACAGCATACCCAAGAGTGCCCTCAAGCAAGAGCACTCTAACCCAAGACAGTGGAAGACCATGGTACAGAGGCTATGGCACTACCCAAGACTAGAGAAGAGCGGTTGATTTTGGAGTTTCCTGCCAAAAGAGAAGTTTACCATAGCTAAACAGTCTCTTCTATCCTTACCAAGAGGAAAGTAGCTACTGAAAAATTATAGTGCAATATTTAACCCACTGAGTAAAGAATTGTTTGGTTAGCTTAGTGTTGTCAGGTATATGAGGAGAGAGGAAAATATGCCACACTATTTGGTGTATGTGTAAGCAAAGGAAAAATAAGTTGTAGAGGAATCTAATACAGTGCTTTAAAGCCAGTCAAAGAATCCAATAACACTTTAGCAGTAGTATCTCAATGAGTGGCTGGTGCCTTGGCCAACCTATTATACATCAAATGAAAGAAGGCAGCACAGTCATTATGGTCAAAGCCATTGTTCAGATGATGTAATTACAGTGTTCTGCATACCCTTCAGGAGCTAGGTCTGCAGTTGCATGCTGCCTTTGGTCAAGGACAGAACCTGAGGTGGGTTCCTGTATGTGACTTGTGTTGCATTCTTGTAGAAAAGACCAAAAGAATCCTCTTCTTTCACACCTTCACTTGCTATGATGTTTCAGCATTTTGTGGTAAAAAGAAGTCTGCTATAAACAGGTAGGGGATGATGAAGACCTAGAGACCTTGGAGATGTTCAAGGTCATGATATAGGCAGATCCAACACAGCTGAAGGTATTGATGATGTGAGGTTTGAAAAGTTTACTAGGAAGTAGCAGCTATGTGAAACCATTTCTCCAGCCTAAGCAGTGCTGAAGGGGCCTACGAAGCATGCTGCCTACCAGGCATGCTGCCTCTGCAGTCAGTCAATAGTACATCAACTGGAAATGCAGACTTCTGTCAAGTGGGACTAGACCAGGAAAGGAGATCTGAAGTAGATCGTTTGGACAGAGCTCCCACCCATTACAGAGTTGACAGCAGCTGACCAAGTGTGGATGTAAATCGAAATGCTGAGGTTGATGAAAATACTAGTGCTTTGGTCTGACCTGCACAGCACAGTGCAGCTGCAGATGTGAAGATACATTAGTGCAAGACAATATGTGGCATATAAGTATAGACATGTTGCCTACATGTACATCTATAATATATCGAACTAGCGTTTCCTATGATATGGCGACTTTTTACCCTATTAATGATTCTGGGACTGATATTATGGTACAAGGAAGCTCCCGAGTAGGTACCTACTGTAGTTCTAAATTTCAATTCTACAGCAAAAAATATATAATTTGACACCAAGATCATTGAAATAGGAAAAGTCTCTGCAATTATTTCTTTATACTCAATAAGGTCATCTTGAAAAATGATTATCATCTTTACTCTTTTAGGTGGCTAATGGGTTTTTATCAAAAAAGTAAATCCCAAAGGAGTGTTTGCCAATTTTGGGGCTTGTTTCCAAAAATGCTACACTAAATGACAAACATACAAGCAATGTAATAAAATCCAATTAGAATTAAAAGGCATACAACTGAGAATTATATAAGGCAATAATAATATTCCTATACAGTACCTAGAATAGTTATGAAAAAAATATTGCAAATAAATCTGAAATTCATGATAATACATCAGCGAGAGTGATATATAATAAATGAAGCATCTACTGAAAGCATAAGACTGAGATGGTGACCAAAGTTGTTTAACTAGGGATCCGGTAATATTTCAAGTTTTGAATGAAGTATAACTGAATTTACGCTTTGTTCTTTGTTGAAACTTCTAAACAAAAACGGACGGTAACATTTACGATAGTTAATTGATAATATTCAGTATTATGTAAAAAGAAAACTATATGGGAGTGGAACTTAAAAATCCAACTTTAACATACTAATAAAAAAATATCAAGGTACTTGGTGCCTCACTGTAAACAAATCTACACAAGAATATTGAAACTCATTAATTCTCCGCACACCTAAAACCATCACAGATCATAAATTCCATTTATACAGTAGAAATAAAGCTTTCTTGTGATAAAAGGAAATCCCCATTATATCTGCAGTCAGTCATTTGGTAATTTCAACTTTATCCTGAAATATGTTATTTTCATTAGTAAAATAAATTTTTGAATATACTTACCCGATAATCATGTAGCTGTCAACTCTGTTGCCCGACAGAAATCTACGGTCGGGATACGCCAGCGATCGCTATTCAGGTGGGGGTGTACACAACAGCGCCATCTGTGGTCAGGTACTCTAGTACTTCTTGTCAACACCACCTCAATTTTTTCCTCGGTCCACTGGTTCTCTATGGGGAGGAAGGGTGGGTCAATTAAATCATGATTATCGGGTAAGTATATTCAAAAATTTATTTTACTAATGAAAATAACATTTTTCAATATTAATCTTACCCGATAATCATGTAGCTGATTCACACCCAGGGTGGTGGGTGAAAACCAGTGTACATGTTAATCAAGAAGCTAAGTATCCCGTATTTTATTTTATTAGTTATTCAAAAATAACATAAAATAAATAAGTACCTGGTAAGGAAGACGACTTGAACCATTACTCTGCCTTTATTAAGTACGTCTTCCTTACTGGGCGTAGCGGTCCTCTTAGGATGCTGAACGACTCTTAGGTGCTGAAGTATAAAGGGTTGCAACCCATATTAAAGGACCTCATCACAACCTTTAACCTCGGCGCTTCTCAAGAAAGAATTGACCACCCGCCAAATCAACAAGGATGTGGAAGGCTTCTTAGCCGACCGTACAACCCATAAAAAGTATTCAAGAGAAAGGTTAAAAGGTTATGGGATTATGGGAATGTAGTGGCTGAGCCCCCGCCTACTACTGCATTCGTTGCTACGAATGGTCCCAGGGTGTAGCAGTCCTCGTAAAGAGACTGGACATCTTTGAGATAGAATGATGCGAACACTGACTTGCTTCTCCAATAGGTTGCATCCATAACACTCTGCAGAGAACGGTTCTGTTTGAAGGCCACTGAAGTAGCCACAGCTCTCACTTCATGTGTCCTTACCTTCAGCAAAGCAAGGTCTTCTTCCTTCAGATGAGAATGTGCTTCCCTAATCAGAAGCCTGAATAGTAAGAAACTGAGTTCTTAGACTTTGGAAAAGAAGGCTTCTTGATAGCACACCATAAGGCTTCTGATTGTCCTCGTAAAGGTTAAGACCTTTTTAGATAGTACCTAAGAGCTCTAACTGGGCAAAGTACTCTCTCCAGTTCGTTCCCCACCAAGTTGGACAGGCTTGGGATCTCGAACGACTTAGGCCAAGGACGTGAAGGAAGCTCGTTTTAGCAAAAACCGAGCTGCAAGGAACATGTAGCCGTTTCAGATGTGAAAACTATGTTCCTGCTGAAGGCGTGGATCTCACTTACTCTTTTAGCTGTTGTCAAGCACACGAGGAAAAGAGTTTTTAATGTGAGGTCCTAAAAAGAGGCTGATTGGAGAGGTTCAAATCTTGATGACATAAGGAACCTTAGGACCACGTCTAGATTCCAGCCTGGAGTGGACAACCGACGTTCCTTTGAGGTCTCAAAAGACCTAGGGAGGTCCTGTAGATCTTTGTTGGTGGAAAGATCCAAGCCTCTGTGGCGGAAAACCGCTGCCAACATACTTCTGTAACCCTTGATCGTAGGAGCTGAAAGGGATCTTACGTTCCTTAGATGTAACAGGAAGTCAGCAATCTGGGTTACAGTGGTACTGGTTGAGGAAACTGCATTGGCCTTGTACCAGCTTCGGAAGACTTCCCCTTGAGACTGATAAGACTCTGAGAGTGGATGTTCTCCTTGCTCTGGCAATCGCTCTGGCTGCCTCCTTCGAAAAGCCCCTAGCTCTTGAGAGTCTTTCGAAAGTCTGAAGGCAGTCAGACGAAGAGCGTGGAGGTTTGGGTGTACCTTCTTTACGTGAGGTTGACGTAGAAGGTCCACTCCTAGAGGAAGAGTCCTGGGAATGTCGACCAGCCATTGCAGTACCTCTATGAACCACTCTCTCGCGGGCCAGAGCGGAGCCAACCAACGTCAGCCGTGTCCCTTTGCGAGAGGAGAACTTCTGAAGTACCCTGTTGACAATCTTGAACGGCGGGAATGCATACAGGTCGAGATGGGACCAATCCAGCAGAAAAGCATCCACGTGAACTGCTGCTGGGTCTGGAATCGGAGAACAATACAACGGGAGTCTCTAGGTTATCGAGGTAGCGAACAGATCTATGGTTGGCTGACCCCACAGGGCCCAAAGTCTGCTGCAAACATTCTTGTGAAGGGTCCACTCTGTGGGGATGACCTGACCCTTCCGGCTGAGGCGATCTGCCATGACATTCATATCGCCCTGAATGAACCTCGTTACCAGCGTGAGCTTTCGATCTTTTGACCAGATGAGGAGGTCCCTTGCGATCTAGAACAACTTCCACGAATGAGTCCCTCCCTGCTTGGAGATGTAAGCCAAGGCTGTGGTGTTGTCAGAGTCCACCTCCACCACCTTGTTAAGCTGGAGGGACTTGAAGTTTATCAAGGCCAGATGAACCGCCAACAACTCCTTGCAATTGATGTGAAGTGTCCTTTGCTCCTGATTCCATGTTCCCGAGCATTCCTGTCCGTCCAAAGTCGCACCCCAGCCCGTGTCTGATGCGTCCAAGAGGAGACGGCGGTCGGGTTTCTGAACAGCCAAGGGTAGACTTCCTTGAGAAGAAAGCTGTTCTTACACCACGCGAGAGTAGACCTCCTCTCTTCGGAAACAGGAACTGAGACCGTCTCTAGCGTCATGTCCTTTATCCAGTGAGCAGCTAGATGATACTGAAGGGGGCGGAGGTGGAGTCTCCCTAACACGATGAACAGGGCCAGCGATGAAAGTGTCCCTGTTAGACTCATCCACTACCTGACTGAGCATCGGTTCCTTCTCAGCATGCTCTGGATGCATTCTAGGGCTTGGAAGATCCTTGGGGCCGACGGAAAAGCCCGAAAAGCTCGACTCTGAAGATCCATACCCAGGTAGACAATGGTCTGGGATGGGACGAGCTGGGACTCCTCAAAATTGACCAGGAGGCCCAGTTCCTTGGTCAGATCCATAGTCCATCTGAGAATCTCCAGACAGCGACGACTTGTGGGAGCTCTTAAAAGCCAGTCGTCTGACGGAGCCGGACACAAGATCATGGTACTGCTGCACAGTCTGTGAACTGTCAACCATGGGGAAGCGAGGAAGTACAGTGACAACCCGAAGCTGTCTAGACTGTCTGGGTCGTACAGACAACTCCTTATCGGGTTGCTGAGGTTGCCGCACTGCATCACAACAAGTCACTTCTGCTGGTTGTTGAACGTCTTCCCAGTGACACACTGACTCCGTAAACAAAAAATCCTCTAACAAGGACTAAGCTTGGACTGCATGTCTTGCAACACCGCTCAAGGTCTATGGGAGCAGGTGTGGTAACAGACGGGGTTAGCGATTGAAGTGGAACCATTACCTTCCCTGGAAGCATGTTATGCTTAAATAAAAGTCCATAGGAGGCTACGCAGCTAAAGGCTCCTCTCCAAATGACAGAGTCCTCAAGGGAATATCAGAAGGAGGGAGAATAGCACTTTCTCATCTACAGGAACCATATCCAAGAAAAGCTAAGTTCTCTCAGTGAGGGTTTCACTGGTGCAAAAGCAGCAGACTAGAAGGCAACGTTATGAAACTGCTTGACAGTCTAGTGAGTTGGCAACAACCAAAGATGTGTGACTGAGAAGCATGCGGTAAGGTATGCAGAGCATGCTGTATGCAGAGCATGCTGTATGTAGAGCATGCTGTAAGGTAAGCAGAGCATGTTGCATGGCGTGTGGCTTATGCTGCATGGGATGAGGCTCATGCTGCATGGGATGAGGCTCATGCTGCTTAAAAGAAATCTGAACCTGACACTAATCTAGCTGTCCGAGGATTTACCTGGTGAGACATCAGTCTCTTTACCAGAGAGTTTTACCAGATTTCCCCGGGCCACCACGTGACACAATTGGTAGTAATTCATTCAAATTACCTCTAATGAGTCAATATGGATAAATATCAACACAACATCGTGTTCAAATAGAAATAAATTTCTACCTCATACTTGGGATCGAACACTAGCCCCTTCTAATGAAAGGCCAGGTCGAAACCAACCATGCCACGAGAGCCCATAGGATGTCGCATAGCATGAGGCTCCTGCCTCATGGGTTGAGGAGGATGCCGCATAGCATGAGGCTCCTGCCTCATGGTTTGAGGAGGATGCCGCATAGCATGAGGCTCCTGTGAGGTTCCTGCCTCAAGAGTTGCGTCTGCCTCAAGGGTTGAGGGGGTAGCTGCGCAGAGAGAGGCTCATGCTGCATAGACTGCGGTTCAAGTTGAATGGGAAGAGGCTCAAGCTGAGGAGAAAGTGGCAGATGCATGCGTTGAGGTGGCTGACTCATAGCATGAGGTTCCTGCCTCAAGAGTTGCGCTTGCCTCAAGGGTTGAGGTGGCTGCGCAGAGAGAGGCTCTTGACTCACGAGTTGAAGTTCTTGAGGTGCTTGCCTCGAGAGTTGAGGTTCTCGCCTCGAGGAAAGTGGAGGTGGTTGCTGCGAGAGTTGAGGTGGCTGCCTCAAGGATGGTAGAGGTTGTCGTACCTCAAGAGGTTGCTGCCTCGAGGGTGGTTGTAATGCAAGATACTCCTGCCTCAAGGGTAGAGGAGGTTGTAAGGCATAAGGCTCCTGCCCCCATTGTTGAGGAGGTTGCTGCGTGGTAAGAGGCTCCTGCCTCAAGGAAAGTGGAGGTTGCTGCACAGCGCTGGTATCTGGCAACTCCCAACGCGGCAGCTCACGCATGGAGGTAGCTTGAGGAACCTCAACCTCATACGTCTGGCAGATTGTACTGCGCAGAGGAGCAGAGGAGGAGGAGCGTTCGCAGGAGGAGGTGTATTAACCTTCTCTGCCTGAAACTCCTGCATCAACACCGCAAGCTGAGACTGCATTGTCTGCAGCATAGACCACTAGAGTTTAAGAAAGACAACAACAAACGGAGCTACTGTCCGTTGAGACTGAGGGTCTAAAACAGCTGGTGCGGCAACAGACGGAGCTACTGCCTGTTGCGATACCACCTTGCCTCTCTGGGAGGTGTGCAGTTGTCGTACTGCAGCAAGTCCGAACTGACCCAGTGCTAATGGCTACACCTCGGAGTTGGACTTGTGCGGAAGGGACCGACTTGCACTTAAAAGCTGCAAGATTTGGTCCATGGTTTCTGCGAGAAACCTCTTCCGCAGACGAGGAATAAAAGGGCTCTCTCGTCTTTGTGTGGGTGGGGTGATCACGTCGGCAACGTGTGTAGATACACCCGAAACCACGGAGGGAAAACGTCTGTTCGTCGATCAAGGCCTGCTGAACCCATAAGTCCTTCGACATTACTTCTCCCCTGGGCTTGGGAGCTTGTAAGAGGTCCCAGACTAGGCGAACAACTGGCACGAACAGACGAACCCTCGAACGCAACACTGAAACACTTTGCGCTTATCACTTATCACTTTTGATTTTCTGTTTGCACTTATTTCACTGAACTCGAAACTTTAAGTGGTTTGTACCTGAAACACGCAATTCTATTCTTCCTTAAAAGTTAGTAATTGCGAAAACAGAATTACAATGTAACAGAAAAATCTAATGAAAGATAAATAATTCAGTGGCTGGAAAGAGACTAAACACTAGATCAAATAAACTACGTTTAAAATCTCTCACCGCATAAAGCTTGAGAACAAGAATAAAACTCTAGAAACGTTTACCTTCTTCCCCTAAAGAGACTAGGGAGAAGAGCAAAAACGATAACAACGTTACTCGCTTGAACGAAACGTTTATCCTCCTCTCTCTCCCTCCGTCTCTATCTCTCTCTCTCTCTCTCTCTTGACTTAGAACCTGAGAGAAGAGCCCAATCATATATATCGTTAAAACATATTATTGTTAAAGGAAAAAAACTGAAAGATTTCCCAAATAAAAAGTTCCTTTATTAGAATTAAAACCATTAAGCTAAGAAAGAATGAACAAAACGCTAGAAACGGTTTACTCTTACTGCAACGTGACACCGTGAAAATTCTCTCTCTATCGTAACGATAGAGCGCAAGTTGAACGTTCTGAACGTCAACAACTGCAGAGACAAAACAAAACGTTAGTTCAACTTTGAAAACAGTACGAGACTATCAAAGAAATTCTTTCAAAAACATTAAAATAGCATAATATGTTAACAGGTAAAACCGAAATGACGGGCTCAATGTTAATTAACTTCGGTACCAAGAAAAGACCGCCTACTATTAGGAAAGGTCGAATATAAACAAATATAAAAATTAATTTTAATAAGTTTATAATAAAAGGAAGTTAATCGAAGAGGCCTATAAAAGGCGGAGAGATATAAAATAAATCTATAACTTTTGTTAAGCAAAATTAAGAGAGTCTATACTCTCTTAGACACCAACACTTCCGTCTAAGGGAAGGGTCGGCCATTTAAAAGTGAAAGAGAGTTCATACTCTCTTCGTCACCATAATTAATCAAATTAATTCCAAAAGCTAGCTAAGCTAATGATAAAACTTCCTGAATAGCGAAAGCTAAACTCTAGAGCAAATACATCACCAAATCGTGAGCAAAAACTCCAGAATCAACAGCGTATCCATGTAGGTCTAGCCGGAGGCACGACAGAGGAAAAATTGAGGTGGTGTTGACAAGAAGTACTAGAGTACCTGACCACAGATGGCGCTGTTGTGTACACCCCCACCTGAATAGCGATCGCTGGCGTATCCCGACCGTAGATTTCTGTCGGGCAACAGAGTTGACAGCTACATGATTATCGGGTAAGATTAATATTGAAAAAAAAAAAAAATGAATTAATACACCTCTTACAATTTAGGAAAAATTAGACATTTGTTAGTGAAACTCAACCATGTAACAAAATATCAAATAAAAACTTATGACATTAGATAACAGGAATTATTTTCTTTTATCTTTTGGCTACTACTCCATTAACAACAAAAGAAACAAGCACACAAGCGTTAAATAGATTAAGTTTTATAAAAATATTTTATTGCATGTTTTAAATAATCTAGATTTTTCATAAAAAAAAACAGATATGATATCCGAGTTTGATAAAAATACTGTTCTTAGAGGAAAATTTTTAACAAATGCAAAGTAGGGTACCTATTGCTATACACATAATTGTCTAGAAATCAAAAGTAACATTTCCAGTAATAAAAGGGGGTACCATTTAGAATATAAGAAAACAAGATTTCTCAATATGGTAATAGTTAATTCATTAATATCAATTAAAGGATTATAATATCCCCTATTACCATTATCTAACAATTGACGAACATGAAATAGTAAAATGTACCATATGCAAAATATCCAAGTTATGCAGCAAATATATTCAACTGATTTGTTTATAACTCTGTAAAGTTTCAAACTTAGAAATTCATAATCAATTACAATATTTTCACCAAGGTAGATTTCATTTAATGCTATTTCAAATTATCAATAAAGAGACTGATTATAGTTTGTATGCCTAGAATGACCTGATACTATACAAAAAATAAAACTAATGAGATAAAGTAATGACAAAATCTATGACCATCCCACAAATCCCCCAAAAAGAATTTGACTGACCATCCCACAAATCCCCCAAAAAGAATTTGAGGATAAACTCACTTTTTTAAAAAAATATCTGCTGTGCTGGACTCTTTCAGATGATATATGTTCAAAACTATAATGTACACAGTACATAAGCCCCTTACCATAGGTATTTATTATCTACTCTGCAACCAAATTTTTCCGAAAAAATGGAGTTTTTATGATGAAACAAAGTTTTATGAATACTTACCTGGCAGTTATATATATATAGCTGATATCTCTAAATCGGCAGAATTTTTCAAAACGAGGCAACCGCCTTGTGGTGGTTGGGAGGTAGGTGGTAACACCCGTCACAGGGTGGTCCAAGGAATCATTCCCGTGTCAAAGACTTCAGTTCATCTATGCCCGACCTATCTCCTGAGGGGAGGTGGGTGGGCCTTCGAATATATATATAACTGCCAGGTAAGTATTCATAAAACTTTGTTTTATCATAAAAACTCCATTTTTATGAATAGTACTTACCTGGCAGTTATATATATATAGCTGATTCACACATTTGGAGGAGGGAAAACAGACAGTGAAGATCGTTGGGGAAACAACAAGAGTGTTGTAGGAGATAAAAACACCTTGATTCCTTGCCTGCTAAGGTAGCTGATTTCAAGGGTACAGCCTCGAGAGTGGCTTTCCCTTAGGAGTGTTTATCCAGGAGTAAGCCTGCAAAGCTGCAAAAAAACTCAATCGAGTCTGTCAAAGGGATAAGACCAACAACTTGACTAGACTTCAGAAACTACTTTCGCCCCATATAATAAAAACTGCAACCTTACTAAAACTAACCACCTAACCCTGCAACATAGACAAAAACTATCTAGACTGAGGGAACCGCACCACAAGACGAAGTCCTCAGACTAGCATAAAAACACAAACCCTCATACATGCATATAAACCAAGGTTGAGTGGAGTTAATAACTCCTTTGCCTAATACAGAAACCGCAGCTATGTATGGGTCCAAGATACAGCACTTGCCAAAGACTACTACTTGCCAAAGACTACTCTCAAAGATAATGAGAAGCGAAGACAGAGTCACTCCTCCAGAAAATTGCATCCATGAATAGCCTAACTAACATATATTCCTGATATGCCAGAGAGGTAGCAATGGCTCTCACTTCGTGAGCCCGTAATTTAAACAGGGCGAAGTGTTCCTCCTCACAAAAGAGGTGGGCTTCCCTAATTTTCTCCCTCAGGAAAAAGGACAAAGCATTCTTAGACGGGTTTTTGGCGGATCTTTCACCGAACACCATAACAAGTTGGATGCACAGCTCACGTTCATAGTGTGAGCCAAAAAAAACTTTGAGGGACCTAACTGGGCAGAGGAGTCTTTCCTTCTCTCGACCCACTAGGTTCGTGAGGTTAATGACATCAAACGTCGTAGGACAGGGTTACGAAGGGTTCTCGCTCTCTACGAGAAAGATGAACCTTAAGGCACAAACTACCCTATCCTAATTGAAGCTCACCATCTTTCCAATCGCCTGGACTTCGCTGACCTTTTGGCATTCGCTAGAGTCATAAGGAAGAGGGTTTTCTTCGCTACAACTCGAAGAGAGGCTAGCGAGATAGGTTCAAATTTCTTGGAGCACAGAAACTTAAACACCACATCCAGGTTTAAGAGTACCTATTACGTCGTCTGAAAAGACCCAATGAGGTCCTGCAAATCTTAATTTTGGGACAACTCTAGGCCTCT
Organism: Palaemon carinicauda; assembly: GCF_036898095.1. NCBI lineage: Eukaryota > Metazoa > Arthropoda > Malacostraca > Decapoda > Palaemonidae > Palaemon > Palaemon carinicauda. Next base: position 161,222,844 of record NC_090732.1, on the reverse strand, counting down.
ATGCCTAAAGATGGCCGAGAGCATACTGCTGTATCCATTGATGGTAGATACAGCCAGCTTAGCATCCTGTCTGAAGTACAAGAAGATGTCTGCAATCTGGCTCAGAGAGGTAGAGGATGAGGAAAACTTGTGCCGCCTGCACCAAGCTCTAAAGGTCTCCCACCTAGATTGGTAGACTCTTTGTGAAGAGATCCTCCTTGCTCTGGCGAGAGATTTCGTCGCTTGTGCCGAAAAGCCTCGAGATCTGACAAGCTTCTAGTCAGTCTGAAGGAAGTCAGTTGAGAGCAAGGGGGTTAGATGATACCTCTCGAAGTGGGGCTGTTTGAGAAGATCTAGACTTGCCAAGTCTTCTTGGGAAGTCCATCAACATGCCCATCACTTCCGAAAACCATTCCCTAGCAGGCCAGAATGGAGCCGCTAGGATCATTCGCCCCGAATCGAGGAGAGCGAATTTCCTGAAGACCAGATTGATGATCTCGAAAGGGGGCAACGCAAACATGTCCACCCCCCGTCCAATCCATCAAGAAGGAGTCCACTGCTACAGCTTCCTCGTCCGGGACTAGGGAGCAGCAGCAGGGGATCCTCTTCTTCCAGTTGGAGGCAACAAAGGTCTGCTACAGGCCTGCCCCACAACATCCAGAGACTGACAGACTTGCAGGTTGAGAGACCATTCTGAGGGGAAAACAAGTCTCTTCCTGCTGAGCATGTTTGCCCCAAAGTTTCTTGCTCTAGAACAAACCTCCTTTCTAGATCCAAGAGATCATAACGAAGGCGTCCTAGATCTCAACACACGATTCGACTAGTGTCATCACGAAGTCCTAGATTCTCATGTTCAAAGCCATGCCTCATGCTAGAACTTCAATGTCGAGCGTCCTGAAAGACGAGGCGCCGATCGTCCTGTAAGACGTGTCGCCGATAGTCCTGTAAGACGTGGAGCCAAAAGTCCTGTAAGACGTGGAGCCAAAAGTCCTGTAAGATGTGGAGCCGAGAGGTTAACAGAGCGAGACGCTGAACGTTCTAAAAGACGTGGTGCTGAGCGTCCTGGTGCCAGAAGTCTCTCTTCTTGTTGACAGGAAGACCTAATTATTTGATAGGCTCAACGTTATCTAAAAATCCAGATACAGGGACGCTCTGATTTCTCTAGAGTGCAGTATTCTGCCACATTAAGCAAAAGTTACATGAAAATAAGAGGGGCAGAGCTGAGACCAAAACACACGGCCCGAAACTGACCCATTCTACACCCGTTCTATCTTGTAAACAAACCTCAGATAAAGTTTGATTGCATAGTCTGCTACTTAGACTCCTCTCTAGAACTGGGAGAGAGAATCGTTGTAGCTAAAAACTAAAGGAGGTTTCCCTATAAAAGGAAAAAGTAATCCTCCTTCAGAAGAAGTACTGACCAAAGGTCTGCTCCCCTTTTCTCCAAGGATTTTGATGTCTCCATGGAGAACTTCGACTTCTGAACGAAGGCGCAAAGAGCATTTACGTCCAGGACCGGACAAAAGACTCCCTCTCCCAAAAGAGAGACATTAAAGTTGCAAAGTTGGTTAGGCAGAAAAATCTTATCGGAGTAACTAACAAAGGAGGATTCACTAGGAAAGATTTTGCATCCATCCTTAGTAAAAGCACGGACCAAAGGTCTGCTTCTCTCCTCTCCCAGGCTCGCCAGAAGTAGCAAAGTCTGGCTCCGACTGTTGATAGTTCGGATAGGGAAAAAGCATGCAGAAAATTTCTTGCTGATTCAGACACCAAAACCAGACTTGAACCAACTCTTGAGGGAGAAGAGAGAAAGAAAAAAGGAGAAGAACATACCTTAATTATGACCTCTGATTACAAAATTATCCAGCCTCATTGCCTGTATTTCTTAAGAGACCCAGCAAACCACCAAGGGGGCCGTAAAAAATCTTTGTGGGGCTGCCACAAGGTCTTCGACCTAAACGTGGCTAGACCTCCACCCTTGCTATCCTGGCCTATCTGATAAGGAAGCTGGCATCTGTAAGTTTACTTGTGAACGAAGGTTCTGGAGTGGGAGGTGAGACCTTCCGGACTCACCAGTGGTAGCTTATACACCCCCCCAAGCGGCGGCGCGAGCCCTAAACCACGCCCCTTGGGCGAAGTTACCAGGGACGAGCGGGTTGACTCGGCAATGGAAGTCACATTTTTGAAGTTGTAATAGAACAAAAAATAACACAGAAGTGGTTGAGCTTACCTTGGTTGTGCAAGTTATGAAGGAATTACTGTGAAGGTGCAAATGTTGGACATAAAGGTCTTACTAGTAAATTCAATCTTCTTGTGCTCTCTTGGTTGATATGAATATTGAAAGATTCCAGTTAGTTTGTTTTCTGTGGAATAATAGTGATTGTATGTGTGTGTTCTTGTATATAGCCTACTCTGTTGAATTATGAAGTTGTTAGAATATTCCCTCCTAAGTACATGGTCTCCTCGGCTCACGGGGGAAGGGTTGGAGGGTGACCCAGACTTTGAGTCCGGAAGGTCTCACCTCCCACTCCAGAACCTTCGTTCACAAGTAAACTTACAGTTCTGGAGAGGAAGGTCTCAACCTTCCGGACTCACCAGTGGTAGCTAGGCAGATGCTTCAGGGGGCTTGAAGATGAAGTCCAGCGACCACAGCATCGAAAGCTCCCTTAAGCCGAGGAGAGCATAGTAAGAGCTGAAGACAGAGTCGCTTCGCCAATTCATTCTGGACATGATTTCTTGTATAGATACTCCATTGTATAGCAGTCTTGATGAAGCTTGACCCCTTATAGAGTGGAAATTCGTTGACTGTTTAGTTGCATTTGGGTCGGCTCTGAAAATGCACTCCCTAAAAAGTTGTCTCATTTTTTGTAGAGACATTATCTTGAAGTGTTCATCTAGCCATATGTGGTCTTTCCTGTCTATGTTTCTTTCCATACAGACTTTGTTTGTGTATTCCAAATAGAAGTTCAATTGTCTGACTGGACATATTTTTGGTCTGTTAGGAAGCTTCCTAAAGCTGATCTCTATTGGCGTGTAGTTGTTCTTTTGGTTTTTGGCCATAAAGGAAGGGTGGTTCCATAAGACAATGTGTTCTGGGGTGAAGGTGCTCCTGGAAATGCAGAGATTGTTAAATTGATTTGCTCTTAAAGGGCAAGCTAAGGCTACTAGGAACAAGGTTTTCTGTGTCAGTAGTAAGGTAGAGTTATCTCTCGTGGTGTTGAGAAACGAGATTACTTTGTCTAGATCCCAGCCAGGGAACTGGTGAGAATTACTAGGTTTCCTTCTATTAACTCCCGATATCATTGCTTTGACATATTTGTCTTCTGCAAGACAGTAACCTGGGAAATAACCTGACAAGATAGGACCTAAAGCTGCTCTGTAGCTCTTCAGGGTGTTGTAAGACAGTCCCCTGTCTATAAGGTGATTGAAAAATAAAATAATTGCTAACAGGGGGAATTTGTTGTCTCTTCCATACTCCTTGTGAATGAAACTTTTAAAAATATTGTATAGGTTTTCATACTTGTGCAAGGAGCTGTCCCTCAAGCTGACAACAATTTTGGAGCAAACCTCAGGAGGAAAGGCGTTAGGGAGCTGATCCTTTAAATTTTGAAGGCGATCAAAGTTGATTGGAGCTTTGCTGAGGGTGAGATACAATCCTTGAGAACTATCTGGTAGTCTTCGATCTTCACAATATATCGTTTGTGCTGCTTCGCGACTGACTTCACTAATGGAATCCATGGTTCCGTCCCCTGCGATATGGTGCAGAAAAGCATATTATTATTGCATTCTTTATAGATTTTAAAAGCTACTTTGTGTAGTAAGAATCCTGGTGGAAAGGCATAGAGAGGTGTTGATCCCTTCCAGCTAATCGTAAGTGCATTATTGCTGATGGCTTTTTGGTTTGGAAGAGATGAACAAAACTTTTTGCACTTAGTATTGAAGCCATTTGAGAACAGATCTATTTTCGGGGTGAAATTGAAGTCAGAGCAGATTAAGGAGAATAGACTGTCACTGAGGGAAGTTTCTGTGTGAATGGAACCCAGGTCCCTGGAAAGTGAGTCTGCGATGGTGTTACTTACTCCCCTGATCCATCTGGAATTTATCTGTATGTTGTGATCCTTCATGGTACTAAGTATTTTCCTGACTAGTTCATGAGCTAACTTGTTTCTGATACTACCCTGTTTCCTTAGCCAACAATTAGTAACCTTTGAATCAACATGTATTAAGACTACCTTGTTGTATAACCTTGTGATGAAGTGTTCCAAAGAATAGAAGCAAGCTAATAACTCTCTTACATTGATGTGAAGGGAGGATTCTTCATTTGTCCAAGTTCCATTCATTGAGAGCATATTACCCGCTATTACTAATGCACCTCCCCAACCCTGGTTGGAAGCGTCAGTGAAAAGTTCTGCATCTATCTGTGGTTTTGGAATGTTAACCTCTCTGTACATTTGTCTCTGTTCCCATGGCTTTAGGTATTTTTTGAAGGTGTGGGGAATGATTTTGTACCCTGAATTAAAATAACTATGGTATCTGTGGAGATATTTAAGATGGAATCTTCCCAAGCTTGTATAGGATGCACTAAAATTTAAAGCTCCGATTAACATTTGATAGGAATGCAGGTCAGATTTAACAGAGTTGGAGAAAGCTTTGGCCAATTCGACACACTTCTCCATGTTTTTCCCACTGGGATTCATAGTTTTCTTAATCATATTGTAATACACTCCTAAAAATTCAATTCTTTGAGTCGGTTCAATTGTAGATTTTTTAAGTGAGATATTCCATCCTAAGTCTGACAAGATCTTAATGACTAGCTGAATGTGATTTTTACATTTTACATAATCTTTTGCTAATATAAGAATGTCATCAAGATAATTGAATATTAAGATGTTATATGAAGTTCTAATATACTTGATTACTGTGTACATTATCTTTGAAAAAATATAAGGTGCTGTCTTTAGTCCAAAGGGTATCACAGTCCATTTGAACTTCCTTTTACCTAGTTTGAAGGTTAGAAATTTCTGGCTACTTGCATGTAATGGAATGTGCCAATAAGCATCTTTGAAATCTAGTTTGCAGGCCAAAGAGTTTAGATGTAGATAGGGAAATATAGTATTGGCCTTGAGCATGGTAAAAGGAGGTTTTTTAATCATGGTGTTGAGCACCTTCATGTCAAAGATTAGTCGTACTGTTTCATCTGGTTTGAATTTATAAAATATGTGGTTGGAGTAGTAAAAGGAAGTTCTGGGGATCTGCTCTATGACACCTAGTTTTAGCAGTCTGTCACATTCACTTTCCAATATTTTACGCTTGTTAATTGAATAAAATTTATCTTTACCTGTTCTTTTTAATGACCTCTGGGTTTTAAGTTTATTATTAAATGGAATTCTCACCCCTTCATTGATAATTTTACACGCAAAAGAGGCATTAGGAAGCTTTCTCCAACTATCAATATTCATCAATAATGACTTACCTATCCTATTCTCTGGGGGGCTCTGGGAGGAGTTATTCATTGGGTTTGAAGCCAAAGGCAAGGTCTTTACTTCTATCTTGATTTATAGCATTTGGCCCAATGTCATGATGGTCTGGTGCAGAGCAAAGCTCGTTATTATCTGGTGCTGAGCAAAGCTCATTAACCACTGGTGCTGAGCAAAGCTCGTTATTAACTGGTGCTGAGCAAAGCTCGTTATTAACTGGTGCTGAGCAAAGCTCATTAACTGGTGCTGAGCAAAGCTCATTAACTGGTGCTGAGCAAAGCTCATTATTAACTGGTGCAGAGTAAACATCGTTATCAACTGGTGCATAGAATACTGGTGCTGAAAAAATCTCTCTTTGAACTGGTGCGGAGCATGGCTCAATTTCTAGGGTCTTTCTTTTCTCTGGCTCCTGAACTATTAGCTTGTCCATTTTGTGACCTCCCCCCCCCCCCCGTACCCACCTCGCCTATTACCTCTTCTAAGCGGCTGAGACTTGAATCTAAAGTTAGGGTTACCTTTGAGGAAACTGAACCTTCTTCCCTGAAATCTGCCCCCAAAGTTGAATTTCCTACCCCTGAAGTTTGCTGCCCCTCCTCTGAGGAGGGGACCCTTGTGAAAGCAGGCAGCAATGGCTGATTTTTGGTCTTCAGTTAAATTCCAAACTTCTTTAATGTCTGCTTTGATTATAAGATCTCTTATTTCTTCCTTGAGGTATCTAGGAAGTGCTCTGCTTCTGAAATTTCTTATCAAATTTTGTATGAGGTCTATGCTCCTTCTTAGGGGACCAATAATAATCTTGGACAAAAAATCAATGTCATTTACTTTGGAGGGGTATACAATATGTGCCAGTGCTGCATGCCCTTGAAAGGCAGAAATACTCATTTTAATATTTTCTATGTCATAAAAAAATTTTCTCTTATAGTTGTCATCAAATACCTTACCTTCAGGCCAGAAATTCAACTTTGGAATATTAATTAATTTAAAAAAAAAAAAAATATGAGAACTCCTTATTTTGACTACTAACAAAGAATTTATCCCGGTTATCACTATGGCCTTCACTGAAAATTAATGCTACTAGTGAATTATTCAATTGAATTTTCCCTTCTCTATGAAAAGATGGTTCAGCTTTGAAATTGGTGGAAATATATGAAGGAATGGGTTTATGGAAGGTAAGAAGGTTGAAATCCTCGTAATCACTTTCATCTCCATTATTATAAAAGGAAAAGAGGTCTAAATTTGCACTTTCAGGTAATTCAGGTGATCGTCTTGAGCGCTTAGTAGGAGGAGGAGCCTCATTCTTCTTAGCAGGTGAACCACTTCTGCCGAGATGAATGTTTAATATCAGTGATTTATTTACCATAGATTAATTTAAATGTTTGTTCAACAGGTATGGTAAATATGGACAGCAGCGGACCTAGAAGGCTGAAGTCAGGCAATGGGGTTCACGACTCAAATAGCCCTCTTAGGTTAATTCAGTGCCATATTTAAGTGAATGATAAGTTTATATCTGTTATTATTAATAAACTAGACCTGCCTCATATGTAACCCTTATCAGATCGCCCCCCAGGGCCTAGGCTAGTGTCGATAGGTTTAAAACGAGAAATGTAAACTCGAACTTACCTGTGGTCTAGCCTACTGCCTATTAAGCTGCATGCTTTTGATGTGTCAGGCAAGCAATTTGTTTTGTATACTTAATTATAATTTTGTTATATATAAAAATTTAAGTATTTAGTTTGTTTACACCAATTAATCGTGTTGTAATCATGCACATGCTTTGCTTAAGCTACTTACGCTATGTTCGGAAGTGCCTGCTCTAAGCATTCAAATCATAACCACCTTACGTATGGGGGCCGCCATTTGCATTTGTGACGTCATTAGTCTAAATCAGCTGCTTTCCATATGACATTTTCGTTGTAAACAGAATTTAAAACCTTACCTTTTCTGAATGATTTTCATGAGTGTTTGATTCTGTTGGAGTAACATATTTACGATATCAAAATTAGAAGGCATATCACTTCCTGCAGTCGATTGTGTTCGTTTTTCGTTACTGATTACGTTCTCCTCTTTGCTGGAGTCTTCGCTAAGCCGATGCACCGCCACGGAGGAAAGAATTTGTCTAGCCATAATTAAGCCATGGGCTGAGATATTACTCTGGTTGCTGAGTGCAGGATAATGAAAACCGGCAAATATATGTTGGGAGCAGCGGGAGGGAAAAAGAGGAGAACGTTCTGTGCCGAAGTCAACTTCAGAAATGTGACTTCCATTGCCGAGTCAACCTGCTCGTCCCTGGTAACTCCGCCCAAGGGGCGTGGTTTAGGGGTCGCGCCGCCGCTTGGGGGGGGGGTTCCAGGGGGGGGGTGTATAAGCTACCACTGGTGAGTCCGGAAGGTTGAGACCTCCCTCTCCAGAACAAAGGTTTCAGTTTTAAGAAACAAAAATTAATATATTCTTATAGCTCCATTAATGACCACGTGAAAACTCAGAGGGTGGGGAACATGGAGCATGGAACATGGAGCTCTTCTCCTTCTGTTAACCTCAAAGAACTCAACAGGAGCAAAGTGATCACTAAAGTCATCCTTGACAAAGATCTTATAAGACGTGGCGTACCCCTGAAAGGACAAGGCGGCGATCGTCCTATCATCCTGAAAGACCAGGCTGCCCCCGCCCTGAAAGGCCAGGCTGCCCCCGCCCCGAAAGGCCAGGCTGCCCCCGCCCCGAAAGGCCAGGCTGCCCCCGCCCCGAAAGGCCAGGCTGCCCCCGCCCCGAAAGGCCAGGCTGCCCCCGCCCCGAAAGGCCAGGCTGCCCCCGCCCCGAAAGGCCAGGCTGCCCCCGCCCCGAAAGGCCAGGCTGCCCCCCCCCCGAAAGGCCAGGCTGCCCCCCCCCCGAAAGGCCAGGCTGCCCCCCCCCCGAAAGGCCAGGCTGCCCCCGCCCCGAAAGGCCAGGCTGCCCCCGCCCCGAAAGGCCAGGCTGCCCCCGCCCCGAAAGGCCAGGCTGCCCCCGCCCCGAAAGGCCAGGCTGCCCCCGCCCCGAAAGGCCAGGCTGCCCCCGCCCCGAAAGGCCAGGCTGCCCCCGCCCCGAAAGGCCAGGCTGCCCCCGCCCCGAAAGGCCAGGCTGCCCCCGCCCCGAAAGGCCAGGCTGCCCCCGCCCCGAAAGGCCAGGCTGCCCCCGCCCCGAAAGGCCAGGCTGCCCCCGCCCCGAAAGGCCAGGCTGCCCCCGCCCCGAAAGGCCAGGCTGCCCCCGCCCCGAAAGGCCAGGCTGCCCCCGCCCCGAAAGGCCAGGCTGCCCCCGCCCCGAAAGGCCAGGCTGCCCCCGCCCCGAAAGGCCAGGCTGCCCCCGCCCCGAAAGACGAGGCTGCACTCGTCCCGAAGGACGAGGCTGCATTCGACCTGAAAGACGAGGCTGCATTCGACCTGAAAGACGAGGCTGCATTCGACCTGAAAGACGAGGCTGCATTCGTCATGAAAGACGAGGCTGCCTTCACCCTGAAATACGAGGCTGCATTCGCCCTGAAAGACGAGGCCTGAAATACGAGGCTGCATTCGCCCTGAAAGACGAGGCAGCATTCGCCCTGAAAGACGAGGCTGCATTCGACCTGAAAGACGAGGCTGCATTCGACCTGAAAGACGAGGCTGCATTCGTCATGAAAGACGAGGCTACCTTCACCCTGAAATACGAGGCTGCATTCGCCCTGAAAGACGAGGCCTGAAATACGAGGCTGCATTCGCCCTGAAAGACGAGGCCTGAAATACGAGGCTGCATTCGCCCTGAAAGACGAGGCAGCATTCGCCCTGAAAGACGAGGCTGCATTTGCCCTGAAAGACGAGGCTGCATTCGCCCTGAAAGACGAGGCAGCATTCGTCCTGAAAGACGAGCCAGCATTCGCCCTGAAAGACGAGGCAGCATTCTCCCTGAAAGACGAGGGTGCATTCGCCCTGAAAGACGAGGCTGCATTCGTCCTGAAAGACGAGGCTGCATTCGCCCTGAAAGACGAGGTTGCATTCGTCCTGAAAGACGAGGCAGCATTCGCCCTGAAAGACGAGGCTGCATTCGCCCTGAAAGACGAGGCAGCATTCGTCCTGAAAGACGAGGCTGCATTCGTCCTGAAAGACGAGGCTGCATTCGTCCTGAAAGACGAGGCTGCATTCGTCCTGAAAGACGAGGCTGCATTCGTCCTGAAAGACGAGGCTGCATTCGCCCTGAAAGACGAGGCTGCATTTGCCCTGAAAGACGAGGCTGCATTCGTCCTGTCTTGAAAGACTTAGCGCCAAGCGTTAAGGCAAAATGATATTCATTATGCCGCTCGGCGCGTTCGGTTCCGACCAGAGGGTTCATAAGGCCGACTGGCGGTCTGGGACAAAAACTGAGTCAATGATGGTTTGTAAGCATTGATATTATCAGCGAATATCTATGACTTATAGTATTGCCATTAAAATCAAAAGTGATGTAATGCGAGACTAAAATCAGTGTAAGAATCTTAACGTTCAACGCTCTTTGCTTTCCCATGGCAAGGGCGAGCATTCTTGGGAACGTTAACAGGAACGCTCGCGAGGGCGTTTGCTCGTGAGCTAACGCCTCTCGTTTCCTTTCGCCGATCGACGTTCCTTCTCCCATGGGCCGGGGAGCTTGGAAGAGGTCTAAGGCTAGGAAAAACGACGTCCACTGTGCTGAAAGAATCCAATGCCTAATTTAGCACTGAAACTTGCACTATTAAACTCTTACACACAAGACCATAATTAGTCCTGCCCGTTGTGAGAGAACTTATTCTTCTGCCACGGGCTTGAATAAGAAAGCAAAATCGTCTCTAGTACTTGCTATAAAAACTATAACAAAATATTTTTATAAAATATTAACTGACATTTCCATAATAAAATAAAAGATGTTGAACATACTCACCCGGTAGTTACATATAACCACCGGTAAAATTAAATGTCATAAATACCCACCCGGTAGTTTACAAACAAACGCCGGGAAAGTTATACGTTAAAGATTAAAATGTACAGAAAAAGGGAAAACAAATGTAATCCACAATTAATTCAAAGGGTTTTTAAAAACAAGCGAGTTGTAATGATAAAAAGAACAGAAATAGCAATAACGTATCTATATATATAAATGTAAACAATAGGAACATATAAATGAAAATACTACTAAAAACTAGAATACCCATATCGTTGTTGTTGGAGAATTATAGCCAACACTTGAATTCCCAAATCGAAAAGAACGCTACCAAGGCATGTTGGGACTGCATCGATAGTAACGAGTAACAGCGTAAATTAACCATAACTAGTTCTATTTAATTTATGAAATTACATCGATGATTTAAAGAACGAATACTAAATGGACAAATATTCCTTTAAAATTTTACATTAAAAGTTAAAAAAAAAAAAACTTATATAAGTGGAATTCCTCCCATTCTTTACATAAAACAAATAGAGATAATTTCCAAGACATACAATGAAGATTACGTCACACGACTGTGACGTCATAGAGTTGGCGGAACGTATTTCCGTCATCAGGATTAAAAACTTTGCACCTAAAATATAGTGCACAAACAAAACCTCTGCATACAAACTGTGAGGATCAACCGACACTTTCGGTAACCTCACCTTGCAGACATCACTCACACAAACACGAAAATTAAGTTATCACTCATGATAAACAAAGTAAATAATAACAAAACACGATTGCCAAATCCCTAATCAGTGTACTTCACCAAACGAAGTCCAAAAAAGCGAAGAAGGGAAAATGATTTGAAAAACTCTCAATGGTGGACCGACGATGTTTTCGATCCAGCCGGCAGAGATGAACTGAAGTCTTGGACACGGGAATGATTCCTTGGACCACCCTGTGACGGGTGTTACCACCTACCTCCCAACCACCACAAGGCGGTTGCCTCGTTTTAAAAAATTCTGCCGATTTAGAGATATCAGCTATATATATATATAACTGCCAGGTAAGTACTATTCATAAAAATTAAACTTAGCTTTAAACTGATGTAAGTGGAATCTTACAGCCTCCATCCCTGTTATCAGCTTTGATACAGATATGATTAATTTTATCTTGTGCCATCAGCTTTCCATTAGCTTCTATCTCCTACCCATATTGTAAGGGGAATCAGTTGCACATTAGGAAGTTTTTTGTTTACTGGCTTAGGCTTTTTAATGTGCTGGTAAATTGAAAAATCTGAAAGAAAAATATATTTACTCCAAAGTTCTTCACCTTCAATCCATAACCTGACACTTACAATAATTTGTTTAATACATAAAGTCCCTTTTTATGATTAACCATTAGAATAACTGGCATATTCAACTTCATATTTCAAAAGAGCAATATAACACTCTTTTGAACTTTAAACTTGATCATATTGAGATGTTCAACAAAAATATTTGAAAGAAGAACAGTTCTAACAGCCTGAGTTTGTAAAAAAAAGAATATGATAAGGTTCAGCCGGGATAATTATCCACATCCACATAGTAGCACCCACATACTGTATTATATTGGTGCTTGCACATCAACTCTATTCCTTAAAACTATGATTTTATGAGTACTGTCCTTGATAAAGTTGACAGTACTGCCATTGCATTGGTAATATCCTATTTGAAAGGTTATGAAGTGAATAAGATTAATATATCACTACTATACAGTACAGTATTCATTAATCGATTAGTAGGCATCATCGCATTATCATATTTTTCTGGTAAAATTTCACAAGATTTCACTGCACGTATCATGCGAGTTTCTTTTCTGAGACCAAATTACAATACAGTAGACTATCCTCCCCTACTCCCTTTATTAATCCCATCTTCTATTTCAATAAGAATCGTTAGTAATATTATAACCATTATGTAAACTAATGTCTAAATACAGTATGAAAGGTCCAGCTGCCATCCCACTTTTTTTATTATTTGCAAGCTTCGGTACATCAAAACTATAACAGATATGAGCTTCTGGTTAAGTACTTTATGTTCAGGAATTATTGAATTTTTCCATGATTTAAGCAGAATATATCTGCGATACAGTACTTAGAAATATTAATAATTGCTTCATTAACATGATTAGTTGTTTTGAAAAAGTTTTCTTTTTAAAAAATCATGAAAAAATAAAAAAGCATGTTTGAGGAATATATTTCATATGAATGTTGTATAGAAATGGTTAAATATTCATGGACATCCAATGATTTTGATATAAATTTTATTGGTGGAAATTTTTTATTACAAAGCTCAACTTTTAATGAGTGCAATTTTGATATTTTCTACCTACTTAGTTACATTTCCTATCATACCTAACTAAGGAATAAAAACTGAAGTCTGAATTGGAAAGTTGAATAGATTTCATTTACATACAAACATACATACACACACACACACACACATATATATATATACACATATATATATATAAAACAAATAAAATATATGTATTGCTAAAAAAATATTGAGTAATCGTCGTTAATCAATGGACAAGTTTGTCGATCTACAAAACTGAACAATAAAGATTTTTGTCTGGAAATGTTCATATTGTTATATAATTCTGTATACCATGTGAAATATATATATATATATATATATATATATATATATATATATATATATATATATATATATATATATATATATAATTACACACACAAACATGATATTTTGATTATAAAATAAATTTTTGAATATACTTACCCGGTGAATATATAATAGCTGACGTCTCCGAAGGCTCGACAGATTCCAAAAACTCGCGATCGCCATGAAGGTTGCGGGTTTGCCCACCAGCGCCGACTATCGGTCAGATACCGCATATACATGTAAACAGCCTCAGTTCTTCTCATTCCGCTGGGTCTCTATCGGGGAGGAAGGGAGGGCCTTTAATTTATATATTCACCGGGTAAGTATATTCAAAAATTTATTTTATAATCAAAATATCATTTTTAAATATTAAACTTAGCCGGTGAATATATAATAGCTGATTCACACCCATGGTGGTGGGTAGAGACCAGTATTAATACAATAAAGGCATATATGCTTAGAGTTTTTGACAGTTATATCATAACAAAACCCAAATAAGTATAGGTACCTGGTAAGGAAGCTGACTCTGACGATTACTCTGCCTTGTTAGTCCGCTTTCCTCACGAAGCCCAGCCATCCTCTCAGGATGCTGAAAGACTCCCAGGAGCTGTTATATCCAGGGCGGCAACCCATACAACAGGACCTCATCAAAACCTTTAATCTGGGCGCTCTCAAGAAATGATATTTGACCACCCGCCAAATCAAAAAGGATGCGAAAAGCTTCTTAGCCTTCCGTACAACCCAAAACAAGATTAAAAACATTTCAAGAGAAAGATTAAAAGGATATTGGAATTAAGGGAATGTAGTGGTAGAACCCTCACCCACTACTGCACTCGCTGCAACGAATGGACCCAGTGTGTAGCAGTCCTCATAAAGAGTCTGGACGTCTTTTAAGTAAAATGAAGCGAATACCGACTTGCTTCTCCAAAAGGTCGCGTCCATAATACTTCGCAGAGATCTGTTTTGCTTAAAGGCCACGGAAGTTGCTATAGCTCTTACTTCGTGCGTCTTAACCTTAAGCAAGCAACGATCTTTTTCACTCAAGTGAGAGTGAGCCTCTCGGATTAAAAATCTAATAAAATACGACAAAGCATTTTTAGACATAGGCAATGATGGCTTCTTAACTGAGCACCACAAGGCCTCAGATCCACCTCGTAAGGATTTGGTACGAGCTAAATAAAACTTAAGAGCTCTAACTGGACACAGTACTCTTTCAAGCTCGTTGCCTACGATCTCTGACAGGCAAGGTATATCAAACGACTTAGGCCAAGGACGAGAAGGCAGTTCATTTTTGGCCAAGAAACCAAGCTGAAGTGAACATGTGGCTTTATCTGTAGAAAAGCCGATGTTCCTACTGAAGGCATGGATCTCACTGACCCTTTTAGCCGAAGCCAAGCACACTAAGAAAAGCGTCTTGAGGGTGAGATCCTTCAGGGAGGCTGAATGTAATGGCTCAAACCTGTCGGACATTAGGAACCTTAGGACCACGTCTAAGTTCCATCCAGGAGTTGCCATACGACGCTCCTTAGAGGTCTCGAAGGACTTAAGGAGATCTTGGAGATCTTTATTATTGGAAAGATCTAAGCCTCTATGTCTGAATACAGAAGCCAACATGCTCCTGTAGCCCTTAATAGTGGGCGCTGAGAGGGAGAGAACATTTCTCAGATGTAGGAGAAAATCTGCAATTTGGGCTACAGAGGTACTGGAAGAGGAAATGGATGATGACTTGCACCAGTCTCTAAAGACTTCCCACTTTGACTGGTATACCTTGATGGTAGAAGCTCTCCTAGCTCTCGCAATCGCTCTGGCTGCCTCCTTCGAAAATCCTCGAGCTCTTGAGAGTCTTTCGATAGTCTGAAGGCAGTCAGACGAAGCGCGGGGAGGCTTTGATGAAGACTCCTTACGTGGGGCTGCCGTAAGAGATCCATCCTTAAAGGTAGACTCCTTCGAACGTCTACCAGCCATTGAAGTACCTCTGTGAACCACTCTCTCGCGGGCCAGAGTGGAGCAACCAATGTCAACCTGGTCCCTTTGTGAGAGGTGAACTTCTGCAGCACCTTGTTTAGGATCTTGAAAGGTGGAAAGGCATAAACGTCCAGGTGAGACCAGTCCAGCAGGAACGCGTCTATGTGGGCTGCCTCTGGATCTGGAACTGGAAAGCAGTAAGTCGAGAGCCTCTTTGTCAGAGAAGTCGCAAAAAGATCTATGGTGGGTTGACCCCATGTCATCCATAGCTTCTCGCACACAGTCTTATGCAACGTCCACTCCATGGAGATGACTTGTCCTCTTCTGCTGAGGCCGTCCGCCAAGACATTCATTTTCCTTGCACAAATCTCGCCAAAGGAGAGATGTTACTTGCCTTAAATGGAGTTCCTTCTGATCCGTGGATCAAAGACCCGAGCATTCCAGACTGTCCATTGGAGCTCCTTAACCCAAATCCGATGCATCTGAAAACAACACATGGTTTGGGTTCTTGATCACAAGAGAAAGACCTTCTCGAAGTCTGATGTTGCTGTCCCACCAAGTCAGACATGTCTAGACTGAGTTGGAGATTGGGAAAGAGATACTCTCTAAGCCCTTCTCCTTGTTCCAATGGTTTAGGTGAAATTGGAGAGGGCATAGGTTGAGTCTCCCCAGAGAGATAAACTACTCCAGCGATGAAAGAGTTCCCACGAGGCTAGTTCAAACTCTTACAGAGCAACTGTTTTTCTCTTGTAAGTGAAGGACTTTTAACAGAGCTTGTTCCATTCTTGCGGGAGACGAAAAGGCCCGAAAAAATCAGACACTGTATCTCCATTCCCAAATAAAGAATAGTCTGGGATGGGGTACTGTAAGTTACGACTTCTCTACGTTCACTATGAGACCTAGCTCCTTGGTTGGGTCTAATGTCCATTAGAGGCTCTCCAGACAGCGATATAATGACGACGCCCTGATTAGCCAGTCGTCAAAATAAAGGGAGGCTCTGAATCCTCAAAAAATGTAGAAAGCTTGCTACATTTTGCAAGGGCCTTGTAAAAACAAGAGGAGCAGGAATGAGGTCGAAGTACAGTGCTCGACATTGGTACATTACTTCCCCGTCCACAAACCTCAGATGTTGTTGAAAGTTTGGATGAATCGGGATGTGGAAGTATGCATCCTGAAGGTCGAGAGAGACCATCCAGTCGCCTTCCCTTACTGCTGCCAAGACAGATTTGGTAGTCTTCATCGTGAAGTTTGTCTTGACAATGAACACATTGAGCGCACTTACATCTTAAGTACTCCTGCAGAGAACATGGCTGCCAGATCATTGGAGCCATCCCTGATAGCCTTGTTCCTGCAGAGAACGTGGCTGTCAGATCATTGGAGCCATCCCTGATAGCCTTGTTCATGCATGACATAATTGTACAGCAAAACTTCAAACGCTCGAAAAACTCCTAACAGGAGATGGTCTAGCTCTGAAGCCGACCATAAAATCTTGGAGCGTCTCATGGCCAGGCGACGGGGAGAGTCTATGAGGCTTGAGAAGTCTCCCTAGGCAGAGGCAGGAACTCCCAAGCCGAGAACTTCTCCCGTGTCATACCAGACACTCGCTCTATAAGCCAGTTTAAAAGGAGGAAAAGCAAAGGCTGTCTCCCCCAAACTCCTCCTGGTGATCAACCAGTCGCCTTGCAAACGAAAAGCTCTCTTAGAAGAGCGAGAGAGCACTAGCTTAGAAAACAACGGCTTCGAAGTAGCTAGGCCTAGTGTAAACTCTGACGAAGGCGAACGAGGAGCAGCAGTTACAAAATGGTCCGGACAAAGATCCTTAAAAATCAGCATGATTTGTTTAAAGTCCATAGAGGGCTGAGCAGCTTTAGGCTCCTCTCCGTCTGACAAAGTCCCCAAAGGAATATCAGTAGGAGGGGGAACAGCAACTTCCTCATCTGAAGGAACCTCGTCCGACAATTGCCTAGTCTCATGAAAAGGAGAGACCTGCCGTGGTGGCAATGCTTGACAGGCTAAGTCCACACGCAAAGGAGCAGCAGTAGCAGTCAAGGAAGCGACGTCATGTCGCTGCTGAAAGGACTGACCAGCAACAACAACAGGAGTTGATGGACGCTCGACGTCAAGTCGAGACTGCCTTGACTGCCTAGACTGAGCAGTCAAAACAACCCTTGACTGCGGTGCTTGACACTCAACGTCAAAACAAGGCAACTGAGCTGGTTGGCGAACGTCCTGAACGTCAACACGAGACTGCGGCAGCGGCTGAACGTCAACACGAGGCTGCGGCAGCGGCTGAAAGTCAACACGGGACTGCAGCGAGTGAGGATCCAAGTCACAAGACTGACGTGACAAACTACCGACATTACGTTTCATAACGTCAAAAGGACGAGTAAAAGCTCGTTTGGGCGGCTGACGGCCAGAGTCTCGATCAGCGTAACGGCGAGGATCATCGTGAACCTGCTCAACGGTATACTCCTCCACAAGGGAGGCAAGCTTAGTCTGCATATCCTGCAGGACAACCCATTTAGGATCAACGGGAGTCGGGACGGGCCGAGACGATGGTAACGTCTGTGTTGGCAAAACATTGCCTTTACTGAGACTCTCGGAGCCCGTGTTACGCTTACGTTTAATCGGCGAAACAGTCTTCCGACGACTGCAAAGGGTCAGAGCTGTCCCAATGGCCACAGCCAGGACGCTGGACCTGTCCTGAAGGGACTGACTTTCGCTTCAAGGGTCTAGAAACCTTGTCGCCAAGGTTTCTTTTGCGAAAAGTCTTCGGATGACGAGGAGAACACAGTCTCACCCGTCTTATGGTAAGGGCAATCTTGCGAGAAACGTCCGATACCAAAGAGGGAACGTCTGTACGTTGGTTAAAGCCTCTCGTGCCCTTAAGTCCTACGACATTACTTCTCCCTGGTGCATGGGAGCCTGAAAGAGGTCTCGGACTAGGGGAGCGACAAGCACAAACAGACGAACCCTCGGTTGCAACACTAAATACACTTTGCGCACTTATCACTTTATCACTACGATTTTGTTTGTTTGTTTTTTTTTTTTTTTTTTTTTTTTTTGTACTTCACTGATATCGTATTTTTCAATAATTTCACATTAGGCATGAATAAAACTGATTTCTACCTGAAGCACGCAATTTTCCCTTACATCAAAAGGTTATAAATGCGAAATGAGTCGTATAATGTAAGCACATTAGTACAAAATGAAACACACATGCAAAAATCAGTAAACATATATATCGAATAAAATGGAAATATATATAAAGTTAAACAGGATCAGTGACTGGGAAGGAGACTAAACACTAGTTCACTAAAGACTACGTTTTCAATCTCTCACCGTACAGTGCCTTGGGACGAGAATAAAAACTAAAAACGTTTTATCCTCTCTCACCGTACAGAGACTTGGGACGAGAGTAAAAAACTGAATCGAGAACAACGTTACTCGCTCCCAAACTCCTTACTTGGGACGAGAATAAAGATCGGATCGTTCTCTCTTTCTCTCTCTCTCTCTCTCTCTCTCTCTTGTCACACACAAGAGAATTGTCCATTCCCCCTTCGTCAATAAACAGGTTATTTGACCAAAGGAAAAACTGAAAGGGCTAAGAAAATGAAAATTAACAAGTTCCTTTAAATTAGTATTTAAAACACTTCAGTTTGAAAGAAGAATGAACAAAACGTCAAAATCGATTTACTCTTTCTGCAAAGTGAAACCGTGATTCTCTCTTTCTCTATCGTAACGATAGAGCGCAAACTGCGTAGCATAAATAAACCAAACGTTAGTTCATCTTTGAAAAAACAGCACGAAGATTATTCAAAGAATATATTTCTTAAAATATTTTCTAAAAAATATTAATTTCATAACTCTTACAGAGCAAATGATTTAACTTAACGAAAATAAAAGTTGAATGGGCTCAACGTTGTTTAACTTCGGATTCCAAGTTAGGACCGCCTACATCTCGGACTAGGGGAGGAATAGGTAAAGGCCGCATATAAACAAAACATAAAATTTATCTTGATGTTTAGTATAAATGGAAAGCTAATCGAAGAGGCCTAATAAAGGCGGGTGAGATATAAAATATATAGAGGAAAATCTATAATTATCAACAATAATTTATAACGTGATAAAATAATTACTAAAAGCCTTAAACACACTTCCGTACACTGAGGGAAGGGTCGGCCATCTTTATGGAAAAACCAGAGATAAAAAAGCAAGGGCAAAACACTTTTCCTCTCCTTTCAAAAGCATTCCTTTTGAAGATAGTATTGAATAATCCAACACGGCGAAAGCTATAAAACCAAAACCAAGTACTTCACCAATTCGGTAGAAAACTCGGTCATAAAGCGAGTGGATTCAACTTGTCGATGGAACCGACAGAGAAGAACTGAGGCTGTTTACATGTATATGCGGTATCTGACCGATAGTCGGCGCTGGTGGGCACACCCGCAACCTTCATGGCGATCGCTCGCGAGTTTTTGGAATCTGTCGAGCCGTCGGAGACGTCAGCTATTATATATTCACCGGCTAAGTTTAATATTTAAAATGACATTTTTCCTAAACACTCCATAATAAATAACACTATAAAGGAGTAAAAATTAAATTGGAAAGCTGAATAAACTTCCTATGTATAGCATGGATAAAGTTAACAGATGTTCCCACAAAATGTTGAGAAATTGTAGCCAAGAGATGGAAATTTTGTTTTTTATATGTGAAGTAGATTTAGAGTTAATGTTTTATATAGACAGTATACTAGTTCATATTTTTACCTTTTACAAGCACCAAGTGGAAATATAAAGTACATGAAACATCAACTGCAATTATTAACACATGCAAAATTATGCATACAACATATTATTCAAGCATTCCTAAACATAGGCACAAGGTTTGACAGGCTCTCAATGCGACATTTTTCATAAATACCCCTGTATTAAATAAAGTTTTGAGAAAAGTAAAGATGGCATTGGAAAGCTGATTAAATATTCTATATAATACATACATATACCAAGGCACTTCCCCCAATTTTGGGGGTAGCCGACATCAAATAAATGAAACAAAAAAGGGGACCTCTCCTCTCTAATTTCCTCCCAGCCTGACAAGAGACTCAACCGAGTTCGGCTGGTACTGCTAGGGTGCCACAGGCCACCCTCCCCCGTTATCCACCAGAGATGAAGCTTCATAATGCTGAATCCCCTACTGCTGCTACCTCCGCGGTCATCCAAGGCACTGGAGGAAGCAGCAGGGCCCACCGGAACTGCGTCACAATCGCTCGCTATTCATTCCTATTTCTAGTACGCTCTCTTACCTTTCTCACATCTATCCTCCTATCACCAAGAGCTTCCTTCACTCCATCCATCCACCCAAACCTTGACCTTCCTCTTGTACTTCCCCCATCAACTCTTGCATTCATCACCTTCTTTAGCAGACAGCCATTTTCCATTCTCTCAACATGACCAAATCACCTCAACACATTCATATCCACTCTAGCTGCTAACTCATTTCTTACACCCGTTCTCCCCCTTACTACTTCGTTCCTAACCCTATCTACTCGAGATACACCAGCCATACTCCTTAGAAACTTCATTTCAAACACATTCAATTTCTGTCTCGCCGTCACTTTCACTCCCCACAACTCCGATCCATATATCACAGTTGGTACAATCACTTTCTCATACAGAACTCTTTACATTCATGCCCAACCCTCTTATTTTTTACTACTCCCTTAACTGCCCCCAACACTTTACATCCTTCATTCACTCTCTGATATACATCTGCTTCCACTCCACCATTTGCTGCAACAACAGACCCCAAGTACTTGAACTGATCCACCTCCTCAAAGTAACTCTCCATTTAACATGACATTCAACCTCGCACCACCTTCCCTTCTCGTACATCTCGTAACCTTACTCTTACCCACATTAACCTTCAACTTCCTTCTCTCACACACCCTTCCAAATTCTGTCACTAATCGACTAAGCTTCTCTTCCGCATCTGCAACCAGTACAGTATCATCCGCAAACAACAACTGATTTACCTCCCATTCATGTTCATTCTCATCTACCAGTTTCAATCCTCGTCCAAGCACTCAAGCATTCACCTCTCTCACCCCTCCAACATAAAAGTTAAACAACCACGGCAACATCACACATCCCTGTCTCAGCCACACTCTCGCAGGAAACCAATCGCTTACTTCATTTCCTATCCTAACACATGCTTTACTACCTTTGTAGAAACTTTTCACTGCTTGCAACAACCTTCCACCAACTCCATATAACCTCATCACATTCCACATTGCTTCCCTATTAACTCTTATCATACGCTTTCTTCAGATCCATAAACGCAACATACACCTCCTTACCTTTTGCTAAATATTTCTCGCATATCTGCCTAACTGTAAAAATCTGATTCATTCAACCCTTACCTCTTCTAAAACCACCCTGTACTTCTAAGATTGCATTCTCTGTTTTATTATTAATCCTATTAATCAGTACTCTACCATACTCTTTTCCACCTACACTCAACAAACTAATACCCCTTGAATTATAACACTCATGCACATCTCCCTTACCCTTATATAGTGGTACAATACACGCACAAACCCAATCTACTGGTACCATTGACAACACAAAACACATTAAACAACGTCACCAACCATTCAAGTACAGTCACACCCCCTTTCTTCAACGTCTCAGCTCGCACACCATCCATACCAGATGCTTTTCCTACTCTCGTTTCATCTAGCGCTCACCTCACTTCCTCTCTTGTAATCTCTCTCCCATTCTCATCTCCCATCACCGGCACATCAACACCTGCAACAGCAATTATATCTGCCTCCTTATTATCCTCAACATTCAGTAAACTTTCAAAATACTCCGCCCACCTTTTCCTTGCCTCCTCTCCTTTTAACAACCTTCCGTTTCCATATTTAACTGTCTCTTCAATTCTTAAACCAGCCTTCCTTACTCTCTTCCCTTCTTTCCAAAACTTCTTCCTATTCTCTTCATATGAATGACCCAATCCCTGACCCCACCTCAGGTCAGCTGGCCTCTTTGCCTCACTTACCTTGCGCTTTACTTCCACATTTTTCTCTCTATATCTTTCATACTTCTCTACATAATAGGTAGATAAAATCACTAGGTGTTCCCACAAAAGATTGAGTAATTGTAGCCAAAATGCATCACAGGACCTAAGCATTCAGATTACTGTAGGTTACCTCTTACAGGTAGTGGGCTGTGAAGGTCGTCCGATGCTTGAACATACACGTTTGAAATATATGCGCTACCGAGTAGTTTTTTTTAACTGTCTGGGATGTACTTATGCCCCTAACATCATGAGCTCTGGGTCTACGAACGTGTGGAGAAGAGTTCGGATTCAGGGCGCAATTTATGACCTGCTGAATCCAAGAAGATACAGTGTTCTTGGTGACTCTCCTCTTGACCTTGCCTATTATCTAAAAAGCTTGTTTGCAAGCAGGTGAGCTCATGCAGATCATATAAAATAATGCCTTAGTGCTCTTATAGTATATAGTAACTGATGATCTGGATTAAAGGATAAAGTAAGGAGACTTCAATCCAGAAGAACCCGAACCTCAGGTTTGCTACAGCCGGAGTCTGAGTCTTGAGAACAGACTCAGGGACGAAGTCGAGTGTTACTGGACCTCCATCCCCTGGTTACGGTATATCTTAGATGAGACCAAGTATTTTGCTGGTGCTCAAAGTAAGAAGGAAGGAACCTTCTTTAGAGTCAAGTTGTGGTTGGAGAACTGACTAGTGGCAAGAAGCACTCCTTTCCGAGAGCAAGGTATAAGAACCGCTCCAAGGTGGTGGTCTAACTTCTGATTGGGGACCAATGAGTTTGACCCTCTGTATGAGAAGGGAGAGTTCCATCAAGGAAAAATTTAGTCTGTTCAAAATTAAAGATGAGGCTCAAAGCCAAGTGGCATTCTGTCATGATCGAGACCATGTAGGTCTTTCCTCCAAGAGGTGCAGCAAGCTTCGCTGTTCCGGGCAGAGTTATCAAGCGCCACAAGGGCTCTTTCCTAGACCTCAATCTTAGAAAATAAGCCGCTTCACCTGATGGGAGGCAAACTATGATATACGTTACTACTTGCAAAAAGCCTTTCTAAGGGAGGTGATGTAGAATACCTCACGTCATAGGGACATGACTGATTATGGTGAACCCGGGAAAGGTTGTAGTTGCAGCTCGGGAAAGAAGAAAACAGTTCTCTCGATATCTCTGTAAGCAGGAACAGAGGATCTAGGTCCTATTCTACTTGCTGCCACTCTGGAGCTAATAGGGTCATTGACTGATCTGGCGATGCCCTTCTAGAATAAGTCTCGTGAGAGAGGTGCCTGGTTACCCGTAGTTGTTAACAGTACTCCAGAAGCTTCCAGACATGAGACGTCCCGGACTGACCTCTCGTCCACAACTCCCACCAAGGTCAAGACTTAGATGGCTAACTGAGGGAGAGAAGGACCTTCGAAGCACACTATCTGTGTCTGCCTTGACAGAATGACTGCTAGGAAGTTTCCTTGCCAGCACTGAATCAGGTTGCAGAGGGCAATTGAGTTCTCACATCCAACTACATCTTCTAATAGCTAGATGGACAGTAGTAGGGCAAAAAATATCTTTGCCTGGGTGTTCTATGCCATGCCAAGAATACCCTTGTCTGGGTATATTACCATTACCGTGCTTTCATAACAAAAACACCACACCATGACAATAAGGTAGTTGCTGGAAGAGACTAAAAGCCAACAACAATGTGCTCAAATCCTGAAAAGATAGTGTGGCAATGCTGATAGGTGTTGGAACACAGCTTAGAGGACATGCGTCACAACAGGTGAGCTCGCCCATCTTTCTTTCGATTAATCCCTCAAGAGCATCGAATGTGGTGAAGGTGGAGCCTGCATTGCAGTAATAATGTTGTGTCTGGGGTCTGAAGGAGGACTACTCCTCCTAGAGGACTCTGTTAACTAGAAAGGAATTCATGGAGTACCCGGGGGGAACACAGAAGGTACTTGGATCGGTCTGGAGACCACCTGCTAAACTGCCTTCACCCGTTCTGCAAACCAGAGTGCACCTTCCTAAAAGAAGGGGCGCTTGCACGAGTTCTTCCTTCCTTTCTCAGGTGTAACAAGGAAGGGAGAGCATGACCAGATGACCTGTTGTGTTCATCAAGGATGATCACTTTCATAGGAAGGCGAGTACACTCTACGTGAGCATCGCGAACCAGCACGCTCTTGCCATTTACTGAAGTAGGGCGTACAAATAGTGGGGTGTGTCACCACAATGGCAATCCCCACCGAGCGCAATTGCTGAACCAAAGAATGGCGAATTGAACACTGCGAGGCGAGGATTGGCTAGCACCTATATAGGTGTGGAGGTAAGGTGCCGAGCACCTGTGCTTGCTGTCTCACTGCCAAAGTATACCATGATGGTGACTGACTGCGCGCTCCCTGGTGCGAACCTGTGGTAAACGCGATGCCAAAGCATGATGCATGGCTGAATAAGTTCTTACAAACTAGCTATGAAGTTGGTGGGTGACAGAGAACACGCACAGAACTTTATCAGACTGAGGAGCTCGTCCAACCCCATTGCTAGTGCCCAGTGAATGGATGTGTAACACTGCACGAGATCGCGAGACTAGGTGTGTGCTTCCAGGCGGCATGGACCAAAGCATTTTAATTTGCCATGCCTCCCACAGGGAGGCAGCACTTGCTCATAAAGGGGGGAGTAAGGCTGCGGGATACATGATGTACAAGCAAGCCTTTCAGGAAAAAACTGGACTTCCTTTCCGAATCATCAGAAACTGGAATGAATTCTGGGCTACCTGGACAGCCAACTCCCCAGTCCAGGGACTGTGGCTGTTGACCAACTCCGAAGGGGTTGGAAAGTTCAATTGAGAGGAACAACAAGGACCACTTGACACTCAAGCAAAAGATCAACTCTTGTCAAAGTGCTCAAAAGAAGGCGAGAGGTTGTTTAGCAAGTAAACATTTCAAGTTAATCACAGTTGATTCATGCAATTAGTTGCAAGCAACTGTTTCTGTAAAGTGGTGGTGAACCCTGACCTCCAACTGCCTTCACTCCAATAAGAGTTAGTCATGTATGTCTGCATACGGATTGGTAAACACCAGAGTAGCCAGTACTCTCTAGCAGATAATGGCATTACAACGAACATCCCTAGTTGATCACTGTCAAGCAAACAATCGGTTGCCAACAATCGATCGCAAGAAACTACTTCCGTAAAACAAGAGAGACATATCTTCAATCACATTTGTCAGACAGGTAGTTATGTGTCTAAATCAGGCTACGGACCAGTAAACGCAGACAGAAAATTTCCTCTATAGAAGGTAAATTTCCTCCAATCTTACGGCAAGTCTCCCGTGACGGGTATCCTTGGGCAGAACAAAGATCTAGGCTAGGCCCAAATGGTTTGCTGCTCCCGTAATCTGATTCTAGAACATTGATAAATGTTTGCAAATGAGCCCTCCTTCCTATGACAAGTAGGACTAACCCTTAGAAAAAGCGAATATGTTTTGTATTTCTTTATTCCTGATCATCAAAACTAGCATAAGCTCCAATTGTCCCCTACATGAGTGAGCATGCGCAACTGAAGAAGCTCATGTCAGAAGCTGTAGTTGCGCATACCTTGTCAGCAAGAGAAACAAGCCCGCACACCTCGCTAAGGCTCAGTGCCTGGCTGATCTCTCTCTTATGAATATGGTAGAGGTGCTCGCCAGCGCTTGAGCAAACCCTCATCAGCGAGCAAGAGGAGCTCGTCCACACACTTCACCAATGCTCAGTGTGTGAGTTCATTCTCTAGCAAGAAAAGGTTGGAGGAGTTCACGCAGACCATCGTCAGCGAGCTCAGGCATGTGGGGCCCGAGTCTATTATCTTCCATGAATAGGTTAGAGGAGCTTGACCAGATCCTTCTTGCTCGCTGGCGAGTAGTGTCAGGGTTCGCTCATACAAATAAGTTAGAGATCGCCCAGACCCTCGTCAGCAACCTCTGCTTGCTAGCGCATAGTGTCAAGGTTCGCTCTCTTGCAAGAGAGGGTTTGTTTGCTCAAGCATGAAAAGAACACAAACACTAAGCAGCTATCCCAGAGGAGGTTGGCGAGTTATCTAGCATGCTCTAGGAGGAGGCATGAGCTCATATGGTGGCAAGCAAGGCTGAGAAAGACTCATCTGTGCTCTGACGCACAATAAGAAAAACAGGCTCTTCGCCATTAGGAGAGGAAAGCCCGAGGTGGGGCCCCAAAGGACCTGGCCTCACAAAATTTGGTGAGCTTTGTTGTGCCCGTATGGTATAAGACTGGGGCCGCAAGCGGTTGGCAGGCATCATCATCTGCAGCAATAACCCCAAACGGTTATAGCCCACAAGACTCATCGATGAGAGAGGCAGTGACTACAAGCAGTCCGCAGGCATCACAACCTGCAGCAATGACCCCAAAAGACTACTACTCATGAGATTTTTCGTACTCCGAGGGCACGATGGGAGAGGCCGTGAACACTTCACCGTCTGCAGCAATAGCCCCGAAGGGTTATAGCTTACAAGACTCGACAATGGGAGAGGCTGCGACTGGAAGCCTTTGGCAGGCATCACCATCTGCGGCAATGCCCAGATAGGGAAATGCTCTCAAGACGCTGTGTGAAACGTAACCATAATCAATTTCTGGGTTCTCCTCGATAGGATCGCTCAACTGGTAACCCCAAGGGGAACCAGTCTGCAACTGCTTTTTTTCCTTTGTCGGAGCCGCAGGAACGAAGGGTGAGCAGATTCAGTGTGTTCTGCAGCTTAGGAACAAGAACTTTATCGGTGCATTACCTACAGAGTTTCATAGGGGAAGGGTGTGGTCAACCCCTGGGGAGGCAAGTGTGTACTCCCACTGTGCCTCTAACTGTAGCACCCTCGTAAGCCATTCCCTTGTCAGGGATACCTGAACGTCCCAAGGAAGGCATGATTTGCAGCAGGCGGCAACCTGAGACTCCCACAGTAGAGGGCACTATTGCTTCACTAGGGGGAAGCAATGTTGTAGTCATTATTCTATTTTTTCATCCGAACTTGTAGAGACAACGTGGAGGAAATGAGACAACAGACTAAGAGGCCAAGACTCCTTACTCCATCATCCACCGAATCCCCCTTGGGAGGATGACCACTCGCTGAAAAAGTTGAAAGTCAATAGCCAGTTTATTAAGGGGACTATTTGCTATGATGTTCAACATAACTTTAGAAAATCAAAAATAGTTTTGTTGTTTCTATGTATGCAGAAACATATCATACATGCTCAAGAAGTTTCAGCCAATTAGTTTTACAAATAATGAAGATATAGCAGTCTTTAAATGATGACGTCATCCTGACTGCCTCATCTGCATGACTGAGTTTGACAGAATCGTCTTTGTGTGTTTATTTTTACATATATATAGCGATTTTTTCACTTATATTTCAAAATCTCGTACATCTGGCAGAGATGGAAGGACTTGGTAGAGGGTAAGTGAATGCAACTACGATCTACAAGAAGAACAGCCAGTTTACAAAGATGTATTAAAGTTATAATGCATGTGTTTATTTACTTGCAGTTCATATGTACATTGTGTTTTCACAACATCCTTGTGAACTTTATAGCAAGGCCAATGTTACCTAAGGGCATAGAAAGAACAAAGACTAGGCTGAGAGCAACAAAAACAAACCATAAAGAGAGGGGAAACATGAAAAAGAGTACAAAGTTGGAACATTCCAACTAAAACTCTGGCAACAATGTGAGGACGCTGGCAACTCATGACACCCTTATGCCAAGTGTATTAGTAAACTTGGGGTTTAAATACCTCTTTTAGGGAGCGCTCATGTAGGAATAAACAATAAAAGTACAAAGTAAGGTTATCATAATAATGATATCTTGATTTTTTTTTAAAGCAAAAAAATTTATTCTTGATTTTTTTTTTAAAGCAAAAAAAATTTATAACAAATCTTTGGAAACTCATAACTCAAAAACATACTTATTCACACTTAGGTACATTTTTTCTTGCTTATTATTGTTCAATTTTAGAGAGAAACAAATCATTGAAAAGAGGAATAAAAATAGCACTTTTGTGTAAAAGAAAATTTATTTTCCTTTCTCTTTTTTTTCATGATTATTTTACTAGACGAAGAAAATTAAGAGAAAATTCATTAAAAAAAAAGAAAATCGAAAATCTGTCTCACACAATTATTCAATTTATAAAGAAGTTTTGATGTCTGATTTTCACTACAATTGGTGTCATATTAGTTGAGAAAAATGAACCTAATTTTTTTTTAAATCATGATTTTTGCTAATAAATTAATGTTTTTTATCAAATGACTTGAAATTTTTATATGATGAAGGAATTATATATGTCTAAAACATATATAGAAATTGTGTATTTTGAATAGAAAAAAATGACAATCTTATAACAGAGTTTGTATTTTTCCTAACATACAAACCCGAATTCTTTACTATAGGAGATATTCTAGGGCGAGCTGGAAAATACGGCAGAAAAACCTTAACAAGGTCATTAACGACAGGGCAGGTAATTACCCACCTGTTAGTGGTGGGGGGACCGCCGGTCGGTAGCTGCTGTTTACCTTCAATCGGATTCTAGCTACAACTATCCTAGGGGGCGGTTATGGAGGGAAGATTTGTGAAGAATTCGGGTTTGTATGTTAGGAAAAATACAAACTCTGTTATAAGTTTGTCATTTGTTCCTACACTTGATACAAACCCTCATTCTTTACTATAGGAGACTTAGTCTTGAGGCCAGGGTGGCCAAGGAGCAGGGCTGCCGTTTTTCTACACAACACTGTGGAATACCGAGTGTTGCCATCACACAGAGCTGCCATACATTCGTAGCTGCTGGTGACGTCAAATTTCCCTCCGTTTTCTATCCCATCATGATTGGTGAAAAAAACGACAGCAATTCCAATACACAATCAACTATTGTAAAGTAGAGAGTAAAATATAGAGTTGAATAGTTATATTTAACCATATACTACCCTTAATCGATGAATATTACAAAAACCAGTAACTCCTCCTAATAACAAACGGTAATATCATATGAATAATTATAATAAAAAAACTCACCTAATATTTCTTCCTTTTAAAGTGCTTTAATGAATTGTCTGAGCTTGTTGAGCCATCGTCATCTCTATAATATACGTAATCACTTGTCATGTGGCCGTGTATAACATGGAATTCTGATATTATGAGAGTATGAATACCATTGTAATTATCTCATTCACTATTGTCCTTATTATCAAAATATCTGGACCTCCTAGTTTCCTCTTCCACATTTTAATGTCACACCATAATAATCAATTTCCCAATAATCTTTTTTATATAACTAATACTGAATGATATTGAAACAATGGTGCATCGTATACTATCGGCCTAGTCTTCATAAAGAAGGCAGCACGTGATGTTGTTGCGTTGCACTCCGATGTCAGGTAGGGTTATTAACCAGTTAATCAAAGTTCCCGCTGCATCAGGCTTTTGCTCTCTAAACTGCAAAGAGAGAGAGAGAGAGAGAGAGAGAGAGAGAGAGAGAGAGAGAGAGAGAGAGAGAGAGAGAGAACCTTACCTTATTTTTTGTTTAGGTTCCCCCAGGTCCCTCAGTGTGAGGCACCTCGTATATCCACCAGAGAGTTGCTAATGCATCTTCCGGTGTATTTTGCATCTTCCAGTCTTGGATGGTCTGGGATGCATCTTAGGTATTTATCGAGCTGATTCTTAAACACATCTACGCTCACTCCTGATATGTTTCTTAGATGAGCTGGCAGCACATTAAATAGTCGCTGCATTATCGATGCTGGTGCGTAGTGGATTAATGTCCTGTGCGCCTTTCTCAGTTTACCTGGAATGCTTTTTGGCACTATTAATCTACCTCGGCTTGCTCTTTCTGATATTTTAAGCTCCATGATGTTTTCAGCAATTCCTTCTATTTGCTTCCATGCTTGTATTATCATGTAGCGTTCTCTTCTCCTTTCTAGACTGTATAGTTTTAAAAATTGCAGTCTTTCCCAGTAGTCAAGGTCCTTAACTTCTTCTATTCTAGCAGTATAGGACCTTTGTACACTCTATTTGCGCAATATCGTTTTGGTAGTGTGGGTACCATATCACATTGCAGTACTCGAGTGTACTACGCACAAGTTTTGTAAAGCATAATCATGTGTCAGCTTTTCTTGTTTTAAAGTGTCTGAATAACATTCCCATTTTTGCTTTACATTTAGCCAACAGTGTTGCTATTTGGTCGTTGCATAACATATTCCTATTTAAAATTACACCAAGGTCTTTAATTGCTTCCTTGTTTGTGATTGTCTCATTATTAGGTCCCTTGTATGCATACACCATTCCTTCTCTGTTTCCATAATTTAATTGATTCGAATTTATCGGAGTTAAATACCATCCTATTTATCTCCGCCCATTCATATATTTTGTTTAGATCTCTTTGTAGTGAGTTCCTATCTTCATCACAAGTAATCTTCTCTACTTATTCTTGTGTCATCGGCGAAACTTCTCACTACGGAGTTTTCAACATCACAGTCTATGTCTGAAATCATAATAACAAATAGCAGTGCAGCTAATACCGTACCTTGGGGCACACCAGATATTACCTGGGCTTCATCTGATTTCTCGTCATTTGCAACCACTATCTGTTTTCTGTTTTGCAGGAATTCTTTTACCCATTTTCCTATCTTTCCCACAATATTATGCTTTCTCATTTTTTTCTCCAATATGTTATGGTCTACCTTGTCAAAGGCTTTTGCAAAATCTAGATAGATCACATCTGTGTCTTTTTCATTATCATATTATTGTATGTTTTCATAGTGTGCTATCAGTTGGGTCTGTGTACTTTTTCCAGGTACGAAACCGTGTTGACCCATATTAAACAAATCATTTTTGACCAAATGGTTCATTATTTTCTTTTTTATTACCCTGTCATACACTTTCATAATATGTGATGTTAGACTAACAGGTCTATAATTGCTTGCCTCTAGTCTTGATCCACTTTTGAAGATAGGGGTTATATAAGCTAATTTATGTTTAACATATATCTCGCTCATATCTACACTCTGTCTTAGCAGTATTGCAAGTGGCTTCGCGATAGTGTTTGCAGTTTTTTTTAACAAAATCGCTGGAACTCCATCTGGTCCGGCTGCCGATCCATTTTTAATTTCGTTTATAGCCGTGACAATATCTGCTTCATTAATATCTAATCCGTTAGATATTCGACATTTTCTTCTCTCATTTCTGTTTCATTATTCTCATTCGCAATTCTTGGCGTGAACTCACTCTTATATTTTTCTGCTAATATGTTGCAGAGAGAGAGAGAGAGAGAGAGAGAGAGAGAGAGAGAGAGAGAAATATGCGAGGGGTTGGCTGTAAAAGAAAAAGGAAGGGGAGACTGCACTAAATACTTGAAGGGCATGCAGAATTCACCATTTATATTATAACTGACAACTTTATTTTACTGAGCACAGCAACTATATGCTGTTTACACACATTTCAATAACTGCGTTAGTGTTATTAAGTAACAAAATTGTACTAATTGTACCCCAAAATCAAAGAATGTTTGAAGTATGTACTCTATAGTACATACAGCATATACAATACAAAACTTCAAATAAACTTGAAAAATTTAAACTGCATTTTTATACTTAACATCTATCTCCAATTTAAAAAATATTCATTACATTTTCTGATGGTTGGAAGTTGTAGCAACACCCCTGTTCTTTTACAGATTCAGAAATATATGTGAGTACTTTAACGGAGTCAATACTAAGGCTGTTTCTTACATCTGTTTTAATGAGGTTTAATTTAGAAAACAATCTTTCTGCATCTGTATTTGTTACAGGTAAAGCCAATATATTCAGGGCAAATGTGGCGACATTTTTGAACAAATATGTATTATCAATTTATAGGACCCAAGTTTTAGGTAGAAATCAACAGGTTTGCCAGTTTGTGGAGTGGTCTAAGGGTATGAGAGTGCTGTCAAGGTGTCTCCATTCATTGTCTAGGGTTTGCAGATCACCACCATACAGTCGAGGTACCTTTGCGACAAGAGGGGCGAGGGATGGCATTACATCTCTAGTGGTTGGAACTAAAACCTTTTCTTGATTAAACAGCGAAGCCATTTGCCAAAATTCATCCTGTAACTGAAACCTCTTTTTTATTTCTTCACACAGCTTTATCATGAACAATCTGCATCTCCTCCTGATATCAGCGACCATATCTACGTTTTTATAGTATATCCTCTCTTTGCAGTAGCGTATGAACTGAATCCCCTAAATAAATGTTGCTGAGTAGTATATGGTTCACTTCCTGGCTTGGATCAAAATGTTCTAATTTTGATTTGTTAATAATTTCCTTACGACAGAAATATTGGATAGTATTTTTATAAAGCCTGTTAACATGAAAATGAAATAAATATATTGTTGGTGTCTCCCTTTGAAACAAGATTGAAATTATTGCAAAAAGGCAAAATAAAGTTTAAAAAATTTAAATATATATATTTTGAGGGATCGTTGAGATCATTTACTATTAGGTTAATGGACCTAAGCTTCTCTACTCCTTCTATACTTACAAAGTACTGCTTCAAAGCCTCCCACTGCTCCAAGACCCTTTCTACTGCTTGGTGGAGACTTAGCCATCGCGTCTGTGATACATGAAGTTTGTGGGGTTTTAGAGAGAAAAGTTTCTGAAATTGCAGAAATTCATATTTACGTTTGGCACTGTGAGAAAAGTGAGTGTAAATGTTCCTCAGCAAGTCCTCGCACTGCCCGGGAAGCCCTTTGGAAGCCTCTGAGGCACAAAGATGTATGGAATGGCAAATGCACTTGAAAATTTTTAGGTCTGGAAGGTGTTGCCTCAACCTGCTGGACAGAGAGTTGTATGCCCCCATTATATTTGAGGCCCCATCCGCTGCCAAACCTACCAAATTATTTAATGGAATGTTATTTGATTTTAAGATATGCATAATCATTTCAAATAATAACTCTTCACTGGAGCCTACATTTGAGGAATGGTTTTCATATACATTAATCAAATCTAGCAACCTGGTCTTTAAAGTTCCTTCATGTGAATCAAAATATTTCACAAGCACTGACAAACATTTGGTGGTACTTACATCAGTTGTCTCGTCTATCACTAATGAAAATTAATTATTCCTAAGCTGTGAGACATCATCATCATGGATTTTATTACCAAATTGCTTAACCATTTCGCTGCACTTTGATCTTTTCATGTGCAGGGATTGTGCTATTTCAGAGTCGGGAAACATTTTCCTGCACAGTTCAGTGAAATGGTCCGCCAAAAGAAATGGGAGGTTATGTTCCGCGATGAAGCAAAGCATCAAAATCTTTGCTATTGCAATAGACCGATCCAAATCCTGGTGGCGTGGAGGAGGAACATTTTCTCTAGCCATGTTAGCACCATGAATTTTGCTCTCCTGAAATAGGAGGGATATTATATTTAAACAAAATTAATTCTAAAAATAAGTGGCAAGTATGATTCACCAAGTGTTATAAAATATTGTCCACTACGTCATTAAACCATGCAATAGTTCTATTATAAAAAAAATACCTAATGTTGAGTTAACTGTGCCTTCTCCTGGGTAACAGTCCATAACTTTACAATACCGTCACTCATTATGATTTTTAAGGGAATTTGGATTCCACGCAACATAATATACGATACTATATATATTTATATATATATATATATATATATATATATATATATATATATATATATATATATATATATATATATATATATACTGTATACACAGTACTTACCATGTGCCTCTTTATTGTGGTTAGTCCAGCATCAAATGTTTTCTGACATTTATTACAAAATGCCTTGGTGTCGTCACCATCCACTCTGAACAACCAAGGCTGAAAATCCCTCTATCCGAGCCACTCACCTCTCAGCTTCCGGTTATTCGACATAACACTAAAGGAAAAAAATTATTTCGTTTTCAATCTGTAGTAGTTATACCCACTTTTGTTATGTTTCATGAGCACTATGAACACGTTAAAAACAGACCGCATTTTACTATCACCGATTAATACTTACCAACTTGTAAAAAGTGGATGTTGGTAACCTCAAAGACCTATTATCAACTACGTGGGTTAGACCGATACTCCTTTAACCATCAAAACAGATGAGGAATTAAGTTCCCTCGTTGGCTCTGCTACGTTATCACTTCTCACCTTGTAGTGTTACACATTATTTTGTTGTATTAGTATCCTATAGGATAATGAAACCCTACAGTATTTAAATAAAATACTTTATTAAAAAAGTAAACTCCTGGCAAGGGGAAATAAGCTTTATTTCAAATGTAGATCTTTATTCTAAATGACTTGGAATTATCCACGTCATATTAAAACCTAAAGTTACACTGATTTCAAGTATTTAGCATTATTTTGATGAATTTACATAAATCAACATATTTTACCATAATTTTTTTCATATTTTTCTTCCTATTCATGCACTGATTCATGCTTCAAGTGAAGGACTGTGGATGTAGAAAAAATTCTACAGTCAGTTGCTAGAGGTCACAATATTTCTACAGTACCAGACGAAATTCCACGAAATGGCAACCTTGCCAAGGAGTTCCCTATTCCTAGGGAAGATTGTCCTCAGACTAGACTTTTTTTAAGCAACAATCTTCCGTTAATCTTCTTTCTTTGTAGATCCCCATAATCTCAGCACGACTGAAGGTTTGTAGCTTCGAGGAAACAATGTTTCAGGATGAAGTGGGTCAAGAACATTCGATTCGGACCCCTTCAAACTTGGGATTTTCCCAACCTTGCAAAGGGGAAACCTCGTGACCACAAGTAAAACTTATACTCTGTGAGAGGAATCAGATGATTATCATACCTTATTTCCATTGGCGAGTCCAGCTGAAACTGGATACAGACTAGGATCCCCAAATGGGAGGGAGAACGAGACGAAGAAGATAGATGGATGTCCTTCTTAAAACCTAGAGTAACCCAGTATCCTCAGCCAATGGTTACTGTTGACCTGTCACAATAGGCCCTATAGAAATGGTGTCTAGAGACCTATGTGTCATGTCGCTCAAATAGTGAGCGGTGAATGTAGATTGGCGTTTCCAAACCCCAGCACTTAACCCTTTTACCCCCAAAGGACGTACTGGTACGTTTCACAAAACCCATCCCTTTACCCCCATGGGCGTACCGGTACGTCCTTGCAAAAAAATGCTATAAAAATTTTTTTTTCATATTTTTTATAATTTTTGAAAAAATTCAGGCTTTTTTCCAAGAGAATGAGACCAACCTGACCTCTCTATGACAAAAATTAAGGCTGTTAGAGCAATTTAAAAAAAAAATATACAGCAAAATGTGCTGGGAAAAAAATAACCCCCTGGGGGTTAAGGGTTGGAAATTTCCAAAAAGCCTGGGGTTAAAAGGGTTAAGACTTGGGAGACTGAGAAATTTCTCCTAAACGCCAGTGAGGCAGCCACTCCCCTAACTTGATGGGCTCTGGGTTGCGCTGCCTCTGGGTCTCCGTGGAAAGACCTCGCAATAACTTTCTTGAGCCAGAAAGGGATGGTGTTGCAAGAGGTTCTCTTCTTTACCTTGTTGGTACTAAGGAGGAGATGACGGAGACGTGGTCTGAAAGGTCTGGTGCACTTCAGATATTTCTTTAGCGCCCTGACTGGGCATAATAACGACTGGTCTGTATCCTGTGTTACCTTTTAAGGGTGGTGGAAAACTGAAATTCTCGAAATCTCTCATCGGTAGATGAAGGATTATGTCTAGCCACCAAGCCCGGTACGAAGTTGCGAGACACCCATCCCTTAGAATGGGTGATGACGTAAGACAAACCATGTAGCTCACTGACCCTTTTAGCCGAGGAAGGTACGAGGAAGACGGTCTTAAGGTTCAGAAAGTAGCCTGATGAGGCCCTTAAGGGCTCATAGGGCAGACCCTTCAGGGAACGTAAGACACATCTCATGGTGATGGTCTTATCTCAACAGGGGGGCAAGATCACTCAAAACCCCGAATCAACGAAGGTGATGTCTTCTGAGGCGGAGAGGTCAACCCCGTCTCAGTCTACAGATGAGGCTCAAGGCTGAGCGATAGCCCTTAATCGCCGAGACCGAGAGGAGCTTTTCCTCACTGAGGTACAAAAGGAAGTCTGGAAACTACTGATTCCTTCCTTTTGAGAACCCAATTGCACCACATGGTCGCTGTTGTAGCAGTTAAGAAGTCCATTGTCTTGGCCACAGCAGTTAGGACTTCCTGTAGGGACTGCCTGGAGTCTTGGTTTGACAAGTCCTCGTGGCTCGCGAGGTAGCCGACTGTATCAGACCACGTGTCAAGCCAGAAGGGACATTGATGTCGCTTCCATTGCCGAGGCTTCTGTGACTGAGAAGAGCCTGGAAAAGTAGTCTGTCTCTTCGAGGATTAGCTCGGTGTGAGCCTCGCCGTGAGGGGATCCAAGATCAGAGGAGAAGGGGTGACACGTCTGATCTCGGCGAACAAACCAGGTTTAAAGGTTGCTCAAGAATGGCAGAGGCAAGAGACAGTGACATTGCACTAGCAGTTTGGACAATGCCCTAGAGACTGACCATTTATTATATGGTCAACGACCAAGCCTCCTCTCCATTCCAGCTAGGACCAGGGAAGGCCAGGCAGTGGCTGCTGATGACTCAGCAGACAGATCTATAGGCTCCCCCAGCCATAGCTAACAAAGATGGTAAGGTTGCAGGCACTAACGAGTTTGAGCGGGACTCGAACCCCAGACTGTCAAACACCAGTCAGAGACGTTACCAATCGGGCCACACCAGAAGATCAATTCTGGTCTTAGGGTTTGGGGTGGACGACATAGCCTGTCTAAGGCTGGAGCGTGAAGAGGTCAAGGAGACAGATGCAAATCGCTAAGACATGAGATATTACACATTAAGAGTTCTTAGAGTCCTTAAATAGGAGGATTCTAAGTCCCTCGATGGCAGCTCTCCCGAGGAATTCTCAGGCTGCGCTAATTCCTCGCGTGTTATTACAGGTAAAAGGGGAGACGCGAGTAGCAGACAAACTTTATGTCTTACCCTTCGTATCTTTCTTATTGAAAGGGGAAAAACAGTATAAGTTGGAGTGTCTGGAGGTAATGGCGAAGACCGTTGACACGAGTTGGAAGACTCTCTGTCATAAGAGTAAAACTCTTAATGACGATGGTCGCGCGTATAGCGCTAATTGCGTGCATGCGCGGACACTGTGCTAATTGTTACGAGAGCCCGACGACTCAGTGTAACTGAAACTCGAAGGTTCCAAGTCGTGTGAACTCGAAAGTCCAGCGCGACAGAGGCCTGAAGGACTCCTAAGGTCATGAGAACCCGTAGGACCAACATGACGAGAGTTCAAAGGCTTCCGATCACGCCCGCCGAAAGGGTGATCGTCACGAGACCCCGAGGGGTCAACGTGGGGAGAACCAGTAGGTTCAAAAAGACGTCTCCTTACAGCACGAGGGGGAGAACGTCAGGGATGAAGATAACCTCACCGCTAGGTAGATTTGTTCTCCCGAAGGAGAACGTCGCTTAAGACAAGGCTCTCGCTTCGCCCCTGGAGAACCTAAAGCGTAAGGGGGAGGAGCGTGGATCAACAAACTCCTACAAGTTTTCTCTCGTGAATGGGAGGAAGGTTCTCCCGATGGAGATCGCCTAAAACAAGCATTCTCCCTGCTTTATGGGGAAAAACGTAGGCGTAATAATCTCTCTCTCGCAAACGAGGGAGAAGTCCTTCCGAAGGAGGATATTGCCTAAGGCAAGATTTCTCCCCGCTCTATGGGAAAAAGTGTAGGCGTAATAATTTCTCTCTCGCGAACGAGGGAGAAGTCCTCCCAAAGGAGGACATCGCCTAAGACAAGCTTTCTCCCAGTTCTATGGGAAAAAAGCAGAGGCATAATAATCTCTCTCGCGAACGAGAGAGAAGTTCTCCCGAAGGAGGAAATCGCCCAAGAAAAGTTTTCTCCCAGTTCTATGGGAAAAACGTAGGCGTGATAATCTCCCTCTCATGAACGAGAGAGAAGTCCTCCTGAAGGAGGACATCGCCTACGACAAGCTTTCTCCCAGTTCCATGGGAAAAAGCATAGGCGTAATAATCTCTCTCGCGAACGAGAGAGAAGTTCTCCCAAAGGAGGACATCGCCTAAGACAAGCTTTCTCCCAGTTCTATGGGAAAAAAGCATAGGCGTAATAATCTCTCTCTTGCGAACAAGAGAGAAGTTCTCCTAGAGGAGGACATCGCATAAGGCAAGTTTTCTCCCAGTTTTATGGAAAAAACGTCGACGTAATAATCTCCTTCTCGTGAATGAGAGAGAAGTCCTCCTGAAGGAGGACATCCGCCTGAGCCAAGCTTTCTCCCAGCTCTTATGGGAAAAAAGTGTAGGCGTAATAATCTCTCGCGAATGAGGGAGAAGTTCCCCCGAAGGAGGAACAAGCCTTAGACTTGCTTTTTCCCCAGCTCAAGGGGAGAAAGCACAGTCTTCGGGGACGAAATAGCAGAGGTAAAACTCATTGATCTGTTCGCAACTCTTCACGAAGGAGGAAAGGTTGCTGAATGGCTGAAGTGGGGAAGCTTTCCCTCAGAAGGGGGGTGGTTCTCTCACGCAGCCCAATTCCGAGGAAGGTTATTACTCCCTCGTAAGAGGAGGTTCTCTAACGCCTGGAGGCGAACCTCCAGGCAGTAATCTATGTTTCCCAACAAGTTGATTAAGTTGCAGGTTAACGAGTGCTACCTCGTAACATGGGCAGCTCATGAGCTGCCACATGAAGCGCAGGGTAACGAAGAGCGGCCGAAGCCCTCGGCATTGTGTTCTATGTCGCTGCTATCTGGGTGTTTTCTTTCAGCCTCTCTATCACATTTCCCCTTTCCCTCCTGCTCTCAAGAGAAGGGCCGAACCCCTGCACCTTTTTCCAAGAGACTCGTAATCCTTAACTCATTAGGGAGCAAAGGAACTCGGGAGTTTGTCCTGTCTGAAACACGAGAGCGAGGGATTGACGCCGCGAGTATATGACCGGAGATTTGCGTGTGAAGCACTAATTGCGTGCGAACACCTTGCGTGACAGGAGTCTGAAGACTCTGCCATAAGAGTAAATCTCTTGATGGTCAAGGGCGCAGTGTTGGTTGAACGTACGCGAACACTCCGTGCGACAAGAGTCCGAAGACTCTCTGTCATAAGAGTAAAACTCTTGGTGACTTGTTTCACGAGAACCAGAAGGTTCAATGTGATCGTGTGTGCCCCTAGAGGTTGTGTTACGAGAACCCGAAGGGCCAGAGCAACGGGAAACAGAAGTTTTCTTTGTCACGAGGCACTGAAGTGCCAGTGAGACTAAATGCCCGAGAGCCCGATATTTCAGCA
Source organism: Palaemon carinicauda (assembly GCF_036898095.1). Classification (NCBI taxonomy): domain Eukaryota; kingdom Metazoa; phylum Arthropoda; class Malacostraca; order Decapoda; family Palaemonidae; genus Palaemon; species Palaemon carinicauda. Next base: position 161,183,472 of record NC_090732.1, on the reverse strand, counting down.
ACTTGAGTTGCGAGAAAATGAAGGGATAGCGCACCAGGAAACCGAAGTTTCCTTGCCACGAGACCCCAAAGGGTCAGAGATCGAGAATTCGAAGGCGAGAGAGATCTTCTCTGAAGATAAGGAGTGAAAGCGAGGAGAAGCGCTCCATCTGACTTTTTTAGAGCGAACGGAGACCCTCAAACTATTATACGAAGAGGGTTCGAGGTCAGAACGTGCTTTGCCCTTAGCGGTGCTCCCGACTTCTTAGATGATCCCTCGCAAGACAAAGACGACAGCGAGCCAGAACGATGACGAGAGGGAGCATTCTTCTTAGGTTTGTGCCAAGAGCGCATATAGTCTCGAGGCGAGACAAGGCGAGGAAAAGCGAGAACGATGATGTCTCTTCCTATATCACCTGTCTCTTCGGCGAGAACATCTAGGTGAATGCGTAAACGGGTGCGCGGAGTGTTTTCGCACGTTTGTGCCAGCTGTAGTGCACGTGCGCGCAGGAGAAAGTTCCCTAGCGTGCGGGCGCACAGTGGATTCATACGGGGCGCGCGGGAGAATGTTGGCGTGCATCCCTAGGAGAGGATTCACGAGCGTGCGCACATATCCTTGCGGCTGGCGCGCCGGTAAGCGCTGCCGCATTGGTAAGGGTTGGCGCGCAAGAGAAGGCAGCATGGTTGACTTGTCAGAAGTCCTGCTATCAGTAGAAAGTTGGCGCGCAGGTTTTACCTGGCGCGTAGGATGGTGCGCAGTATGGCGCGCAGGAGAGTGAGATGTTGGGCACGTGTGCACGTGCAGGAGAATGTTGGCACGCAGGAGAGCGAGATGTTGGACGCGTATGCGCACGTGCAGGAGAATGTTGGCGCGCGGGAGAGCACTGGCGCGCAGGAGAGCACCATTGAGCAGGAGATTGATGGCGTGCAGGTAGTTTGCTCGCAGGTGAGCGCATGGCGCGTGATGGAGCTATGCTCTTGTTGGAGTGTATGCGCATGTTGGCGTGTACGCTCTTGATGGCCCAAGTTAGGGTAAAGAGGAAGCACTCTTCTTAAGTTTGGGATGAGAGCGCTTATAGTCTTGCGGCGAGACATCTCGTGAAGAGATAGAAGGCGAGGAAAAGCGAGAACGATTATGTCTCTTCCTATGTCGCCTGTGCCTCCGCCGAGAACGTCTGGGCGAAGGAGTGCGAGCTCTCCTTTTCCTCTTCTCTCTCTCCCTCCTAGCCTCTGAAGAGGGTGAGGACGATGAAGTGGAGGAGGAGGAGGTACTGCGATGTCCACTTCCACATACTTGGCAGGGGGAGCCTCAGAACACCTATGAACTCTGTAGCCAGGGCATAAGGAAAGAGGATCCACCTCCAGCGGCAACATAAAGGCACCCGGAACACTTCCTCATAATAGAGGACATCACATCTAACAAAGAAAAAGGATTAATCAAAAAACCAAAAAATGATATTTTCATAATAAAATAAATTTTTGAATATACTTACCCGCTGGTTATATAATAGCCTAAGTCCCCGACGCCTCGGCAGAAAATTCAAAATCTCTTGCGCAGCTTAGCGCATATAAACCAGGTGTACCCCAGCGTCCTCGCGGTACCACAGGTAGAACTATCCTCAACCAATTCAGATTTTCCATGCCCCATGGTCTCTAGAGGGGAGGAGGGTGGGTCTAAATCTTATATAACCAGCGGGTAAGTATATTCAAAAATGTATTTTATTATGAAAATATCATTTTTAAATATAAAACTTAACCGCTGGTTATATAATAGCTGATTGACACCCATTGGCGGTGGGTCAGACAGCTGCATAATTGGAAATTCACTTAAGAGTTACAAACAATTTAAGTGGTTCTAACCTGATAAGGAAGCCGACAGCAATTCTCTGCCTCATTTTGTCTGCTATCCTTAGGAGATCCAGTGATCCACTCGGGGGCTGATGATCTCTAGGAGCTGTCAAACGGTACAACCACCTATAACATGACAGGACCTCAACTAATACCCTTGTTCCGGGCGCTCTCTAGGAACAAAATGACCACCTGACTAGGTCAAAGATTGCTGAAGATTGCCGACCAATCTTCACGTACAATCATAAAAATATATATAACAGTTCCAAGAGAAGAACAGGGGTACTAGGAATTTAGGGAAATGTAGTGGAGAATGTTTCACCTACTACTGCACTCGTTGCAAGTGATCCCAAAACGTAGACGTCTTCATAGAGACTGGACACGGTAAAAGTAAAGCAAGACGAATACAGGATTACCCTTTCACAAGACTGTATACGCGATGCTTGCAGAGAACAGTTTAGTTTAAAAATTACAGAAGTTTCTACAGCTCTAACTTCGTGAGTCTTTACCCTTTCAACGTCTTATGATCTGTCACCCAACCGTGTGGAAGAACCTTTGTAATCAAAGTCTATACGAGATGACAGAATGTTTAGACATGGATAGCACAGGCTTCTTGACCATGCACCTAAGAGTTATGAATAGACTCTTAACTTCTTTGTTCTTGTCCCAATAATACTTCATCGTTTTAATCGGGCAAAAAACTCTTCTCAGCCCATCACAAACCAAATTCGAGAGAATAGTGATCCCGAAAAATTTAGGCTATGGATGAGAAAGATGTTTATTAATAACCAAGAATCCAGGTTGCAAGGTACCTATGGCTTAACCAATGTGAAGTCCATGTTCTTGCTAAAAGAGTGAACTTCACTGACTCTCAACTATGGTAGACTTACTCAGAAAGTCTCCAAAGTTAGGCCTTAAAAAGAAACCAAGTGTAAAGGGTCGGATCTGTCACTACCGCGAAGCTCCAGAAACGAACCCTGAATTTCAGACTGGAGCATCTTGCTGATGCCTCCAAGTCCTCTCAAATGATCTGAGATGATCTATAAAGTCTCTATTCGATGGATCCAATCTTCTGCGTATGAAGACAGATGCCCACATACTCCTGTACCCTTTGATGGTCGAGGAGGGAAGAAAATGTGTTTTCTTCTAAGGTCAAAGAAAAAATAGGCCACTTGTGTTAGAGTTACCTAATGAAGAGCAGGCTCTAGCTCTACACCACTCCATAAAGCACTCTAATTGGGTTGGAAAACCTTGAGGCAAATGTCCTTTGTACAAGCGAAAGCCTCAGCTGTCTCCTTCGAACAACCCTCTAGATCTTAGGGGTTTTCCGAAATACTGGAGGCAGGTACACCTAAAGCTTGATGGTTTAACATAAAACGTTTGTGATCCTGACACGGGGAAAAGGACTAAAGACATGCTTCCAGCATGCACCCAGCATGGTCCCAGCATGAGTCCAGAACGGTTCCGGCATGCTGCCTACACTCAACATGTCGTGAGAGAGAACCGGGATCCAGAACCACCTCCCAAAACTCGTCCATATCGGTCGCAAGAAACTGATATTAAAGCTAGGCGTTGAAAAGAAGCGTTAACCACGTGAACCTCAAGCTGTGAGGTTAAGAACTGATTCGTGTGTAATCAGCAAGTGTTCAACAAACTTAAAGCCAAAGCTTGACAAGAGGGAGCGTAAGCTACGAGGCCAGAGAGACGCGAAGGAGAGACAATAATCTGGCTAAACTGCTGTGAGAACAAGACTTGACTGTATGGGTCTAGCATGCGACCATAATATCGCATGTGGTTGCATTTCCGTAAGGTGTCAGCGTGCTGTATGCGTTCACCTTGTCGTGTGGGTACAGCGCTGTGTGTGTGCCCAGCTTGATGTAAATCTACAGCGTGCAGCGTGGAGGCGACAGCATTGCGTCCGGTCATTGACGGAAAGGCGGAACTGATAGCCGAGAGTTGTCCACGTGTAGGATGCGTACGCATGAGTGATAGTCACGCGTCCCGCAGACCGCGAAAATGGGACAACTTGTGGAAAGGATCAACTTTGACTGTTAGCGTCCAACATACGACCAGACTGGCGTCTGCGTCTGGGACTGCGCGAGGGAGAGACCAGAACTTGCGTCTGTGTCTGCACGACGTCTGCCGTAAGAGAGAGACCAGACTGCTACAAGCACCCGCTCTAACGCTTCTCGTAACACGAGCATATCTCTGCAAGGAAGCGTTACTAAGCATAGGAGAACTATGCCTTCTGACACTAATCGGAAAACCATTTCTTTGATCTATGGTAGTCCTAGACTCTTTAGGAGAAAATTTTCTCCCCCCCCCGAGAATCGTAAACGCTAAACACAGATGAAATAGACCTCTTTTAGCTCAGACCAAATCTAAACTCGCGGGGTAGCTGGCTTGTAATACAAATAAAATAAAATAAATAGCGACACCATCAACTCAACTAGCGAAAACTCTGAGGTCGAAACGAGGAGCAGCAGGTAAAAAATATGAGGGAAACTCTTTAGAAAAATTCTCATGAGTTTCTGAAAGTTATTCCCTTCCTTTTACAATCTCTATCCTAGGAAGAGAAATCTTGATTCTTAGGAATCCACTTCTTATGATTCTGAATTCGGACCTCAATACTTAGAGGTTTAATTCTAGTTCTCACAACCAAGAGTTAGCCCGGGAGACAGCATCAACTGCAGTCCTGTGAGCGACCTGGGAGAGTCCCTATGACATTTCAAGCGCGCCTTGTGCGCGAACTGAACGTATCCAATGCTGTGAGATACTGTCAACAGTAGTCGCTAGACCTCAGAAGAAAGTAATAGACCTTTCTCCAAACTGGGGAAGGAGAAGAAGTGTGAACAGAAGCAAACTGAGCACCTTTTCCCCCGAAGAACTATGTGTCTTACACGATTCAGGTGCTGACATGTCGCCTTCTTCCGAAAAGAAAAAACTTCCGGCGAACGTTAGATACTGCAGGATAAGTTAATAGAAAAACATACGACTCCTGAAAGGTCTTGGACAAACTGATTGGTGACTACTAATTCCAGATTATGCGTCCTTCGATGAGGACAAAGTCCTTCCTCCCTGAGAGTGAGTCAGAATCCAGAGGAAGAGCTAGGATTGTATGTGACTTGTCTGACTTCCGCTTCTCTCGCGGAAGAAAAAACACACTCGATTGCTTCCTGTTCACGCATCAAAACCCGACTGCTGCGAAGGTAAGTTCTGTTCGCGTGTATATATGACGAGTAACTACCTAGTCTGGTAGACAGGGAAAACGTAGAATGTTATTCTCGTCAGGGAACTGCATTCTAATATGCAGAAAACAGTTACAAGATCCATGATACCATAGCGATGACGATCTGATCGCTTCAAGACATTCCAACTCCGCTCTTTTCAAGATACACTACTATGTCACATGGTTGTGATGTCATAGCTCACCAATCATAGGCGAAGAAAAGAGCATTACCTCATCATTCCAAAGTGGAGAGAGACCATCTTGGACTGCATCAACAATATCGCTTGGCGGAACAGACGTTTAATGCACAAGGTCCGCGAAGAACCTCAGCCTACCGACCTTCCTTCTCCCAAGGGTTGGAACGTAAATTAGAGATATAGGACTAAGGGCAAGGTGAAAACGAACAAACACCTCCTCCAGAGCACTGCTATGTTTACGAGTCACTAACAAGAGCGGTTTAAAAACATAAAACATTAAATCATAAAAATTCTGCCCGTGGTGGGAGATATACTTTAACGTTCTATTCTCATAAAGGCCTTAATGCCCTTTCTGTTGTAGCAGCTGCAAGCGCTGTATCATCTCTACAGTAAGCTTCGTTATTTTCCTGAAAATGATTTAATGGTAATTCATTACTTTATTTTACCATTAATTTACTAGGCCATCGTTCCCTAAAGGAGCCCTTTGGGTTAAAGCATCTTGCTTTCCCAAATAGGGTTGTAGCTGGCTTGTAATACAAATAAAATAAATAGTGACACCATCAACTCAACTAGCGAAAACTCTTAAGTCGAAACGAGGAGCAGCAGGTAAAAAATATGAGGGAAGCTCTTTAGAAAAATTCTCATGAGTTTCTGAAAGTTATTCCCTTCCTTTTACAATCTCTATCCTAGGAAGAGAAGTCTTGATTCTTAGGAATCCACTCCTTATGATTCTGAATTCGGACCTCAATACTTAGAGGTTTAATTCTAGTTCTCACAACCAAGAGTTAGCCCAGCAGGCCTTGGACCGAGAATATAATATCTTTCTAGTTAAGATTTATTTCTTAATATAGCGCCTGGAGCAACAATCAGGTGGACATCAAAGTCTATAGTAATAGGTAGCGAAGCGACCACCCCGACGCTGAAGCGTCCACACTGATGCTGAAGCGCCCACACTAGCGCTGAAGCGTCCACACTGACGCTGAAGCGTCCACACTGGTGCTGAAGCGTCCACTGACGTGGCGCTTCGCTCCGTTCCGTCGACGTTCCGTTTCCGTTGCCGCACCGTTCTGATGACGCTTCGCCGGCTCTGCTGCCTGGCGAACGTCGGCGTGTCTGTATGGACTAATACTAGGTGCTATGATCCGTCTGTTTGCGTCGAGCATTCGAAGTAAAGCATCCACTTTCCCCCACCATTGAACATTGCGGTAGGTAGATCGCCTGTGCGACAACGAGTTCTCACCGTTAACGACACCACGCCTGTGCGTCCGAGGCAAAGACCGAATCGAGACACCCAACCGCACTGTTAACGGCAGGCAGAAAAGACTGCATAAATGAAGATAGATGCTGTTTCATGCCTAACTACAAAGATCAGGGATCAACCTTAAGCGAAATGTATTCAGCATTATCTTCGTCGATCCACAGCGCTAGCCACTGTCGAGAGACGACACCCATCAGGTGGGGTGGAGGCACTGCTTACTGACGCTGAAGTGTCCATACTGACACTGAAAGCGTCAACACTGACACAGAAGCGTCCGTCTGCGCCGCATGAAACGTAATACACGCAGAACGAAACTAATTTTGTTTTCAGCTTAGCGCCTTTGAAAACACTAACACCTCGCTTTATCTATAGCGAGGGTGAGCGTTCTGGTGGTCGACAGAAAACACTCGAGAGGACTTCAGTTCGGGTCTAAAAGACTGTAACGCCTGGTTACCCTCTCGATTCCTTTCGCCGTTTGACTTAACTTCTCCCCTGGGTCTGGGAGCTCGACAGAGGTCTAAGGCTAGGATAACGACAGGTCCGAATAGAAGCACTCTCCACTGAATAAAATTCACTGCACAATTTATCACTAAAAAATTTGCACTTTACTCTTTGGCACAAAGATAGTTTCATAATTACCTGAAAGACAAAGTATACACTCTCTCAAAGGAAATGAACTCCGTAGGGAGAGACTTATAATTCTGTCACTGGCCAATTGTTTGAATGGGAAAGCAAAAGTACCGAATCCCATATAAATGTAACAAAATATTAAATATCAAAAATTACCTTAATAGATATATTTATACATTAAAATAAACCCTTAAATTAAGGGGTTCCAATAAAAGATGAATCATTACTCGCATCACTGGAACATCTACAAATAATATACAAACAATTTAGTATTCCGAAAACCACCAAAGCAACAACGATACATAGAATCGTGCGCTACGACGAATGTAAAGAATACTGCATCGTATAAAATAAACTGAAGTGTAACTTCCTTTAATCTCTGACTAAGGAAAAATACTGAAAGGACCAATTAATTGCAAAATAAAATGTTCCTTTTATAAAGTACAATTAAAAACTTGAGAAGTAAGAAGAAAGTACTATTCATAAAATCGCTACAATATATGTAACATCGTAACGATACAGATTACCGTAACAAAAATAAACTGAACGGTAGTTAATCTTTGCAAACAGATCAAAGATTATCTAAAGAAAAATATAAAAGGATAAAATTTTCTCAAAATAATTCCTTTAATTTAATTTATAACTTAAAACTCTAAAAGCAAAATCACTTATATTCTTAAAAGGCAAGACAGACTTTTAGCCTACGGAAGAGGCTGTGACATCATCCATGGACGAAATGTTTACATTTCGCCCCTATGCTTTCGTGAGGTTTAAAATAGGTTGAAAAACCTTCCAACCCTACCTTTTAAGTTAAAATACGTGATCACAGATCAAATAAAACAAATATGCGAAAGCCAAAACTCAAAAACGTTAATACATCACCAAATAACGTCTAAACAGAGTAAGAAAACAAGAGAGAATTTCCAATAGTTTAGCCAACTATGGCGGCAGAAAAAATCTGAATTGGTTGAGGATAGTTCTAGCTGTGGTACCGCGAGGGCGCTGGGGTACACCTGGTTTATATGCGCTAAGCTGCGCAAGAGATTTTGAATTTTCTGCCGAGCCGTCGGGGACTTAGCGGGTAAGTTTTATATTTAAAAAAGAAAGGTTAGTCTGCCAGGCAAATAAAAGCAGGAGCAGCGGTGTTACCGCTGCGATGGCTAGAATTCGATTTGGAGGTAAACAGCAGCTACTGACCGGCGGTTCTCCCACCACTAACAGGTGGATAATTACCTACTCGGTCATTAAACAAGGTTTTTCTGCCGTATTTTCCAGCTCGCGCTAGAACATCTCCTATAGTAAAGAATGAGGGTTTGTATCAAGTGTAGGAACAAATGCATGGTTAATGGTTAAAAGGTTAATGGGAGAGAAAGATGGAATGTCTGTTCACTCCCAAGCCAATATAAAAATTTATGGCTTTTCAATGATGGAAATGTGAATTTCTAATAAGCGGTGGGTAGTTATACCTAGCTTAAAAGTCTTTTGGCTAGTTTCTGTTTTTGCCAAAGTAATCTCCACTGTAGAGTGAAATAGTTTGTATAGTGCCACAACAAATATGACAAATTCGAAGATAATTTGTATTTTTCCTAACCATACAAACCTTAGCTATTTACACAGGGTTTACCTTTTAGCGCAGCTGAAATGGCGAGCCATTAGAATTTAACGAGGGTGTATTACCCCCGCGCTAGTTAGCGGGGGGGTAGGGGAGTGGTAGCTAGCTACCCCTCCCCTCCCTCACACACAGATGAATGCTCACTTTCACTTAGAGGTAGGACTTGTCTTGGGGGACAGGGCTGGCGGGCAAATGTGTGTAAATAGCTAAGGTTTGTATGGTTAGGAAAAATGACAAATTCGAAGATAATTTGTATTTTTCCTAACCATACAAACCTTAGCTATTTACAAAGGGTTTACTTTTAGCGCAGCTGAAATGACGAGCCAATAGTTTTTAACGAGGGTTAATTACCCCCGCGCTAGTTAGCGGGGGGTGGGGAAGGGTAGCTTGCTACCCCTCCCCCCTCCACACACCGGTGACTTGCTTCACTTCACTTAGAGGTAGGACTTGACTTGGGGGTCAGGGATGGCGGGCACATATGTGTAAATAGCTAAGGTTTGTATGGTTAGGAAAAATACAAATTATCTTCGAATTTGTCATTTGTTCCGTAACCGAAATACAAACCACGCTATTTACAAAGGGTGACTTACCCCTTAGGAAGGGTGGAAAGTCCCCAGCCTTACTGACTTCGGCTTGCCCGGGGGCTCGATCCCTTAGTGAGCAGCACTAGAGAGAGGGAGCCCCTGTACCTCACAGGTTCCTAGCATCGCTAGGAACGAGTGGCCTACATAAGTAGTGTGAGGAGGAGAGTGTGACTCGTCCTATGAAGTTGACCTTGAGACCTTCAGATAGGAATTCTAGGATAGGACGTTCCCCATACCACCTCGTCAGGGTATGGGAGACGCAACAGTATTAAGCTTAATACTAGGAGCACAAAGAAGCATGGGTTACCTGCAGAGGTCGAGGTCAGCTATGCGAGGACCAGGATGCTGCTTCCCCAAGAGAGGGGAGAATGAAGAAAGAAGTAAGGGTCAGACATACTCTTTCATTCACACAGACTAAGACCGGGTAACAACGCCCTCAACCTACTGCTACTTGTCCAAAAAGGAGCCTGAGGTTAGACCAGCTGTTGTGCAGCCACCACAGGGCCGATAGAGAACGTATCGAGGCTCCTGTGGGTCACGTCTTGCAGGTAGTGGGCTGTGAAGGTCGTTTGACGCTTCCAGACCCCCGCTTGAAGTACCTGCGTCACAGAGAAGTTTCTCTTGAAGGCCAGGGATGTAGCAATACCCCTGACATCGTGGGCCCGAGGGCGACGTGACGGAGGAGGGTCAGGATTCAGGGCATGGTGGATAACCCTTCGAATCCAAGCAGAGATGGTGTTCCTTGTGACCCTCCTCTTTGTCCTGCCTGTGCTCACAAACAAAGCTCGCACATGAGGACGGACTGCAGCCGTTCTCTTCAAGTAGTACCTCAGACACCTCACTGGGCATAGTAGCAGCTGGTCTGGGTCGTTTGTTACAGAACGGAGACTCGCGATCCTGAAAGAGTCGAACCGAGGATCCGGCACTCCAGGATTCTGAGTCTTGGCCACAAACTCAGGGACGAACCTGAACGTTACCTCCCCCCATCCCCTTGAATGGGCGATGTCGTACGAGAGACCATGAAGTTCACTAACTCGCTTGAACGAGGCCAAGGCGAGTAGGAAAGCCGTCTTCCAAGACAGGTGGCGATCGGAGGCCTGGCGTAATGGCTCGAAGGGAGGTCTCTTGAGAGACCTGAGAACTCGAACCACGTTCCAAGGAGGGGGTCTCACTTCCGACTGGGGGCAGGTAAGCTCATAGCTACGTATGAGTAAAGAGAGTTCTAGCGATGAAGAAATATCCACGCCCTTCAATCTGAAGGCCAAGCTTAAGGCTGAGCGATAGCCTTTCACTGCCGAGACAGAAAGGCGCATTTCTTCTCGCAGATACACAAGGAAGTCCGCTATTGCTGGAATAGTGGCATCGAGTGGAGAGATACCCCTTCCACGACACCAACCACAAAAGACTCTCCACTTCGCTTGGTAGACTCCCTCAGAGGACCTTCGCAGGTGCCGAGACATTCTCTCCGCAACCTGTTGCGAAAAGCCTCTCTCCGCGAGGAGACGCTGGATAGTCTCCAGGCGTGAAGCCGAAGCGAGGCTACGGCCCTGTGAGGGACACCGGAGTGGGGTTGTCTGAGAAGCTCGTGTCGTGGAGGAAGCTCCCTTGGGAGTTCCGTCAGGAGTTGCAGAAGGTCCGGAAACCATTCCGCGTGATGCCATAGCGGAGCTACTAGAGTCATGGAACAGTTGACCGATAGTCTGGTCCTGTTGAGCACCCTTCTCATCAGACAGAATGGTGGGAAGGCGTACACGTCGATGTTGTCCCACCGTTGCTGGAAAGCATCTTGCCAGAGAGCCTTGGGGTCCGGGACTGGTGAGCAGTACAGGGGCGGCTTGAAGTTCAAGGCTGTCGCGAACAAGTCCACCGTCGGGGAACCCCACAAAGTCAGGACTTTGTTGGCTATCTGAGGATCCAAAGACCACTCGGTACTCACTATCTGCGAAGCCCTGCTCAGACTGTCGGCGAGCACATTCCTCTTGCCAGGAATGAAGCGAGCTGATAGTGTTATCGAGTGGGTTTCGGTCCACCTCAGAGTCTCTACTGCAAGATGGGATAGCTGTTGCGAAAAAGTGCCTCCCTGCTTGTTGATATAAGCCACTACCGTGGTGTTGTCGCTCATCACCACCACGGAGTGACCCGCCAGGAACCGTTGGAACTGTTGAAGGGCCAGAAAGACGGCCTTCAATTCTAGCAGGTTGATGTGTAGGCACTTTTCTGATTCTGACCAAAGGCCTGAGGCCCTCTGGTTCAGAACGTGCGCCCCCCACCCTTCTTTTGACGCGTCCGAAAACAGAGTCAATTCCGGGGGAAGGACGAGAAGACTCACTCCCTTTCGCAGGTTCTCGTCGGCCAGCCACCACCGCAAGTCCGTCTGTTCCAGAGACCCCATTGGGATCAGAGTGTCCGGGGAATCGGATCCTTGATTCCACCGGGACTTGAGCCGCCATTGAAGGGATCTCATCCTGAGGCGGCTGTTTGGAACCAGACGGGCCAGGGAGGATAGGTGGCCCAAGAGACGCAACCACGATTGGGCGGGGAGTTCTTTTCGCCTGAGGAAAGGTTCCGCCACCCTCCTCAGCCTTGCTATCCGGTCGTCTGATGGAAAGGCTTTGTGGAGATTGGTGTCTATTAGCATGCCTAGATAAACCAGTCGTTGGGACGGCTGCAGAGAGGACTTCTCGAGGTTTACCACGATCCCCAGATCCTGGCAAAGATCTAGAAGCCTGTCTCGGTGTCGAAGAAGGGTCGACTCCGAGTCTGCTAGGATCAGCCAATCGTCTAGGTAACGAAGGAGACGAATGCCGTTCCTGTGCGCCCAAGTCGAAATCAGGGTGAACACTCTGGTGAACACCTGAGGAGCTGTGGAGAGACCGAAACACAGCACCTTGAACTGGTAGATCTTGTTGTCTAGGCAGAATCTCAGGTACTTCCTGGAAGACGGATGGATTGGGATCTGGAAGTACGCATCCTTTAGATCCAGTGTACACATGAAGTCTTGTGGTCTCACCGCAAGTCTGACCGTGTCTGCTGTCTCCATGCTGAACCGGGTTTGTTTGACAAACCTGTTCAGAGCCGAGAGATCGATGACGGGTCTCCAGTCTCCAGTAGCCTTCTTTACAAGAAAGAGTCGACTGAAGAAGCCTGGAGAGCCGTCCACGACCTCCTGGAGAGCACCCTTCTCGAACATGGTCTTGACTTCGGCCTGTAGGGCCAGCCCCTTTGCCGATCCTATGGCATAGGAGCTCAACGACACTGGATTCGCTGTCAGGGGAGGTTGAGATGACGTGAACGGGACGCGATAACCTTGGCCGATCACTGAGATCGTCCAAGCATCGGCCCCGAGATGTTGCCCCCTGCGGACGCAACGCTGAAGGCATCCCCCCACAGGTGGACACGCAGGGGGACTGCCACCCCTAGGGCTTGCGGCCGCGGCCGCCACCCCTAGAAGTCTTGCCTCCCCTGGAGGACTTACCACCCCTCTTGACCTTGGCTGGAAAGGGCTGGGGCTTAGACACCACTTTCTTAGCTGCCGGTGCCTGTTTTGGAGCCTTACGAGGCTGTTGCTGCTGTTGTGGCGGGGCTGGAGGCTTATAGGGCCGAGTTGTAAGGGCCCTGTGGAGGAGGGAGTCCGTGCTGGATTTCCTCCACCTCTCAGCCGTTCGCTCCAAGTCTTGAGGCTCAAACAGGCTCTCCCCCAGGAGGGAGGCATGTCGGAGCCTACACACATCTACGGCGGGGACCTTCGGATGGAATCTCTCGGACACAGCATCGCGACGCTTCAACACCGAGTTGGCCCACAGGGTGGTAACCTGGTGCGCCAAGAACTCGATGGAGCGGGTGCCCGAGAGCAAGAAGGTCTCTAGGGCCTTCCTATTGGTCTCCTTGGACAAGTCCTCAGATCGCAATAGGATGCCCAGAGATCCTAACCAGAAGTCCAGCCACGAAGTGGCCTGCATGGCACACTTAGCGACCTTCTCGTGGTTAAGGATCTCTGCCGCCGAGAACGACACCTGCCGGGCAGAGAGTTTCTCCAAGGGAACTCCCTTCGCCAGCTCCTCCACAGAGTGATGGAGCGGAAGAGCGAGGTTGTGCTCACCCAGGATCTCGAAATACCTCCTCTGCTGAAGGCGAGGAGGAGGGATGAGTTTGTTCCCGGCAGTGGAACGACTGGAGGAGGCAAGAAGTGCGAGCTGAGCATTGGCCCTAGCTCTGGCACTCTTCAGCCCCCGAGACCAGGGCAGAGCTGCACTGGTCTTAGGGGCCTTCCGAACGTCGAACACTTCATCCAGAATTGTGTCTTTGCCTTCACGGGGGGGGGATGACTGGATCCGTAAGACTGTTAAGTTGCCTTATCAGGCTTAGGACCTGCCAGAAGGCATGTTCGGACTCTTGCTGTTCTCCTCCCTGCGGGCTGGCAGCTAAGTCTCCTGCCCCAGGAATCTCTTCCTGGGGTGATACGTGGACATTCCCCTGGGTAGTCGTGGGTTCCTGTCGAATCCTTGCAGAGGATTTAGGGATGGTCTTGGAATCCTTGGGCTCCCTCCTAGGAGGGATACAGGATCCCAACAACGAGGTTCGAGGGGCCCCTTCCTCACGAGACGATTCTCCTGCCTGAAGCGAAGTCTCCCCCCCTGGTGCCGGGGGGAAGACTACCGGTCCACTGGACTCACCTGAAGACGGAAAGGCCTCGTCCACGGGAGAAGGAGAGAGTACTCGTGCAGGAGAGGGGACCCTCGAGACCGACCTCTTGGGAACCAACTTCGCCCTGGGGGAAGTCACCACGAAGTCCACTCCTCTCTTTCTCTTCAGCGTAGGAGAGACAGCCGCTGGTTTGTTACCCTGGCCGGCGAGTGCTGGTTTCATAACCCTCACTAACGCCCGTGCCAGCGGACCAAACCAAGTCTGCTGCTCAAAGGACACAGAGTCCGAAATCCTCGCTAAGGTGAAAGGGATCGGGCGATCCTTTGGAGTGGACACGACGGTACCTGCCTGAAAAGAAGGTGGGGAAGAATGCTGTAATGACCTGTCCTCGTCCTGCAATACCAACCCGTGCTTGGATGGAGGTGATCCCGAGTGCCGTCTAGGAGCACGCGTCCCTGCTGCTACCACCGGCTGTGGAATTCGCCGCGAACTATGGTCGCGCGAGGGTGAACGGTCGCGCAAAGGCGAATGGTTGCGCGGGTGATCGCGCGGGCGCACAGGCGAGCGGTAGCGCGGGCGCGCAGGCGAGCGGTCGCGCGGGCGCGCAGGCGAGCGATCGCGCGGGCGCGCAGGCGAGCGATCACGCGGGCGCGCAGGCGAGTGGGCGTGAGGGTGGGCAGGTAAATGAACACGTGTCCGAGGCGACGAACGCAAGCGATGGCGCGACGGCGAGGGATCGTGCTGCCGCGTAGGTGAAGAAGATCGCTGGCGATAATGACCACGTGATGGTAAGCGATGGCGAGCAGCATGTGTAGGTGAATGATTGCGCGCAAGAGGGCGGTCGTTCAGGGTTGCGCGATGAGGAGCAGCATGCGTAAGCGGGCGATCGTTCAGGGTTGTGCGATGGCGAGCAGCATGCGCAGGTGAATGATCGTGTGAAAGGGTGCGATGGTGATCAGCATCCGCAGGAAGGCGATCGTTCAGGGTTGTGCGATGAGGAGCAGCATGCGTAAGCGGGCGATCGTGCAGGGTTGTGCGATGGCGAGCAGCATGCGCAGGTGAATGATCGCGAGAAAGGGTGCGATGGTGATCAGCATCCGCAGGAGGGCGATCGTTCAGGGTATTGCGATGAGGAGCAGCATGCGTAAGCGGGCGATCGTGCAGGGTTGTGCGATGGCGAGCAGCATGCGCAGGTGAATGATCGCGAGAAAGGGTGCGATGGTGATCAGCATCCGCAGGAGGGCGATCGTTCAGGGTATTGCGATGAGGAGCAGCATGCGTAAGCGGGCGATCATGCAGGTTCGTGCGATGGCGGGCAGCATGTGAAGGTGATCGCTGGCGAACTGGTGATCGCTGGCGAGCTGGTGATCGCTGGCGAGCAGAAGGTCGACGCGTGTCCTGTGAGAGGATAGGTTCACGAGCAGGAACGGGAAGATCGCTGGCGCGTTGGCGAACATGTGTTTCTGACACGCGCAGCACGATGTTGCGTAGCCACAGGACCAGGTGGATGGTGAGCAGGGAGTTCAGCAGGAACTAAAGGGTGGTCAGAGACCGCAGGGCGATGGTCCTCAAATGAGCGCTGACGCTCGGAAGAGAGCTGACGAGCAGGAGAGCGCTGGCGAGGGGGGCGAACCTCAGGAGAGAGCCGACGAGCAGGTGAGCGTCGGCGAGCAGGAGATCGCTGGCGAGCAGGAGAGCGCTTGTGCGCTGGCCCTGCTCGCGTAAGGGAAGAATCCCTTAGCCCCGAAGGGACCGTTGCCCGTCGGGTGACGAGTTCTCCAGAATGCGAAGATCCGGCAGGAGATGGTGAGCGGTCCGCAGAGAGGTTCAAGGAGGGCGGAGCAGTCGGTTGAGGCTGACGAGGAGAGTCCCCCCCGGAGGACGAAGACCCAAAAAGGCGCCTCTTAGTCCCCCTGTAAGGGGAAGGGAGGCCCTTGTGGCGTAGAGGGCGGTGAGCCTTACGGCGGAGGCGGCCTCGGGGGAGATCGTCGGGACCATCGGTCCTCCGAAGGGGAGTCTCCTTCAAAACACTTCCCTCAGAAGGAAGCTGGGCAGCAGTCGAGACCGAAGGACTCACTTCCCCCTTCGAAGGATGCACGGAAGGAGGAGGAGAGCCTAGAGCACCATCACCAGCAACAGCACCTGCGTCGGAAGGCCCAGCCACGTCGGAGGCCTCTGTCACCACGACGTCGACAATAGACAGAGGGTCTACCTCCGCTACCACCGGCGACTGTTTAACAGCGGCCCCCAACGAGACAAGGTCAATAAGAGCGACCCTGGAGGGCAAGCCCTTAAGCCCCAGGGACGACCAAATCTGCAACAGATCATCACTGGATAAAGTATTATTATCAATAACCTCCCCCGGAGGAGGAGGGGGAACCGCCTCGCTATGGGAGGCGATGCCCTCTCCCCCCACCGAAGGTAGGGAAACAGAACAAGGGCCTGCGCTCCCACTCGGACGACTCTCCTTAGGAGGCGGACGAGGGGGAGCTTCGGAGGAGGTTTGGGCGGCGGAAGAAGAGTCCCGAGAACCTTCCTCCTTCAAGGCTAACCCCGGAGGAGAACGGTCTCTCTTGGACTTCTTCTTACGCCGACGGCCAAACCTCTCCCACTGGGAGGCAGACCACTCCCTGCACTCACGGCACATGTTATCCTGGTCGCACCGTCGGCCCCGACATTGAGGGCAGAGGGTGTGAGGATCCGTAATCACGTCCGACATGAAAGTCCCACAAGGACGGCCGGCAACTCCAGGGCATGTACGCAAATTAAAAAAAAAAAAAAAGAAAATAACTGAAGGTCAACTTCCAACCAATCACACAAGCTGAAAAGAAAAAGAAGAAAATTAAAGGCTGTCACGAAGGCGATGAACAGACACGTCTGATCACCGCCGAGCCAAAAGTGAAGTGAAGCAAGTCACCGGTGTGTGGAGGGGGGAAGGGTAGCAAGCTACCCTTCCCCACCCCCCGCTAACTAGCGCGGGGGTAATTAACCCTCGTTAAAAACTATTGGCTCGTCATTTCAGCTGCGCTAAAAGTAAACCCTTTGTAAATAGCGTGGTTTGTATTTCGGTTACGGAACAAATACAAATTATCTTCGAATTTGTCATTTGTTCCGTAACCGAAATACAAACCACGCTATTTACACAGGGTGACTTACCCCTTAGGTAGGGTGGAAAGTCCCCAGCCATACTGGCTTTGGCTTTACCCTGGGACTCAGAATCCGAGTGAGTAGCACTCGATAAAAGGAGTCCCTGCACCTCACAAGTTCCTTGCTTCGCAAGGAACCATGTGGCCTACGTAAGCTTTTGTGTGAAGGAAGAAGTGTGACCCGTCCTAGGCAGTTGACCTGGAGTTCCAGAAGGAACTCTGGGTTAGGACGTTCCCAATACCACCTCGTCAGGGTATGGGGGACGCGACAGTATTGACTCAATACTCGGAACACAAGGAAGCATGGTTTACCTGCAGAGGTTCGAGGTCAGCTATGCAGAGACCAGGATGCTGCTTCCCCGTAGAGGGGATGATGAAGAAAGAAGTAAGGGCCAGACATACTTCTTTCGTTCATGCAGACTAAAACCTGATAACAATGCCCTGAACCTTCTGCTACCTGTCCAAAAAGGAGCCTGAGGTTAGACCAGCTGTTGTGTAGCCACCACAGAGCGATAGAAAACGTATCGAGACTCCTGTGGGTCACGCCCTGCAGGAAGCGGGCTGCGAAGGTCATTAGACGCTTCCAGACTCCAGCTTGTAGCACCTGCGTCACAGAGTAGTATTACTCGAAGGCGAGGGATGTTGCGATGTATCCAACATCGTGCTGTAGGGCGACGTGACGGGGGAGGGTCTGGAGACAGGTCGAGATGAATGTCCTTGAGTCCGGGCTGAAGAGGTATACTGGTGACTCTCCCCCATGTCCTCCTTGTGCTCCCAAATCGGCTGCAACTGAGGACAAACTGCAGCTGTTCCCAGCGCTAACCTCTCAATTCCTTTACTGGCAAGAAAGAGAAGGTCTTGGGACATCAGATACAGAATGGAGACTCGAAATCTTGAATGAATCGGACCGAAGGGCCGGGACCCCCAGATTCTGAGTCTAGCCAACAACTCAGGAGCGAGCCTGAATGTTGCCTTCCCCTCTTCCTTAGAAAGGGGGGAGTCGTAAGAGACCAAGAAGATTGCTTACACACTGGCCGTGGCCAGAGTGAGCAGGAGACCCAAGGCGGAATACAATCCAAGGCCTGTCGTAAAGGGTCTTGAGAAGATCTCTTAAAGGACTAAAAGTCCGAGCCATGCTCCAAGTTGGAGGTCTTCCTCCGACTAGGGTAGGGACGATCGTAGCTTCGCATGAGCGAGGATAGATCCAGCGGTCAGGAAAAAGTTATTCCTTTAAGCCTGAAGGTCAGGGAAAGGCTGAGCGACAGGCTTCATTGCCGAGAGCGGAAAGGAGTTTCCTCCCGCCGAAAGGCAATAAGACCGTTATTGCTGGAGAAGAGGCCTCAAGGGAAGAGGTATATCTCCCACGGCACCAACCACCTTAGACTCTTCACTTTGCCTGGGAGACCCCTGTGGATGACTATCGCAGATGAAGCGACCTCCATACCGCGACTGTAGCGGGTTGTCTCTTCTTGAGGAGGAGGCGTAGTGTCTCCAGGCATGAAGCCGAAGCGACGCCCCGGTTCGGGAGAGATGTCGCAGTGTGGTTGCTTGAGTAGTCTGCGCCGTGGGAGAAGCTCTCCCGGGAGTTCCGTCAGGGGAAGCAGAGGGTCTAGAAACCGTTCTGCGCATAGTCCCAGTGGAGCTCTCCCATTGAAAGGTTGACAGACAACCTGGTCTTGTTGAGACCCATTGTCCACAGACAAAAGGGAGGGAAGACGCAGGCGTCGAAGTTGTCCCACCATCACCGGAATGCATCTTGCCAGAGTCTCGGGGTCTGAGACTGGGGGGAAGAATAGCGGAAGCTTGAGGTTCCAAGCTGTCGCGATCAGGTCCCCCAGACCAGTACTTGCTGGTTACCCAAGGTCAAAGACCCCAGGTACACTCTCTCTACGAGGCTCTGCTCGGATAGTCTGAGAGAACATTCCCCTGCCTGGAATGAGAGAGCCGATGGTGGTATTGAAGGCCCCTAAGCCTGCCTGAATGATGGAGAGGTATCCTTCAGGTCTTGACCATAGGCCTGGACCGGAACATGGCCCCCCCCTTTCCTTTGACGAGTCCGAGAACAGCATCAAGAATGTGGGGAAAGGACGAGAATATCCACTACCATCAAGAGGCTCCATAGGTCAACACCCATTGCAGGTCTAATAGTTCCGCTGGTCCCATAGGGGCCAGGAAGTCCGGTTAAACATTGCCTGAAGCCACCGGAACTTGGATCGCCCCACATGGAACTTATCCTGAGGCGACCGTTCGGACTATAGACGGGTCAACGAGGAAAGGAGAACTAGGAAATGTTCCAAGGTAGGGCTGAAAGCTCTGCTTGACTGAGAACAGGTACTGCGACTCTCCTCAGTCTTGCCACAGTCAACAGAAAGGAAGGCTCGGATGATGTGGTAACAGAATCTGGCGTCCCCAGGTGGTCACCCATCCAAGTACCGACGTTGCTTAACCTCGCTGGACGGACGAGAAGCGGGGTTTCCAACGTGGTAAGGCCGTTGACTCAATATCATGGCCAGATACTCCATATGTTGAGGCAGAAGAAGAGAAGGCTCCAAGCAAAATACCATGAGCCCACACTCATGGTAAGCATCCGGAAGCTTGTCCCGGCGCTGAAGAAGGTCGAACCCGAGCCTACCGGAGTTGACCAGCCCTCCAAACAGCAGAGGAGGCGGAAGCCTGCACCTGAGCGGCCAAGAAGAAGGCAGGGAGAGTTCTCTGGGGAAACAAACCTGCTATGCCACGGCGGGATAGCCACACTGCATCATAAGCAGGAATACTTGCAGTCTAGGCTGAATTGGACGAGCACCCTGGAAGATGGATGGAATGGAAACAAAGTACCCGTCCTTCCGATCCAGGGTTTAAGGAGTCCTGTCGCCTCGTTACCAGTCTGGTCGATTCTGCTGGTCTACGCTGGCCGAAGTTTGTTCGACAAACTTGAGCAGGGCTGAGAGGTCGACCAAGGACATCCCCTCTCAGATCCTTTCTTACAAGAAAGGATCGACTGAGGAGGCCCGGGAGTGAAGCCGTCGATGATCCTAAGGAAGACCTTCGCCTAAGGTATGGATCATTCTGCCCAACCGGGCAACTCTGCTGACGCTATGGCATAGAGGTTCAGAGACACTGAATTCGCTGACAGAGACGGCAGGCGCGATATCCTTGGCTGATCACAGAGATTGTGCGGGAATGGGCATCGGGAAGCTGTCATTCGGATGAGTAACCTTAAGCATCCTCCCAGAGAAAAACCTGCATTCCTAGAGTTCGTGAACTCCTTTTAGGACTATGCCCCCCCGGGGGAGTCTCCCGTGCCATCTGTTCCTGACAGGAGGAAACTGCAATTGGACACCTTGTCCCAGTTGTCGTAGCCGATAACTTAGGCCGACGTGATTGAAAGAAAAGGGCGCTGGAGCCCTGCAGAGTCTGGAAGAAAGCGCCTTGGAGGAGTGAAAACGGAAGTCAATTTCCTCCGCACAGCCGCAGTCTAAGTCTCTGTCCTTGGGCACAAACAAACTCTTCTCAAGGATGGAAGGGTGTCTGAGGTCGTCGACCTCCACAGATGAGACACCCGAAGGAAGCCCTCAGTCAGCGCGTCCAGATGGTACAACATCGAGCTTGTCCGCAAGTTAGATACTTAACGACGAAAGGCCAAGGTGCCTGAGCTCAAGAGGAGGAAAGTACCCATGCTCTTCCTGTAGCTTCCTTGAACCCAACCTCGGGCCGTAACCGAGGAGGGAAAGAACCTGGTAAGCTCCCAGAGGAAGGGGTAAGCAGTCACCCCTTGTCCAATGGAGAAATCTCAAACGGAAAGCCCCCCCCGCCAAAAATCCCTCCAGGGAATGACGGGGAAGGGCTAACCAGGTTCAGGAAAGAGGAGTGTTGCTCAGATCTCCCTTAAGTTTCTCCTATTC
>NC_090732.1:161143789-161161944 GCF_036898095.1 Palaemon carinicauda | reverse complement strand
GGAAAAGCAGAATATTTTTAAACTCAAGGAAAATAGTCAGTGTGGAAAGAAAACAGGGAAATTGATAGAATAGTGTGCTTGGGGTATGTGTTGTGGTAAAAGTTTACATGAAAAAACAAGTATTCCAGTTTTCACCGACGATCGGTTTAAGTGTTATTGAATACAGATAATTATTTTAATGATAATACTTGCTGAATACTTGTGCATTATTTCATTTAAAGTTTATATTTTTTAAGAGAACTCTAACCCGAAATAGAGGAAGACCATGGTGCACAGGCTATGGCACTACGCAAGGCTAAAGAACAATGGTTGGATTTTAGAGTGTCCTTTTCCTAGAAGAGCTGCTTATCATAGCTAGTCTCTTCTACCCTTACCAAGAAAAAAAGTCAGTGTGTTTAGGTGTATACCATTCCATCAAATTAGTTGAACATTTCGTATTTGCTAGTATTCGAACAAGGACTTAGAGAGAGAGAGAGAGAGAGAGAGAGAGAGAGAGAGAGAGAGAGAGAGAGAGAGAGAGAGAGAGAGAGAGACTTCCCGGTTTACTGGCCGTCTTTGTTCATGCTTTATCTATAACTTTGCATGCTTTAGGTTTGCGTCTTTTACGCAGAAAATACTACGTTATTTCCTCTATAATTCTTTACGTTACGTGATAGGATATTATAGCATCAATCTGTATACAGATAGGCCTTCTTAGAAGCGGCATTTGAGTAACTGAATTTATCTGAATTCAACATAAGTTTAGCCATGTTTAAGCAATTAAAAACAGCTGTTAAAAGGCATAATAACTTGTATATGGAATTAAACATCATAACGTGAGTGGAATTGTTGTGTAAAAAGAATCCAGTCTGTTACAAATACATTTCCCCAGAGGTACCAAGGAGCGGCTTTGCTTTTACAGCCTAAAGGCCTTACTTCTCCATTTTAGTAATCGTATGCAAATAGTTTTACCATCGCTCTTAAGCACAAACCCCACGAATTTATTAAAATTTTCAACATTATTCCGTATCATTATCATAAAACAGTATTAGAAAGTCATTTATCTCACATCAAATATATACTTAAAGTATATATTTATTTTGTTGGGGGTTTTCAATAATCAATACAATAGTTACTTCTTCAACTTGTACATACAACTGTTGCTAGTTACTCTTTTAGATAACAGTAATTTCAAAAACTTCCACAGAATTAATATATTATCTTTTCATTGCTAATAAATCATTAACTACTTTAAATCGCATATTTGTATTCGAATAAATGAAATTTATTCCACATAACATAACATCGAAGACATTATTGTTTGATCTAAAAGTTGCCAGTTACTATAAACACTGGTTTACATAATATTGTTTGCTTTAATACTCAATAGATGGCAGTTGGGTAGAGTTAAATAAGGCCTTTTTTAAACATGGTTTTCCATTTTAAGCAGGATGAATGTTCTTTCATTTTAATCCCCCAAAACAAAGTAAATTGATCTCCATTGTTGTAAGCTTTAGTTATTCTTTCCGAAGAGCCTAAAACAACTAGGATAGTCTAAATGAGAGAGAGAGAGAGAGAGAGAGAGAGAGAGAGAGAGAGAGAGAGAGAGAGAGAGAGATCTACAGATTATGGGAGTTAATGCTTTGTAAATGTAACAAAAGAGTTTTTATGTATCCGGTCAGGATTGATATATCGTTTTGACTTGCTTACCTACCATTTTAATTAAGATCAAATGTCTGGATATATATATATATATATATATATATATATATATATATATATATATATATATATATATATATATATATATATATATTTAATGTATATATATACATATATATATATATATATATATATATATATATATATATATATATATATATATATATATATATATATATATATATATATATATTTAATGTATATATATATATATATATATATATATATATATATATATATATATATATATATATATATATATACATTTAATGTGTATATATATATATATATATATATATATATATATATATATATATATATATATATATATATATATTTAATGTATATATATATATATATATATATATATATATATATATATATATATATATATATATATATATATATATATATATATATATATGTATATATATGTATATATATATATATATATGTATATATATATGTATATATATATATATATATATATATATATATATATATATATATATATATATATATATATATATATATATATATATATATTATATATATATATATATATACATATATATATATATATATATATATATATATATATATATATATACATATATATATATATATATATATATATATATATATATATATATATATACATATATATATATATATATATATATATATATATATATATATATATATATATATATATATATATATATATATATATATACGGTCATGCTCACCTCACCATGGTGAGAGGGGCTACCCCTTAAGGAAAGGGGGGAAAGGTTAAATCTGTGTAAATATATTTTTGGGCTCAAGCCATGGCGTCCTGATGGAAGGTTCCTGTTTGGTAGCTTCCTTGGGTATAAGACTACTAAGATATTCCCAGAGAATTTAACCACAGGTTATCACAGAATTCTAACTTCTGGAGCGAGTATCTCAAAGGTTTCCCTTTAAGACATCGTAATACAACAGGGGACACGCATGTCTGAACGTGCCACATAGCTATCTCCACCCCGAACAGAGTTAATGCTTCGGTGTGTAAGGGCTGAGAATAGCTGGGAGCCGTTCCACAGCTAATCTCACTCGTGGCTACTACTGATACTCGAGACGTAAACAAACGGACGCCATTGCTCTAATGACGTCACGCGCGTCTTTATCCTTTGTTTAGTAGCTGCCCTACTTAGACGGATTTTCCCTTGTGTTAACTTTATCGCTTTGCATCTTCGCTATGTCGTTACCTTCAGCCTCGCCTTCTTCTGGAAAGTTGAGTACAAGGTTCCAGTATTGTTTAATTAAGCTCTGGCCGTAAAGTAAATATTATTTTGCGAAATAATTGATGTTTTGTGGCAGAGCTGTGCCTCTACCGGACCCGCCATTTTATGGCGTCGTTGTTGTTTTGCATGTCTTATTTAGTTAGCCACAACAACGCTTCCGGCATTATATACTAATCGAATACATTAGTTTATTTAGTCTTCATAGCTAGGAACTTTTATATCGTGTTTAGACGCTTTTTATCGGTCATCGATTGACCTCATACCAGTCGGCTACTATAGCCCCCAGGCCAGGAGCCTACATACAAGTGTTCATGCATGATTTATTAGTGATCCTAGACTAAGTTATGAAGATAGTGGCATTATTATTTTACAATACTTTTGACTAGTGATGCAATGTTTTCGCCTTCAGGGACCATATAGGGGATAGGCTAGTCAGTGATTCTTTCTAGCCTAACCTAACCTTAGGACCCCTATATGCTTCCTTCATCCCCTGCCTTGGCATTCCCTCTATTTAGCCTTGATCCCTTTTCTGAGTAAAGGGATTAATCGTCTAATAGAGTATATATATATCGCCTCTCAGTCCTCCCTAAAGGAATGAACCCCCTTTAGGATTGCGTCTGAGAGTGAGGTTAGGCTAGCCTACCTCTATGGCTAGGATAGTCTATGACTTTCCTGCGATAGCGATATGTCTTCTTCCTTGCCTAGTTCAGGACTTTTAGCCCTATTCTAGGTCGGGTTAGGAAGGTTTCTCTGTTCCATGCTGAAACTGTACTCTTGCACCGTTTTAGCCGATCAGCCTGATCTTAGGTTAGGGAGTGTCCTCCCTTCCCTTAGTGGCCGCTCTGGTACAGAAACCCTTCCTGGGAAGACCTCTCTCTTCTCCCTCCCCACCTATCTCTTGTATAGCCTAGCCTATGCTTAGGTTAGTTTATACTCATCTGTCCCCTGTCCTACAAATCCTCCTTAGGGTGGATGAGTAGGGCTACCCGAGCTTCCCTGTGCAGTCCGCTCTGGTACATATACCTTCATAGTGTCCTATAAGGTTAGTTACTAGTGTAGTTCTGCATAGGGGAGTCTCCCCCCCCCCCTCCTGGGTGTCCCCTAGCCCTCCCTTGGGCTACCTGCTCCCGGTCCCTAGTGACCCCTGCTCATGGATGTTAGAGCCTGTCTCTATCATGGGTACACCCTCTCAGGGAGGGGGAGGGATGTCTGGAACCCTGACGGTACTTCCTGCATCCCTTCCCCCCTCCCCCTGTCTCTCTATCTATCCGGGTGCCGGTCTCTTGCCGCCTCTACTGTCGGCAATACCTGCCTCCCTCTTGGTGACTTCCCTACCCTTGCCGCCAGCCCCCCGTGTACCGAGGGACTGCCGGCTGCCGCCGGCTTCTACCGGCGGCTCTCCTACTCCTATCTAATCGTCCGCTTGCCGGTCGATCACCGGAGTGCCGGCATATACTGCCGGCAACCCGATACTACCTGTACCATCCTTATCCCAGTCACCAACCTGGCATCCTCCGGCTGCCGGAGCCGCCGCTCCCTGCCGGCGTGCCGCCGCTGTGCCGGCGGCCGCCATCCTGGTATCTAACTGACTTTTGAAAATTGTCTGTTCTAATGCCAGAATCTATGCTGGAGCGGGCTCCGGCATGCCGGCGGCTTGCCGGATGCCTCAGAGGCGTCAAGAATACTTGCACCCCCTCACTGTAGCTATCATAAGACTAAGATAGCCCTACATAGCAAATAGATAAGCTGCTTTGCTTTTAAGATCAGTACCTAGTACTGCTCTATTAGTGATCATGCTGTCTCTTTGCATTCTTCTAATTCCAGCATGCTATGTGCATCTTAGCACGGCTGGTTGCCAGAAGCAGTTACCTTTAATGAGACCTTCTGGCTCTTATCTGGGAACTGAATGAATTCGATCCCAACCTTGTCCTTGGCTTTCCATGGAGTTCCAAAATAATGGGAATCCTAGGAAACTATATCCAATGATCTCGGTCATTTGGATTATCCCAGGACTAAGCTTATGGTAACCAGCCGGGCGAGATGCATGGAGCGTGTTCTCCTTTACTGTTTTCATTCTCTATGCATCACACCTTCTTTAAGTTAAAATTAATGATTAATATTAACTTAGTTTAAGAGCCATTCCTATGACTCCCCCATACTCATTTTCTCTTTCTTCCACAGGAGGAGCAGATGAAGTGTGACTTCGCCTTCTGCGCTGTGAAACGCCCGCAGTTTTACGGGCATACGGCTTGCAGGACTCACGCCCCTTGTGCAGACAAGAAAGGGGATTTGAAGTTCTGGAATCCACTGGATTGTACGGTCTGCCAGGCCCACCTAGTTGAGGCCTTCCATAACCCTCCCTCAGCGGAGGTTAGAGACATTTCTCGTGAAAAGCTGCGCAAGTGGGTGCGTGGCTTTCAGAAAAATGCTACCGGACCGTACCTGGCCACCGAAGAACTGAGGTCCCTGTTGTTCCCTAAGGCCTCCCCTGACTCAGTGGTTCCGAAAGAACCAATCCCCACTGTCCAAATTACGGTGGAACCTGATGTGGTCATGGCTCAGTCCATGCATGAGTGTCGTTTAGATTCCGAGGATGATGAACAGATCTCTGACGTCTCGGAAGACACGGAGAAGACGCTTATGGCTCAAGGAGCCGAAGAGGACGAAGACAAGGTGGAATACACCGAGTCGGAGCTTGGAGCTCCTCCCTCATCCATCCCTCCGCCTACTCCTACACCGACGGATGTGTCCATTCCGTCTACCTCCTCGACCCCGGATCCCTCTTCGTCTACCCAAGAACTGATCCGGCTGATTAGAGCTGTCATGGACGACAGACTGAAGGAGAACCAGGAGTCCATCAGGTCAATGATTGGATCCAGAGAACCGAAGAAGATCTCGGTTAAGGATCTCCCAGCTTGCTCTCATGCCAACCCGTGGAGGTATGCAGAGCATATGGTTATTGCGACCGGCAGGATCTTTGTTAGTGACAAGATTGGCACGGTCCCGTTGGAAGATGTGGAGTTCTTCCCAAGCTTCGAGGCCTACCCGGACTGTTACGTCCGGCTTCGTTCCGAACCTGCCTCGAAGGAGGAGACCGAACCTAAAGAAGAGATAGTGTTCGATCTCGCAAAGGCCCAGGCTATGCTAGCCTCCGCATTTAAGAGCAGGGGCTTTACCTGCTCTAAGCTTCCTGCCTTGAGCAAGAAGCATCCTACATACGTCGCACCTGACACTGCGGTTCTTCCTTTCTTGGAAAAGGCCTTAGCTGCATGCCTTAAAGCGGCGGAAGAAGGAAAACCCTGCCCTGCACTGGAGGAGTGCAGACCCTTCTCCATCGTGACACCCCCTGACACTCGACAATGGAAAGATGTTCAACATACTTTCGTCGTGGGTAGGCTCGATCTTGACGTCGCCGGACGTCAGTTTAATGAGGACCTCCCTAAGCTCAATGATCACCTCCTTCGCCGGGAACAAGACACGAAGGAGAGGCTTGCGGCATCTCTTTCTCATCAAGTCCAACTTGAAGTTATGGCCTGTGACACAAGAGTACCTGATCACTACATGGTACTAGCCAAATCCCACTTACTTACAGTAATGAAGGACTTGTACCATTTCATAAAGGCTCGTAGAGCCTGTCGTGAATTCGTGTTTGTCGGTGCCACCGTGAAACACGAACCCCGGAGGCTGATTTCCTCCAACATCTGGGGAAAGCACCTGTTTCCTTCTGACCTTGTCAAGGAAATAACTGACAGAGCCGCCACGGAGAATAGGAACCTTCTCCACAAGTGGGGCATGTCCAGAAAAAGGAAACCCTCTCAGGACGATGGACCTCAGCCTAAGAGGAAACCACAGAAGCCAAAACCCCAGCAACGTCAACAACGACGTCAGTTTCCGGGACCCGCTACCTCCCAAGTGGTTGCCCAACCACAGCAGACCTTTCAATTGGTCCCCCAACCGGTGTTGTCACAGTCACCGGTCTTCACCCCTGCCTTTGAGCAACCATCCACTACCTTTCATGCCAAAGGTAGAGGCTCGTCCAGGGGTGCAAGCAGAGACGCATCTCGTCGTCCCTCCAGAGGTAGAGGAGGAAAGGGAGCTAGCGGCCGAGGCAACAAGTCCTCGGGACACCAGAAGCAATGAAGTGCTTCCGGTGGGAGGAAGACTCCGCCAATTCCAGGATCGTTGGACCTTCGATCCCTGGGCACACAGCATCATCAAGAACGGTCTAGGCTGGAGTTGGGTGCAACCACCCCCAATCTTCCAGCGGTTCTTCCAACAATCGACCCCCATTCTGGAAGAATATGTTCTAGACCTCTTGAACAAGAAGGTGATAAGGAAGGTAAAGTCCACCAGGTTCCAAGGGAGACTGTTTTGCGTTCCCAAGAAGGACTCAGACAAGCTCAGAGTCATTCTGGACTTATCCCCCCTCAACAAGTTCATAGAGAACAACAAATTCAAGATGCTGACGCTTCAACAAATAAGGACCCTTCTGCCTCAAGGTTCCTACACGGTCTCTATAGACCTGGCGGATGCCTACTGGCACATTCCAATGAACCATCACACTTCCTCCTACCTAGGATTTCGACTCCAAAGGAAAAGCTACGCCTTCCGGGCCATGCCATTCGGCCTCAATGTGGCCCCTCGGGTCTTCACAAAGCTGGCGGATGCCATAGTACAACAGCTCCGCCTAAGAAACGTCCAGGTGATGGCCTACCTCGACGACTGGCTAGTTTGGGCTCCATCGCCCGAAGAGTGTGCAAAGTCTTGCAACGAAGTTACCCAGTACCTAGAACACCTGGGATTCAAGATCAACGAGAAGAAATCTCGCCTCTCTCCAGCTCAGAAGTTTCAGTGGTTGGGAATCCACTGGAATCTTCAGTCACACCGCCTTTCCATCCCCCAGAAGAAAAGGAAGGAAATAGCAGGGTCTGTCAAGCGACTACTGAAATCCAAACGCATTTCAAGACGACAGCAGGAACGAGTTCTAGGCTCTCTACAATTCGCCTCAGTGACAAACCCAGTGCTTCGCGCACAGCTAAAGGATGCCGCGGGAGTCTGGAGACGATCGGCATCCATCGCTCGAAGAGACCTCAAGAGACGGCTTCCAAACAGACTTCGACGCCTCCTAAAGCCGTGGTCGGAAGCAAAGGCCCTGAAAAGGTCCATTCCTCTCCAACACCCTCCTCCATCACTCAACATCCATACGGATGCCTCACTGGAAGGCTGGGGAGGTCACTCCCACCTGAAACAAGCTCAAGGGACCTGGTCTCCACTATTCAAGACGTTCCACATAAACATCTTGGAGGCCATGGCGGTCCTTCTTACTCTGAAGAAGTTATCCCCGCCGCCCTCGATCCACATCCGTCTAACCCTAGACAACTCGGTGGTAGTTCGTTGTCTCAATCGCCAGGGCTCAAGATCGCCCCAGATAAATCAGGTGCTTCTCCCAATCTTCCGTCTGGCGGAGAAGAAGAAGTGGCACCTGTCTGCAGTTCACCTACAAGGATTCCGCAACGTGACAGCGGATGCTCTATCTCGGACAAACCCGATAGAGTCGGAATGGTCTCTAGACGCAAGATCATTCTCCTTCATCTCTCATCAAGTCCCAGAACTTCAGATAGATCTCTTTGCAACGAGCGACAACAATCAACTTCCTCTGTACGTAGCCCCGTACGAGGACCCCAAAGCAGAAGCGGTGGACGCCATGTCACTGGACTGGAACAGATGGTCCAAGATATACCTGTTCCCTCCCACCAACCTTCTGTTGAAAGTCCTCTCCAAACTGAGAACCTTCAAAGGGACAGCGGCCCTAGTGGCTCCCAAGTGGCCCCGGAGCAACTGGTACCCCCTGGTCCTGGAGCTGCAGCCCAAGCTGATCCCTCTCCCGGGCCCAGTTCTCTCTCAACAAGTACAGAAGTCGACTGTCTTCGCTTCATCATCGAAAATCAAGGACCTTCATCTCATGATTTTCTCTCCCTTGCCGCAAAGAAGAGGTTTGGGATCTCGAAGAAAAGTCTAGACTTCCTAGAGGAATACAAGACCGAATCCACGAGACGGCAATATGAATCATCCTGGAGGAAATGGGTCTCCTTTGTTAAAGCAAAAAATCCTAAAGAAATCACTATTGATTTCTGTATGTCCTTCTTCATTCACCTTCATGGACAAGGATTAGCAGCCAATACGATTTCAACCTGCAAATCGGCTTTGACTAGACCAATTCTATATGCTTTCCAAATTGATCTGTCCAACGACATCTTTAACAAATTACCAAAAGCATGTGCTCGCCTACGCCCAGCACCCCCTCCGAAACCGATCTCCTGGTCACTAGACAAGGTACTCCATTTCGCCTCCAACTTAGACAACGATTCATGCCCCCTCAAGGATCTGACTCAGAAAGTTATATTTTTATTTGCTCTCGCCTCGGGAGCTCGAGTCAGCGAAATAGTGGCATTATCAAGAGAAGAGGGACACATCCTGTTTGCTGATTCAGGAGAAGTGACCCTCTCCCCTGATCCGACGTTTCTCGCTAAAAACGAATTACCCACCAAAAGATGGGGCCCTTGGAGAATATGCCCCCTGAAGGAGGATGTCTCTCTATGTCCAGTAGAGAGTCTCAAGGTCTATCTTCGCAGAACTTCGAACTTTGGTGGAGGCCAACTCTTCAAAGGAGAAACATCGGGCAGCGACCTGTCACTGAAACAATTAAGAGCGAAAATCACCTACTTCATTCGCAGAGCGGATCCGAACAGTACACCCGCTGGTCATGATCCTAGAAAAGTGGCATCGTCTCTGAACTTCTTTCAGAGCATGGACTTTGAGAGCCTTAAAAACTTTACGGGCTGGAAGTCCTCGCGAGTTTTCTTTAAACATTATGCGAAACAAGTGCACGAAATCAAACATTTTGTGGTAGCCGCAGGTAGTGTTATGAAACCTGCACCTAACTCTGCGTAGAACAGTGAGTTACTTGGGACTCTAACTCTTCGGGTGCCTATGTTGACCCTCGAGTGATTCATAGTGATGTCTAAAAACACTTAGTGCTTTTATAACTGTTCTTATCCCAGGTGAAATGTCATAGTGTCACACAAGTGCCGCATGCCTTGAGCATGATGTGTTGTTTAAAGACTTGCGTTCCTCGAGAACGAGTACCTACTAATCCTGAAATTCCTTTTCAGATTCAAGAGCAAGCCTTTATTTCTATGTACATTATTATTACTGTAAATGAACTTTACTTTTGCTGTAAATTATTTAATTTCTGCATTGTGAAATAAAATTTCTATTTTATTACCTATGCGTCTCTTTCAGCTCCTACCTACTATGAAATACATACTGTCATAGTTTTATTTATTCCTCCTCTCTTATGGTCATGAAGAATTTAAGATATCTAATCCTAAATTATATTCACCTTGTCTCAGTAAGGTTCCTACACGAATACTTACTTCTGATAATCAGGAGATGAACTCTATACACAGTGCCCAACCACCACTGGCCTAATTCAGAATGTTCCTATACAAATATCAAACATTCTGCTTCATCTCTAAGTTCTTAAAAAGTTCTTCTGTCAAGATGAATAGCCCTTCAATACCACTTTGACGTCGGCATAGCCCATGGGAACTTCCTACCAATGGGGGGCAGGATACTTCGTTCCTATGGTTCTTACCTAAGATTACTTTGCTGTTTTGTCAATGCCTAGGCACTTAACTCTGGGGGAAAATCTACCACGATACATTGATTCTCTGGTACTCTTCCATCAGGACGCCATGGCTTGAGCCCAAAAAACGGATTTTGAGCGAAGCGAAAAATCTATTTTTGGGTGAGATAGCCATGGCGTCCTGATGGACCCTCCCTACTACTTCGTCCAGTTTTGTTCCCACCCTACACAATTGTATCATGGTGATGGGCAGCAACTGGCGCCAGGATAAAGACGCGCGTGACGTCATTAGAGCAATGGCGTCCGTTTGTTTACGTCTCGAGTATCAGTAGTAGCCACGAGTGAGATTAGCTGTGGAACGGCTCCCAGCTATTCTCAGCCCTTACACACCGAAGCATTAACTCTGTTCGGGGTGGAGATAGCTATGTGGCACGTTCAGACATGCGTGTCCCCTGTTGTATTACGATGTCTTAAAGGGAAACCTTTGAGATACTCGCTCCAGAAGTTAGAATTCTGTGATAACCTGTGGTTAAATTCTCTGGGAATATCTTAGTAGTCTTATACCCAAGGAAGCTACCAAACAGGAACCTTCCATCAGGACGCCATGGCTATCTCACCCAAAAATAGATTTTTCGCTTCGCTCAAAATCCGTTTTCTATTTAAATACTTAGCCGTCATTTTCGGCGGATCGCGTACACTACTTACTAAGATTTTGTAAGCTTATTTGGAGGTTATGATTTAACAGAATAATTATATTTTTTTTTCTAATTACATCCATGGTCATGCGAGTAATATGTAAGATACTCTCTCTCTCTCTCTCTCTCTCTCTCTCTCTCTCTCTCTCTCTCTCTCTCTCTCTCTCTCTCTCTCTCTCTCTCTCTCTCAAATAATATCAAGTTAATATATGTTTCGTTTGTGATAGAAAAATCTAAGTAGCTTGAAAAGGACATGGTTTAAATTAACGTATATCTTTCTATTTATCAACCTGACTACTTAACACACACACACACAATATATATATATATATATATATATATATATATATATATATATATATATATATATATATATATATATATATATATATATATATATATATATATATATATATATATATATATACTGTATATATATATATATATATATATATATATATATATATATATATATATATATATATATATATATATATATTAAGAGGGCTTTAAAATTTGTAATCAGTGTCAGGTAATCAACTAGAATATACGCTTTTTAATACTGATTATTACTCAAATTTGTGATTTGAGTTTACTATATTTTTCACTAATATTTCTGATTGGAAGTGCATAAGATTATATATATATATATATATATATATATATATATATATATATATATATATATATATATATATATATATATATATATATATATATATATATATATTCAGATTTATACATTAATCATTCCTCCAATATAGTGATGCAGTAGCAGCTCATTATTATTCAAGTTTAAGACTTCGTTAGGAAGTTATCATGCGTATGGTGAATTGAGTTATTGTGGCAAATCATTTCAGTTATCTTCATGATCCATATATGAAATCTCATAGTTAGAATTTTCTTGCAGGCTATCTAAAAAAGACAAAAATATGTTTTGATTTCAAGTAGGCCACAACTAAACCTCTTCGAAATCAAGGAAAATAATATTTTTTTATGATATAACTTGGTGCTGACTTCATTAACAGTTTCTCTGTTGACTAAATATAAAATAATATAGATCCTGTTATTGTGCTTTTAATGTAACTAGAATCTTCTCTCTCTCTTTTTCGAACGCCTTAACTTTACTTCCAGTAATAGCTATCAACATTTCTACTGAAAGTTCCCAGTTACAATTTATACCACCAATTCGGTGAGATTTAAATGAAAGAGGATATCCAAGGTAATTGAAATTACGGGACGAATAAGGGAAAAATGGGTTAAATTTGGTTGAACATTACTGGAACCTTCCCCGGGGGGGGGGGGGGGGGGGGGGATGTTTGTCAACTTAAGTAAAATGGCGCTTGAGCCCTTACAGTCATCTGAGACTGTTGTCCTTAGATATATTGAGTTCTTCGGTACAAATTTATACAATTCTTCTGTTTCCCATTATAGTAAAGGTAAGCTTGTCCGTAATGTGTGATGAGTTCATTGATATTCATATAGATTATACAGTTATATTGGTCTTCAGCCTAAAAACTGCCTTTTATAGCCTACCCTACGTTTTTCGGTAAATTTTTACTATGACTTACCAGGGCCTAGGGGCCAGAAAATATGTTTTACCAGTAGATTTTAATGTGTTTTGTCCGAATTTCACCTTCATTTTTGGCGGAAATCACCCGTTTTTATCCCACACCCCAAATGGTGTGTGACAAAAACTGTGTATTTTCGACAAATATGAAGGTGAAATTCCTGCAAAACACATCAAAATCTACTGGTAAAACATATTTTCTGGTGTTGGGGCATTGAATGATATTTGCAATAAATGAATAATTAATGTTCCAGCACCCCTCCCCCATACCCCTAACTAGGCCTACCAGGGGAGGGGGGGTAGGGGCCCCCAGCGACCCCCCCCCTTAAAGCCACAGTAATTTTCAGGGCACCACAGAACCTAACAAACCCACCTAACCTAACCTAGGGGCCCTGTACCCCTACCGGGGGGGGGGCTTTGCCCCCCCTGCGACCCCCCCTTAAGGCCACAGTAATTTTCAGGGCACCACAGAACCTAACAAACCCACCTAACCTAACCTAGGGGCCCTGTACCCCTACCGGGGGGGGCTTCGCCCCCCCTGCGACCCCCCCTTTAACCAGGGGTAAATTTGAATATATATATTTTATTAAATCACTTCTTACCTTAAACGGAAGATGACGATGAAGATGTGGAAGGTTGTGGTTGACCCTCTTCTGAATCATCAAGTACTGGAATACGTTCAGATTTGGTACAATACCACACATGTCAATCCTCACGAAAATGTAAAGGCGAATCACATTTACCACACTGGACACTTAAAGGTAATACGGAATGCTCCCTTAGAAAACGATTCACTACTTCAGGAGTTCCATTATAATTCCCATGAAATCGGCCGATCACATCAAAATAGGAATAACGACATATTTCACACAACCGTACCGGAGGATCCATGACAGTAAAGTGACGTGATGAAAATATAGAAACCGGAACTTTTGAAAACCGAAAACAAACGACAATCACGGGTTTCTCCCATAATGAAATAGGGAAAAAAACAAAATGCTATCGTTTACAATGTTATATTGCACGAAAAACAGATCCTTGAAACAAGACTGAGAGACCAATGAATCGTCCAATAATAACCCTTGAAAAGAACCCAGTAGTATTTAGATTGGAGGAGCGACATTAGTGGGAGGAGCAAATGCGCATTCAAGCAAATATTGTCACATTGCGCAATGGGGAGGAGCCAAGTAAGATGAAAACAGATATACAAACGAACAAGAGCTACCTGTGGAGTCAACATGTCGAATGACTTGTCCATTTTTTAACAAATATTAAAAATAAGATATTGAATAACTCGTTAATTATGCATTTCCGCCGAAAAGTGCATAGAAGAAAAAGTGACTGAAATGTGTAGCTGATGTTGTTTGTAATGGCAAATATCGCCTATGGCCTGGTAAGTGCTTGTAAAATAATACCCGTTTTTCTAGGCTTAGCAGTAGAGGTTTTTAACTTTTGATTTGAAAGTGCAATAAAGCAGATATTTAAATCAAATGAAAATGAAATTTTATAGTTTCCACAATAAGCACCGTATCTAAGAATTATTGAAAGACTACACAAAAAAACAACGGTTTTGAGAATTAACATGAATTTCGTCAACAAGAATTATCAAAAACAAATTCATTTTAACGATCTAATTGGAACTAGAAAATATTCATATGGGTTATCAGCCGTAATAACAATAAAGCACTTTGAAGATGTTCAATAACTACGAAAATAACATTTAAGTTTCTTAGCCTAAGCCTCTCGCCCCTCAGTTACAAACCTATCATTACCCAAGCAAACCTCACCTTGCCTATCGTTACCTAACCTACTCCACCTTTCTTGTCCATCCTTACCTAACCTTTATTGCTCTTACCTTATCTACCCTTATTTCACATAACCTCACACTATGGGCCGTAAAATCAGCTGTTCTCAATTTACCTACCTAACCTCACATTATCTACTTTTACCTTACCTAACCTCTCATTACATACTGACACATTACCTATCAACACCTGATCTGCTCTTACCTTACCCACCTTTACCTAACCTACCCTCACCATACATATTACCTAACTTATCTTCCCTTTGCCCACCCCTACCGGACTTTACCTTATCTTACCTACCCTTCCCATGCCCTATCCATCATAAGGCACGATACTACACAGCATTCAAGAAGTTTTTTTTCCAACTGTGACTGGATTGTCCTAATCAGGCAGTAGAATTAGTGCAAACCTTTTTAAAATGCCTTGCTGTTGAGCAAGTTTTATAGTTTATATATATGACTGGTCAGTTTTAACATAAGAAATAGGAATCATCTAAAGATCAGTGATCTTTACATGATTCTTATTTTTTATTCATTACCTATACTGTGTATAGCTGATTTGTTCTCTTATTTCCTTTCCTCACTGGGCTAATTTTCCCTGATATTTTTTTTCCAACAGGGGTTGCAGCTTGGGATGATACTGATAACAATAGTAATACCCTCCATTTACCTACCCTTACATTACCTACCTTCACCTTAACCTTTATTACCTTACTTAAAAATACCTTGCCTACTAATACCTTATCTGCTATCAATTTACCTCCCTTTGCCTTATCAGCTAATACCTTACCAGAGTGGTGGTGGCTTGTTGGTAACTTCCTTGCCTTTTGATCAAATTTAATTTTGACTTTTAAACCACTTCTAGACCTAGTGCCGCTTAGATTTATATATCAAACGAAACCTTTTGTTGCCAGAGCTATTGTCTAGAATTACCGATAGGTTAATGGTATGATACTTTAATAGCACGGTAAATAAGAATATACCTTAATGTGAACAGCAGTGGAATTTCCAAAGTTTGATACTGATATTTAGGAAGCTAATGTGACTTATTTCTCACCGGTATTCGTGAATGCGGGTAAAAGCTTTCCTTAATTTTCTTGCATGTAGGCCTAGTCATTGCTTAACAATCAAAACCATTAAAATTAAGCCATGAAATTTGCATGGGTGTTTCCACGCGTTTTCCCATTTTTTCAACCTTGTCTTCAGTTCAATTTTATATTATGCCAAGGCTGTTCGTTAAAGGAGTGGGATGTAATATCCAAGTTTTTCCCCAAAATGCTGATGCATACAAATTTTCCCTAGAACATGGATTCATCCCCTCAGCTGTGTTATGGTCGACCGGAGTAAAGTAATGAGTATTTAGACTTCATTGGGCTTATAGCCGTACAATGAAGGTAACTATTAAAGTCGCCTTAGTGGAAAGGGTCCATATAGAGGTGAGGCAAAAACTGCTTAGTGAATCATTTCAATCAAATTTCCTTTAGGTACGGCTGTATCACCCATAATCTTGACTTGATAAAACAAACATTGATTAAATGTAGGTCTTATTGCTTAGAAGTTACATAAAATTACTGCTAAGACCAAGCTGCTTTTATGGGACCCATAATGACTTTCAAATGAATAAATCGGTTATTGATGTAAAAATATACAGTAATAGAGGACGACATTTGTCGAGTGAGTAGATATGTGATGGCATATATCAGGAGACCAAAAGCTTTGTCATTAGCCAAGGAATATTGATATTCTTGTTGCCAAGGGAAAAGCATTTCCCCAAGCTGGAATTATGTTTAATTTATACCTTCTCTATTTGTGTTTTTTCACTGGGTAAAATTTTCTTAAATACCAGTTGAACTGTTATAGTTATACAAATTTATTCATTCAACAGCACAAGAACGAACAGCTCCACACATTTCTGCCTGAAGCAGCTACATTATACTTTCACCTAGAAGTAAGAAGTGTATTCCAATTATTAGTCACTGCAGCTTCAGAAAGACCTCGGTCTTCGACCTCCTTGACTTGGGTAAGGAATAATTAAAGTTTCATGCATGGGCCAATGTTGAAATTATGGGTTTGTATGTGAAACAGTTATGGGATTGGAAGCAGGTATTCCAAGTACTTGTACTAGAATCCTAGGATAGGTTATGTGGTGTGGTTATGCTGAATAAAATCCCTGTTTCTTCCTTGCCCCATATTTTCCCCAACCAGGAGACAATGGTTTCTCAAAATGCACATGATTTATGACATGTATTTTCAAATGGGTTTTGATTTGATTCATTTCTATCTTCTGCTAGTGCAGGGCTTATTATACTTGTTTCTTTTATCCCACTTAACTTAAAAAAAATAGGCTCCCACTGGGATCCTCCATCATTATTTTGTTTCTTTGAAGCATAATAGAGCAGGCATTAGTTCTAAAGTGTCCTTTGCATATGCAAGTTATATTACAATAGATTAACCATTTAAGGTATCTGAAAACCGTTGCTATTATTTTAATTATGTTAAACATAATGCAGATGACAATAGCTTGTAATTATCTCTTTCATATGCAAACTTTATCACAAGAAATGAACAGTTTAAATTAAAGTATCAATGGTGAAGATGGAATTTCATCTTTTGGGAATGACAAGCATTACTTACTCATTATGAAGTCAGTGGTTACTACTCATGAAAAAATGAGGTATGCATGAATCATTTGCATTTTTGAGATTAGGCCCTTAAAGTTTGGTGCCATTGCTGCAAAACCATTCATTCTAGAGGCACAAGTATAGAGAAAACCCAACGGGTTGCACTATGAAATTAATATTCATAGAAGTTGGACATCAAAGTACGTGAAAGGAAAGGAGTGTCTATGAGTTAACTAGAAGGCTGAGAAGTGAGCATAGCTGAGGGCCAAAGGGATTCTACAAAGATCTCTCTTAAGTTATATCTGTAGTGCACTAAGGGAGATCCACTGATGACTGTATCAAAATGGAACATTCACAGTGTATTTATTGTGGCACTATATAGAAACTATTTCACTCTACAGTGGGGATTACTTTGGCAAAAACTGAAACTAGCCAAAAGACTTTTAAGATCTGCCATACCATTCACATTTCCATCAATGAAAAGCCATCAATTTTTATATTGTCTAGGGAGTGAACAGACATTCCATCCTTCTCTCCCATTAACCTTTAACCATTAACCATGCATTTGTTCCTACACATGATACAAACCCTCATCCTTTACTTTAGGAGATATTCTAGCACGAGCTGGAAAATACAGCAGAAAAACCATAACAAGGTCGTTAACGACCAGGCAGGTAATTACCCACCTGTAAGTGGTGGGCGGACCGCTGGTCGATAGCTGCTGTTTACCTCCAAATCGAATTCTAGCCATTGCAGTGGTAACACCACTGCTCCTGCTTTTATTTGCCTGGTAGACTAGCCTTTCTTTTTTTGGTTTTTTGATAAATCCT
>NC_090732.1:161115818-161143289 GCF_036898095.1 Palaemon carinicauda | reverse complement strand
ACATAAGTAGTGTGAGGAGGAGAGTGTGACTCGTCCTATGAAGTTGACCTTGAGACCTTCAGATAGGAATTCTAGGATAGGACGTTCCCCATACCACCTCGTCAGGGTATGGGAGACGCAACAGTATTAAGCTTAATACTAGGAGCACAAAGAAGCATGGGTTACCTGCAGAGGTCGAGGTCAGCTATGCGAGGACCAGGATGCTGCTTCCCCAAGAGAGGGGAGAATGAAGAAAGAAGTAAGGGTCAGACATACTCTTTCATTCACACAGACTAAGACCGGGTAACAACGCCCTCAACCTACTGCTACTTGTCCAAAAAGGAGCCTGAGGTTAGACCAGCTGTTGTGCAGCCACCACAGGGCCGATAGAGAACGTATCGAGGCTCCTGTGGGTCACGTCTTGCAGGTAGTGGGCTGTGAAGGTCGTTTGACGCTTCCAGACCCCCGCTTGAAGTACCTGCGTCACAGAGAAGTTTCTCTTGAAGGCCAGGGATGTAGCAATACCCCTGACATCGTGGGCCCGAGGGCGACGTGACGGAGGAGGGTCAGGATTCAGGGCATGGTGGATAACCCTTCGAATCCAAGCAGAGATGGTGTTCCTTGTGACCCTCCTCTTTGTCCTGCCTGTGCTCACAAACAAAGCTCGCACATGAGGACGGACTGCAGCCGTTCTCTTCAAGTAGTACCTCAGACACCTCACTGGGCATAGTAGCAGCTGGTCTGGGTCGTTTGTTACAGAACGGAGACTCGCGATCCTGAAAGAGTCGAACCGAGGATCCGGCACTCCAGGATTCTGAGTCTTGGCCACAAACTCAGGGACGAACCTGAACGTTACCTCCCCCCATCCCCTTGAATGGGCGATGTCGTACGAGAGACCATGAAGTTCACTACTCGCTTGAACGAGGCCAAGGCGAGTAGGAAAGCCGTCTTCCAAGACAGGTGGCGATCGGAGGCCTGGCGTAATGGCTCGAAGGGAGGTCTCTTGAGAGACCTGAGAACTCGAACCACGTTCCAAGGAGGGGGTCTCACTTCCGACTGGGGGCAGGTAAGCTCATAGCTACGTATGAGTAAAGAGAGTTCTAGCGATGAAGAAATATCCACGCCCTTCAATCTGAAGGCCAAGCTTAAGGCTGAGCGATAGCCTTTCACTGCCGAGACAGAAAGGCGCATTTCTTCTCGCAGATACACAAGGAAGTCCGCTATTGCTGGAATAGTGGCATCGAGTGGAGAGATACCCCTTCCACGACACCAACCACAAAAGACTCTCCACTTCGCTTGGTAGACTCCCTCAGAGGACCTTCGCAGGTGCCGAGACATTCTCTCCGCAACCTGTTGCGAAAAGCCTCTCTCCGCGAGGAGACGCTGGATAGTCTCCAGGCGTGAAGCCGAAGCGAGGCTACGGCCCTGTGAGGGACACCGGAGTGGGGTTGTCTGAGAAGCTCGTGTCGTGGAGGAAGCTCCCTTGGGAGTTCCGTCAGGAGTTGCAGAAGGTCCGGAAACCATTCCGCGTGATGCCATAGCGGAGCTACTAGAGTCATGGAACAGTTGACCGATAGTCTGGTCCTGTTGAGCACCCTTCTCATCAGACAGAATGGTGGGAAGGCGTACACGTCGATGTTGTCCCACCGTTGCTGGA
Organism: Palaemon carinicauda; assembly: GCF_036898095.1. Lineage (NCBI taxonomy): Eukaryota > Metazoa > Arthropoda > Malacostraca > Decapoda > Palaemonidae > Palaemon > Palaemon carinicauda. Next base: position 161,141,653 of record NC_090732.1, on the reverse strand, counting down.
AAGCATCTTGCCAGAGAGCCTTGGGGTCCGGGACTGGTGAGCAGTACAGGGGCGGCTTGAAGTTCAAGGCTGTCGCGAACAAGTCCACCGTCGGGGAACCCCACAAAGTCAGGACTTTGTTGGCTATCTGAGGATCCAAAGACCACTCGGTACTCACTATCTGCGAAGCCCTGCTCAGACTGTCGGCGAGCACATTCCTCTTGCCAGGAATGAAGCGAGCTGATAGTGTTATCGAGTGGGTTTCGGTCCACCTCAGAGTCTCTACTGCAAGATGGGATAGCTGTTGCGAAAAAGTGCCTCCCTGCTTGTTGATATAAGCCACTACCGTGGTGTTGTCGCTCATCACCACCACGGAGTGACCCGCCAGGAACCGTTGGAACTGTTGAAGGGCCAGAAAGACGGCCTTCAATTCTAGCAGGTTGATGTGTAGGCACTTTTCTGATTCTGACCAAAGGCCTGAGGCCCTCTGGTTCAGAACGTGCGCCCCCCACCCTTCTTTTGACGCGTCCGAAAACAGAGTCAATTCCGGGGGAAGGACGAGAAGACTCACTCCCTTTCGCAGGTTCTCGTCGGCCAGCCACCACCGCAAGTCCGTCTGTTCCAGAGACCCCATTGGGATCAGAGTGTCCGGGGAATCGGATCCTTGATTCCACCGGGACTTGAGCCGCCATTGAAGGGATCTCATCCTGAGGCGGCTGTTTGGAACCAGACGGGCCAGGGAGGATAGGTGGCCCAAGAGACGCAACCACGATTGGGCGGGGAGTTCTTTTCGCCTGAGGAAAGGTTCCGCCACCCTCCTCAGCCTTGCTATCCGGTCGTCTGATGGAAAGGCTTTGTGGAGATTGGTGTCTATTAGCATGCCTAGATAAACCAGTCGTTGGGACGGCTGCAGAGAGGACTTCTCGAGGTTTACCACGATCCCCAGATCCTGGCAAAGATCTAGAAGCCTGTCTCGGTGTCGAAGAAGGGTCGACTCCGAGTCTGCTAGGATCAGCCAATCGTCTAGGTAACGAAGGAGACGAATGCCGTTCCTGTGCGCCCAAGTCGAAATCAGGGTGAACACTCTGGTGAACACCTGAGGAGCTGTGGAGAGACCGAAACACAGCACCTTGAACTGGTAGATCTTGTTGTCTAGGCAGAATCTCAGGTACTTCCTGGAAGACGGATGGATTGGGATCTGGAAGTACGCATCCTTTAGATCCAGTGTACACATGAAGTCTTGTGGTCTCACCGCAAGTCTGACCGTGTCTGCTGTCTCCATGCTGAACCGGGTTTGTTTGACAAACCTGTTCAGAGCCGAGAGATCGATGACGGGTCTCCAGTCTCCAGTAGCCTTCTTTACAAGAAAGAGTCGACTGAAGAAGCCTGGAGAGCCGTCCACGACCTCCTGGAGAGCACCCTTCTCGAACATGGTCTTGACTTCGGCCTGTAGGGCCAGCCCCTTTGCCGATCCTATGGCATAGGAGCTCAACGACACTGGATTCGCTGTCAGGGGAGGTTGAGATGACGTGAACGGGACGCGATAACCTTGGCCGATCACTGAGATCGTCCAAGCATCGGCCCCGAGATGTTGCCCCCTGCGGACGCAACGCTGAAGGCATCCCCCCACAGGTGGACACGCAGGGGGACTGCCACCCCTAGGGCTTGCGGCCGCGGCCGCCACCCCTAGAAGTCTTGCCTCCCCTGGAGGACTTACCACCCCTCTTGACCTTGGCTGGAAAGGGCTGGGGCTTAGACACCACTTTCTTAGCTGCCGGTGCCTGTTTTGGAGCCTTACGAGGCTGTTGCTGCTGTTGTGGCGGGGCTGGAGGCTTATAGGGCCGAGTTGTAAGGGCCCTGTGGAGGAGGGAGTCCGTGCTGGATTTCCTCCACCTCTCAGCCGTTCGCTCCAAGTCTTGAGGCTCAAACAGGCTCTCCCCCAGGAGGGAGGCATGTCGGAGCCTACACACATCTACGGCGGGGACCTTCGGATGGAATCTCTCGGACACAGCATCGCGACGCTTCAACACCGAGTTGGCCCACAGGGTGGTAACCTGGTGCGCCAAGAACTCGATGGAGCGGGTGCCCGAGAGCAAGAAGGTCTCTAGGGCCTTCCTATTGGTCTCCTTGGACAAGTCCTCAGATCGCAATAGGATGCCCAGAGATCCTAACCAGAAGTCCAGCCACGAAGTGGCCTGCATGGCACACTTAGCGACCTTCTCGTGGTTAAGGATCTCTGCCGCCGAGAACGACACCTGCCGGGCAGAGAGTTTCTCCAAGGGAACTCCCTTCGCCAGCTCCTCCACAGAGTGATGGAGCGGAAGAGCGAGGTTGTGCTCACCCAGGATCTCGAAATACCTCCTCTGCTGAAGGCGAGGAGGAGGGATGAGTTTGTTCCCGGCAGTGGAACGACTGGAGGAGGCAAGAAGTGCGAGCTGAGCATTGGCCCTAGCTCTGGCACTCTTCAGCCCCCGAGACCAGGGCAGAGCTGCACTGGTCTTAGGGGCCTTCCGAACGTCGAACACTTCATCCAGAATTGTGTCTTTGCCTTCACGGGGGGGGGATGACTGGATCCGTAAGACTGTTAAGTTGCCTTATCAGGCTTAGGACCTGCCAGAAGGCATGTTCGGACTCTTGCTGTTCTCCTCCCTGCGGGCTGGCAGCTAAGTCTCCTGCCCCAGGAATCTCTTCCTGGGGTGATACGTGGACATTCCCCTGGGTAGTCGTGGGTTCCTGTCGAATCCTTGCAGAGGATTTAGGGATGGTCTTGGAATCCTTGGGCTCCCTCCTAGGAGGGATACAGGATCCCAACAACGAGGTTCGAGGGGCCCCTTCCTCACGAGACGATTCTCCTGCCTGAAGCGAAGTCTCCCCCCCTGGTGCCGGGGGGAAGACTACCGGTCCACTGGACTCACCTGAAGACGGAAAGGCCTCGTCCACGGGAGAAGGAGAGAGTACTCGTGCAGGAGAGGGGACCCTCGAGACCGACCTCTTGGGAACCAACTTCGCCCTGGGGGAAGTCACCACGAAGTCCACTCCTCTCTTTCTCTTCAGCGTAGGAGAGACAGCCGCTGGTTTGTTACCCTGGCCGGCGAGTGCTGGTTTCATAACCCTCACTAACGCCCGTGCCAGCGGACCAAACCAAGTCTGCTGCTCAAAGGACACAGAGTCCGAAATCCTCGCTAAGGTGAAAGGGATCGGGCGATCCTTTGGAGTGGACACGACGGTACCTGCCTGAAAAGAAGGTGGGGAAGAATGCTGTAATGACCTGTCCTCGTCCTGCAATACCAACCCGTGCTTGGATGGAGGTGATCCCGAGTGCCGTCTAGGAGCACGCGTCCCTGCTGCTACCACCGGCTGTGGAATTCGCCGCGAACTATGGTCGCGCGAGGGTGAACGGTCGCGCAAAGGCGAATGGTTGCGCGGGTGATCGCGCGGGCGCACAGGCGAGCGGTAGCGCGGGCGCGCAGGCGAGCGGTCGCGCGGGCGCGCAGGCGAGCGATCGCGCGGGCGCGCAGGCGAGCGATCACGCGGGCGCGCAGGCGAGTGGGCGTGAGGGTGGGCAGGTAAATGAACACGTGTCCGAGGCGACGAACGCAAGCGATGGCGCGACGGCGAGGGATCGTGCTGCCGCGTAGGTGAAGAAGATCGCTGGCGATAATGACCACGTGATGGTAAGCGATGGCGAGCAGCATGTGTAGGTGAATGATTGCGCGCAAGAGGGCGGTCGTTCAGGGTTGCGCGATGAGGAGCAGCATGCGTAAGCGGGCGATCGTTCAGGGTTGTGCGATGGCGAGCAGCATGCGCAGGTGAATGATCGTGTGAAAGGGTGCGATGGTGATCAGCATCCGCAGGAAGGCGATCGTTCAGGGTTGTGCGATGAGGAGCAGCATGCGTAAGCGGGCGATCGTGCAGGGTTGTGCGATGGCGAGCAGCATGCGCAGGTGAATGATCGCGAGAAAGGGTGCGATGGTGATCAGCATCCGCAGGAGGGCGATCGTTCAGGGTATTGCGATGAGGAGCAGCATGCGTAAGCGGGCGATCGTGCAGGGTTGTGCGATGGCGAGCAGCATGCGCAGGTGAATGATCGCGAGAAAGGGTGCGATGGTGATCAGCATCCGCAGGAGGGCGATCGTTCAGGGTATTGCGATGAGGAGCAGCATGCGTAAGCGGGCGATCATGCAGGTTCGTGCGATGGCGGGCAGCATGTGAAGGTGATCGCTGGCGAACTGGTGATCGCTGGCGAGCTGGTGATCGCTGGCGAGCAGAAGGTCGACGCGTGTCCTGTGAGAGGATAGGTTCACGAGCAGGAACGGGAAGATCGCTGGCGCGTTGGCGAACATGTGTTTCTGACACGCGCAGCACGATGTTGCGTAGCCACAGGACCAGGTGGATGGTGAGCAGGGAGTTCAGCAGGAACTAAAGGGTGGTCAGAGACCGCAGGGCGATGGTCCTCAAATGAGCGCTGACGCTCGGAAGAGAGCTGACGAGCAGGAGAGCGCTGGCGAGGGGGGCGAACCTCAGGAGAGAGCCGACGAGCAGGTGAGCGTCGGCGAGCAGGAGATCGCTGGCGAGCAGGAGAGCGCTTGTGCGCTGGCCCTGCTCGCGTAAGGGAAGAATCCCTTAGCCCCGAAGGGACCGTTGCCCGTCGGGTGACGAGTTCTCCAGAATGCGAAGATCCGGCAGGAGATGGTGAGCGGTCCGCAGAGAGGTTCAAGGAGGGCGGAGCAGTCGGTTGAGGCTGACGAGGAGAGTCCCCCCCGGAGGACGAAGACCCAAAAAGGCGCCTCTTAGTCCCCCTGTAAGGGGAAGGGAGGCCCTTGTGGCGTAGAGGGCGGTGAGCCTTACGGCGGAGGCGGCCTCGGGGGAGATCGTCGGGACCATCGGTCCTCCGAAGGGGAGTCTCCTTCAAAACACTTCCCTCAGAAGGAAGCTGGGCAGCAGTCGAGACCGAAGGACTCACTTCCCCCTTCGAAGGATGCACGGAAGGAGGAGGAGAGCCTAGAGCACCATCACCAGCAACAGCACCTGCGTCGGAAGGCCCAGCCACGTCGGAGGCCTCTGTCACCACGACGTCGACAATAGACAGAGGGTCTACCTCCGCTACCACCGGCGACTGTTTAACAGCGGCCCCCAACGAGACAAGGTCAATAAGAGCGACCCTGGAGGGCAAGCCCTTAAGCCCCAGGGACGACCAAATCTGCAACAGATCATCACTGGATAAAGTATTATTATCAATAACCTCCCCCGGAGGAGGAGGGGGAACCGCCTCGCTATGGGAGGCGATGCCCTCTCCCCCCACCGAAGGTAGGGAAACAGAACAAGGGCCTGCGCTCCCACTCGGACGACTCTCCTTAGGAGGCGGACGAGGGGGAGCTTCGGAGGAGGTTTGGGCGGCGGAAGAAGAGTCCCGAGAACCTTCCTCCTTCAAGGCTAACCCCGGAGGAGAACGGTCTCTCTTGGACTTCTTCTTACGCCGACGGCCAAACCTCTCCCACTGGGAGGCAGACCACTCCCTGCACTCACGGCACATGTTATCCTGGTCGCACCGTCGGCCCCGACATTGAGGGCAGAGGGTGTGAGGATCCGTAATCACGTCCGACATGAAAGTCCCACAAGGACGGCCGGCAACTCCAGGGCATGTACGCAAATTAAAAAAAAAAAAAAAGAAAATAACTGAAGGTCAACTTCCAACCAATCACACAAGCTGAAAAGAAAAAGAAGAAAATTAAAGGCTGTCACGAAGGCGATGAACAGACACGTCTGATCACCGCCGAGCCAAAAGTGAAGTGAAGCAAGTCACCGGTGTGTGGAGGGGGGAAGGGTAGCAAGCTACCCTTCCCCACCCCCCGCTAACTAGCGCGGGGGTAATTAACCCTCGTTAAAAACTATTGGCTCGTCATTTCAGCTGCGCTAAAAGTAAACCCTTTGTAAATAGCGTGGTTTGTATTTCGGTTACGGAACAAATACAAATTATCTTCGAATTTGTCATTTGTTCCGTAACCGAAATACAAACCACGCTATTTACACAGGGTGACTTACCCCTTAGGTAGGGTGGAAAGTCCCCAGCCATACTGGCTTTGGCTTTACCCTGGGACTCAGAATCCGAGTGAGTAGCACTCGATAAAAGGAGTCCCTGCACCTCACAAGTTCCTTGCTTCGCAAGGAACCATGTGGCCTACGTAAGCTTTTGTGTGAAGGAAGAAGTGTGACCCGTCCTAGGCAGTTGACCTGGAGTTCCAGAAGGAACTCTGGGTTAGGACGTTCCCAATACCACCTCGTCAGGGTATGGGGGACGCGACAGTATTGACTCAATACTCGGAACACAAGGAAGCATGGTTTACCTGCAGAGGTTCGAGGTCAGCTATGCAGAGACCAGGATGCTGCTTCCCCGTAGAGGGGATGATGAAGAAAGAAGTAAGGGCCAGACATACTTCTTTCGTTCATGCAGACTAAAACCTGATAACAATGCCCTGAACCTTCTGCTACCTGTCCAAAAAGGAGCCTGAGGTTAGACCAGCTGTTGTGTAGCCACCACAGAGCGATAGAAAACGTATCGAGACTCCTGTGGGTCACGCCCTGCAGGAAGCGGGCTGCGAAGGTCATTAGACGCTTCCAGACTCCAGCTTGTAGCACCTGCGTCACAGAGTAGTATTACTCGAAGGCGAGGGATGTTGCGATGTATCCAACATCGTGCTGTAGGGCGACGTGACGGGGGAGGGTCTGGAGACAGGTCGAGATGAATGTCCTTGAGTCCGGGCTGAAGAGGTATACTGGTGACTCTCCCCCATGTCCTCCTTGTGCTCCCAAATCGGCTGCAACTGAGGACAAACTGCAGCTGTTCCCAGCGCTAACCTCTCAATTCCTTTACTGGCAAGAAAGAGAAGGTCTTGGGACATCAGATACAGAATGGAGACTCGAAATCTTGAATGAATCGGACCGAAGGGCCGGGACCCCCAGATTCTGAGTCTAGCCAACAACTCAGGAGCGAGCCTGAATGTTGCCTTCCCCTCTTCCTTAGAAAGGGGGGAGTCGTAAGAGACCAAGAAGATTGCTTACACACTGGCCGTGGCCAGAGTGAGCAGGAGACCCAAGGCGGAATACAATCCAAGGCCTGTCGTAAAGGGTCTTGAGAAGATCTCTTAAAGGACTAAAAGTCCGAGCCATGCTCCAAGTTGGAGGTCTTCCTCCGACTAGGGTAGGGACGATCGTAGCTTCGCATGAGCGAGGATAGATCCAGCGGTCAGGAAAAAGTTATTCCTTTAAGCCTGAAGGTCAGGGAAAGGCTGAGCGACAGGCTTCATTGCCGAGAGCGGAAAGGAGTTTCCTCCCGCCGAAAGGCAATAAGACCGTTATTGCTGGAGAAGAGGCCTCAAGGGAAGAGGTATATCTCCCACGGCACCAACCACCTTAGACTCTTCACTTTGCCTGGGAGACCCCTGTGGATGACTATCGCAGATGAAGCGACCTCCATACCGCGACTGTAGCGGGTTGTCTCTTCTTGAGGAGGAGGCGTAGTGTCTCCAGGCATGAAGCCGAAGCGACGCCCCGGTTCGGGAGAGATGTCGCAGTGTGGTTGCTTGAGTAGTCTGCGCCGTGGGAGAAGCTCTCCCGGGAGTTCCGTCAGGGGAAGCAGAGGGTCTAGAAACCGTTCTGCGCATAGTCCCAGTGGAGCTCTCCCATTGAAAGGTTGACAGACAACCTGGTCTTGTTGAGACCCATTGTCCACAGACAAAAGGGAGGGAAGACGCAGGCGTCGAAGTTGTCCCACCATCACCGGAATGCATCTTGCCAGAGTCTCGGGGTCTGAGACTGGGGGGAAGAATAGCGGAAGCTTGAGGTTCCAAGCTGTCGCGATCAGGTCCCCCAGACCAGTACTTGCTGGTTACCCAAGGTCAAAGACCCCAGGTACACTCTCTCTACGAGGCTCTGCTCGGATAGTCTGAGAGAACATTCCCCTGCCTGGAATGAGAGAGCCGATGGTGGTATTGAAGGCCCCTAAGCCTGCCTGAATGATGGAGAGGTATCCTTCAGGTCTTGACCATAGGCCTGGACCGGAACATGGCCCCCCCCTTTCCTTTGACGAGTCCGAGAACAGCATCAAGAATGTGGGGAAAGGACGAGAATATCCACTACCATCAAGAGGCTCCATAGGTCAACACCCATTGCAGGTCTAATAGTTCCGCTGGTCCCATAGGGGCCAGGAAGTCCGGTTAAACATTGCCTGAAGCCACCGGAACTTGGATCGCCCCACATGGAACTTATCCTGAGGCGACCGTTCGGACTATAGACGGGTCAACGAGGAAAGGAGAACTAGGAAATGTTCCAAGGTAGGGCTGAAAGCTCTGCTTGACTGAGAACAGGTACTGCGACTCTCCTCAGTCTTGCCACAGTCAACAGAAAGGAAGGCTCGGATGATGTGGTAACAGAATCTGGCGTCCCCAGGTGGTCACCCATCCAAGTACCGACGTTGCTTAACCTCGCTGGACGGACGAGAAGCGGGGTTTCCAACGTGGTAAGGCCGTTGACTCAATATCATGGCCAGATACTCCATATGTTGAGGCAGAAGAAGAGAAGGCTCCAAGCAAAATACCATGAGCCCACACTCATGGTAAGCATCCGGAAGCTTGTCCCGGCGCTGAAGAAGGTCGAACCCGAGCCTACCGGAGTTGACCAGCCCTCCAAACAGCAGAGGAGGCGGAAGCCTGCACCTGAGCGGCCAAGAAGAAGGCAGGGAGAGTTCTCTGGGGAAACAAACCTGCTATGCCACGGCGGGATAGCCACACTGCATCATAAGCAGGAATACTTGCAGTCTAGGCTGAATTGGACGAGCACCCTGGAAGATGGATGGAATGGAAACAAAGTACCCGTCCTTCCGATCCAGGGTTTAAGGAGTCCTGTCGCCTCGTTACCAGTCTGGTCGATTCTGCTGGTCTACGCTGGCCGAAGTTTGTTCGACAAACTTGAGCAGGGCTGAGAGGTCGACCAAGGACATCCCCTCTCAGATCCTTTCTTACAAGAAAGGATCGACTGAGGAGGCCGGGAGTGAAGCCGTCGATGATCCTAAGGAAGACCTTCGCCTAAGGTATGGATCATTCTGCCCAACCGGGCAACTCTGCTGACGCTATGGCATAGAGGTTCAGAGACACTGAATTCGCTGACAGAGACGGCAGGCGCGATATCCTTGGCTGATCACAGAGATTGTGCGGGAATGGGCATCGGGAAGCTGTCATTCGGATGAGTAACCTTAAGCATCCTCCCAGAGAAAAACCTGCATTCCTAGAGTTCGTGAACTCCTTTTAGGACTATGCCCCCCCGGGGGAGTCTCCCGTGCCATCTGTTCCTGACAGGAGGAAACTGCAATTGGACACCTTGTCCCAGTTGTCGTAGCCGATAACTTAGGCCGACGTGATTGAAAGAAAAGGGCGCTGGAGCCCTGCAGAGTCTGGAAGAAAGCGCCTTGGAGGAGTGAAAACGGAAGTCAATTTCCTCCGCACAGCCGCAGTCTAAGTCTCTGTCCTTGGGCACAAACAAACTCTTCTCAAGGATGGAAGGGTGTCTGAGGTCGTCGACCTCCACAGATGAGACACCCGAAGGAAGCCCTCAGTCAGCGCGTCCAGATGGTACAACATCGAGCTTGTCCGCAAGTTAGATACTTAACGACGAAAGGCCAAGGTGCCTGAGCTCAAGAGGAGGAAAGTACCCATGCTCTTCCTGTAGCTTCCTTGAACCCAACCTCGGGCCGTAACCGAGGAGGGAAAGAACCTGGTAAGCTCCCAGAGGAAGGGGTAAGCAGTCACCCCTTGTCCAATGGAGAAATCTCAAACGGAAAGCCCCCCCCGCCAAAAATCCCTCCAGGGAATGACGGGGAAGGGCTAACCAGGTTCAGGAAAGAGGAGTGTTGCTCAGATCTCCCTTAAGTTTCTCCTATTCTTGCAAGTGCCATGCTCTGCGTTTACGGGGTGAGGCCGTGTTCTGGAAATACGCTCCAGAAGAACTCGCCAGGCTGGCCATGCTGCGAAAACCCCATTGGGAATCGTGGTCGCAATCGCCCTGGAGCTCGCGCGACGGTAATTCAAAGATTTTCGCGTGGGCAAACGTGGAAGCGCCCATGCGCGGTAACGCAAACGAAGGTGAGCGAAGGAGCGCAGAAGGAGGGCGAGCGTGGTAGGAAGGGCGAGAGCTGGTGGTCGGCGAGCGATAACCCATAGACGAGCAAAGGATACTGCAAGAAATAAGCCGACGTTTGTGCGAAGAAACACTGTAGGTTCGCGCGACGGAACACCATCCGTCCGCGTGATGGAAAACCGTTGGTTCGCGCGTGGGCGAACATTGTAGAGCATGGGCGCGGACGCGCATGAGCGTAGACGTGCAGGCACGTGGGCGCGCAGGCGCACAGGCGAGCGGTCGCGCGGGCGAGCGGTCGCGCGGGCGCGCAGGCGAGCGGTCGTGAGGGTGGCCAGGTGGATGAGCGCGAGTCCGGGGCGGCGAACGCAAGCGTTAGCGCGATGGCGAGGAAACGCGCTGCCGCGTGGGCGAGGAAGACCGCTGGCGATATGGATCAACAAGCGACCGGTGGTGAGCTGGTGAGCGCTAACGTGCAGGTTGGCGATGGCGCGTTGTGTTATGCCGACGCGATGGTCGAGCAGCATGCGCAGGTGGGCGGTCGCGCGATGGCGAGCAGCATCCGCAGGTGGGCGGCCGCGCGATGGCGAGCAGCATCCGCAGGTGGGCGGCCGCGCGATGGCGAGCAGCATCCGCAGGTGGGCGGCCGCGCGATGGCGAGCAGCATCCGCAGGTGGGCGGCCGCGCGATGGCGAGCAGCATCCGCAGGTGGGCGGCCGCGCGATGGCGAGCAGCATCCGCAGGTGGGCGGCCGCGCGATGGCGAGCAGCATCCGCAGGTGGGCGGCCGCGCGATGGCCATCAGCATCCGCAGGTGGGCGGCCGCGCGATGGCGAGCAGCATCCGCAGGTGGGCGGCCGCGCGATGGCCATCAGCATCCGCAGGTGGGAGGCCGCGCGATGGCCATCAGCATCCGCAGGTGGGAGGCCGCGCGATGGCCATCAGCATCCGCAGGTGGGCGGCCGCGCGATGGCGATCAGCATCCGCAGGTGGGAGGCCGCGCGATGGCCATCAGCATTCGCAGGTGGGAGGTCGCGCGATGGCGATCTGCATCCGCAGGTGGGAGGTCGCGCGATGGCGATCTGCATCCGCAGGTGGGCGGTCGCGCGATGGCGATCTGCATCCGCAGGTGGGCGGCCGCGCGATGGCGAGCAGCATCCGCAGGTGGGCGGCCGCGCGATGGCGAGCAGCATCCGCAGGTGGGCGGCCGCGCGATGGCGAGCAGCATCCGCAGGTGGGCGGCCGCGCGATGGCGAGCAGCATCCGCAGGTGGGCGGCCGCGCGATGGCGAGCAGCATCCGCAGGTGGGCGGCCGCGCGATGGCCATCAGCATCCGCAGGTGGGCGGCCGCGCGATGGCGATCAGCATCCGCAGGTGGGCGGCCGCGCGATGGCCATCAGCATCCGCAGGTGGGAGGCCGCGCGATGGCGATCAGCATCTGCAGGTGGGCGGCCGCGCGATGGCGATCAGCATCCGCAGGTGGGAGGCCGCGCGATGGCCATCAGCATTCGCAGGTGGGAGGTCGCGCGATGGCGATCTGCATCCGCAGGTGGGAGGTCGCGCGATGGCGATCTGCATCCGCAGGTGGGCGGTCGCGCGATGGCGATCAGCATCCGCAGGTGTGCGGTCGCGCGATGGCGATCAGCATCCGCAGGTGGGCGGTCGCGCGATGGCGATCAGCATCCGCAGGTGTGCGGTCGCGCGATGGCGATCAGCATCCGCAGGTGTGCGGTCGCGCGATGGCGATCAGCATCCGCAGGTGTGCGGTCGCGCGATGGCGATCAGCATCCGCAGGTGAGCTAGTAGCTGGCGAACCATGTTCCTTCAAAAGAGTTGGAGAACGTTGGCGTGCCGGCTGTAACACACGCGGGCGATCCGGAGATCGCCGAGAGACAGGTGATCGCTGGCGAGCTGATGATCGCTGACGAGCAGAAGGCTACGCGTGGAAGCCTGCGTATAGAAGAAGAGTCCTTGACCCCGACCTGAACCGAAGTTCTAGATCGCGAGCGAACGTGGGCGCACAGGGCGCGTAACAGGAACCAACAGTAACAGCAGGGATGATCATCATGAAAGCGCTGACGAACAGGAGAGCGCTGATGAGCAGAAGCGTGCCTGTGCGTTAACACTGAGCAGGAGCAGGAGAGAACACAGCAGAAGGGCGCGCAGGGAAACCCTGACACGCAAGGGAAGAACCCCCGTGGGAGGTAACCCTTTGCCCCGAGGGGATCGTTGTAGGCCGGGAGACTGATGTCCGTCGGAAGACCGCTGTCCGTCGGGAAGACTGTTGTCCGTCGGGAAGACCGTTGCCCGTCGGAAGACGAGATCAGACTGCTGTCCATATGCACCAAGGCGGAAGATCGAGAAAAAGGAGTTGTAGGCTGCAAACGGAGATTCAAAAAGGCGCCTCAAGCACCCTTATAGGGAGATGAGAGGCCCTTACGACGAGGCGGACGGTGGGCCTTACCGAGGGAGGCCAACAGCAACAGAAGAAACCTCCGAAGAGGAGTCTCTACTCCATAAGGGGAAAAACTCAAGCCTGGACAGGAAAAACTTCCCTCGGAAGGAAAGTTACCTGCCCAAGGAGGCAAGCCTCCTGAGAGTTCTAAAATGAACTGGAGAGCTGTCCGTCATCACGGGAGTACTTCCAGTAGAAGGAGACACGCCCCTGACGAAAACACAAGGGGGGAGGCAGCAACAGCCGAATCCCCAGGACTCAACAAGACAGCTCACACCGTTGCCATATTACAGAAACGAACTAGATCGGTAAGGCGTAGCAACTCCCCCCCACACGGAAAGGAAGCTACAAGGGCGTAGTAACACGTAGTAAAAGGGTGAACGACCTCAAGAGAGAGAGAGAGAGAGAGAAAGACATAAGTCAAACTCGATCGCCACCCATAACGCCGTGGCGGCCAACTGCCGAGGACACCATGTAGATAAGTACACTACACACACAAATCTGAAAAGGAAACTTACTGATTTCTATACTCAAATATGTATACAAACATGAAAACATGTTTACATATATATTGAGTAAATGAAAAGTAAGCGATTAAGTAAAGACAAAACAAACAATGGCTGCCAAGAGAGGACCAAGACAGAGACGTCTGTCACAGTCCGAGCCAAAAGTGAAAGTGAGCATTCATCTGTGTGTGAGGGAGGGGAGGGGTAGCTAGCTACCACTCCCCTACCCCACCGCTAACTAGCGCGGGGGTAATACACCCTCGTTAAATTCTAATGGCTCGCCATTTCAGCTGCGCTAAAACGTAAACCCATTGTAAATAGCGTGATTTGTATTTCGGTTACGGAACAAACACTGATTATGTCCCATTTTGATACAGTCATCAGTGGATCTCCCTTGGTGCACTACAGATATAACTTGAGAGATCTTTGCAGAATACCTTTGGGCCTCAGCTATGCTCACTTTTCAGCCTTCTAGTTAACTCATCGACACTTCCTTCCTTTCATGTACTTTGATGTCCAACTTCTATGAACATTAACTTCATAGTGCAACCCGTTGGGTTTTCTCTTTACTTGTGCCTCTAGAATGAATGGTTTTGCAGCAATGGCACCAAACTTTAAGGGCCTAATCTCAAAAATGTAAATGATTCATGCATACCTCATTTTTTCATGAGTAGTAACCACTGACTTCATAATGAGTAAGTAATGTTTGTCATTCCCAAAAGATGAAATTCCATCTTCACCATTAATACTTTAATTTAAACTGTTCATTTCTTGTGATAAAATTTGCATATGAAGAGATAATTACAAGCTAATGTCATCTGCATTATGTTTAACATAAATAAAATAATAGCAACGGTTTTCAGATACCTTAAATTGTTAATCTATTGTAATATAACTTGCATATATAAAGGACCCTTTAGAACTAATGCCTGCTCTATTATGCTTCAAAGAAACAAAATAATGATGGAGGATCCCAGTGGGAGACTTTTTTTTTTAAGTTAAGTGGGATAAAAGACACAAGTATAATAAGCCCTGCACTAGCAGAAGATAGAAATGAATCAAATCAAAACCCATTTGAAAATACATGTCATAACCATTGTCTCCTGATTGGGTAAAATATGGGGCAAGGAAGAAACAGGGATTTTATTCAGCATAACCACACCCACATAACCTATCCTAGGATTCTAGTACAAGTACTTGGAATACCTGCTTCCAATCCCATAACTGTTTCACATACAAACCCATACTTTCAACATTGGCCCATGCATGAAACTTTAATCATTCCTTACCCAAGTCAAGGAGGTTGAAGACCGAGGTCTTTCTGTAGCTGCAGTGACTAATAATTGGAATCCATTTCATACTTCTAGGTGAAAGTATAATGTAGCTGCTTCAGGCAGAATTGTGAGGAGCTGTTTGTTCTTCTTGTGCTGTTGAATGAATAAATTTGTATAACTATAACAGTTCAACTGGTATTTAAGAAAATTTTACTCAGTGAAAAAACACAAATGGAGAAGGTATAATTTAAACATAATTCCAGCTGGGGGAAATGCTTTTCCCTTGGCAACAAGAATATCAATATTCCTTGGCTAACGCCAAAGCTTTTGGTCTCCTGCTCTATGCCATCACATATCTACTCACTCGACAAATGTCGTCCTCTATCACTGTATATTTTTACATCAATAACCGATTTATTCATTTGAAAGTCACGATGGGTCCCATGAAAGCAGCTTAGTCTTGGCAGTAATTTTATGTAACTTCTAAGCAATAAGACCTACATTTAATCAATGTTTGTTTTATCAAGTCAAGGTTATGGGTGATACAGCCGTACCTATAGAAAATTTGATTGAAATGATTCACGAAGCAGTTTTTGCCTCACCTCTATATGACCACCTTCCTTGAAGGCAATTTTAATAGTTACCTTCATTGTACGACTATAAGTCCAATGAAGTCTAAATACTCATTACTTTACTCGGGTCGACCATAACACAGCTGAGGGGATGAATCCACGTTCTAGGCAAAATTTTTATGCATCAGCATTTTGGGGAAAAACTTGGATATTACATTCCACTCCTTAAACGAACAGCCTTGGCATAATATAAAATTGAACAGAAGACAAGGTTGAAAAAATGGGAAAAAGCGTGGAAACACCCATGCAAATTTCATGGCATAATTCTATTGGTTTTAATTGTTAAGCAATGACTAGGCCTACATGCAAGAAAATTAAGGAAACCTTTTACCCGCAATCACGAATACCAGTGAGCAATAATTCACCATTACCTTCCTAAATATCAGTATCAAACTTTGGAAATTCCACTGCTGTTCACATTAAGGTATATTCTTATTTACCATGATATTAAAGTATCATACCATTTGCCTATCGGTAATTCTATACATTAGCTCTGGCAGCAAATTATCAAATTTAAGTAATTTTACTAAAAAAAAAAAGGGAAGTCCAAGGTTTCGTTTGATATATAAATCTAAGCGGCACTAGGTCTAGAAGTGGTTTAAAAATCAAAATTAAATTTGATTTGATCACTAGGCAAGGAAGTTTCCAACAGGCCACCGCCACTCTGGTAAGATATTAGCTGATAAGGGAAGGGGAGGTAAATTGATAGCAGATAAGCTATTAGTAGGCAAGGTATTTTCAAGTAAGATAATAAAAGGTAAGGTGAAGGTAGGTCATGTAAGGGTAGGTAAATGGAGGGTATTACTATTGTTATTAGTATTATCCCAAGCTGCAACCCCTGTTGGAAAAAATATCAAGGAAAATTAGCCCAGTGAGGAGAGGAAATAAGAGAACAAATCAGCTATATACAGTATAGGTAATGAATGAAAAATAAGAAACTTCTAAAGATCAGTAAAAATGTTAAAACTGTCCAGTCATATATATAAACTATAAAACTTGCTCAACAGCAAGACATTTTAAAAAAGTTTGCACTAATTTTACTGCCTGATTAGGACAATCCAGTCACAGTTGGAATAAAACTTATTGAATGCTGTGTAGTATCGTGCCTTATGGTGGACAGGGCATGGCAAGGGTAGGTAAGATAAGGTAAAGTCAGGTAGGGGTGGGCAAAGGGAAAATAAGTTAGGTAATATGTATGGCGAGGGTAGGTTAGGCAAAGGTGGGTAAGGTAAGAGCAGATCAGGTGTTGGTAGGTAATGGGTCAGTAGGTAATGAGAGGTTAGGTAAGGTAAAAGTAGATAATGTGAGGTTAGGTAGGTAAATTGAGAATAGCTGATTTTAAGGCCCATAGTGTGAGGTTATGTAAAATAAGGGTAGATAAGGTAAGAGCAATAAAGGTGAAAATAGGTTAGGTAAGGATGGACAAGAAAGGTTGAGAGTAGGTTAGGTAAGAACAGACAAGAAAGGTGGAGTAAGTTAGGTAACGATAGGCATGGCGAGGTTTGCTTGGGTAATGATAGGTTTGTAACTTAGGGGCGAGAGGCTTAGGCTAAGAAACGTAAATGTTATTTTCGTAGTTATTGAACATCTTCAAAGTGCTTTATTGTTATTACGGCTGATAACCCATATGAATATTTTCTAGTTCCAATTAGATCGTTAAAATGAATTTGTTTTTGATAATTCTTGTTGATGAAATTCATGTTAATTCTGGTTCTCCTATACTCAAAACCGTTGTTTCTTTGAGTAGTCTTTCAATAATTCTTAGATACGGTGCTTATTGTGGAAACTATAAAATTTCATTTTCATTTGATTTAAATATCTGCTTTATTGCCCTTTCAAATCAAAAGTTAAAAACCTCTACTGCTAAGCCTAGAAAAACGTAGGGTTGGCTATAAATGGCAGTTTCTAGGCAGAAGACCAATATAACTGTATAATCTATATGAATATCAATGAACTCATCACACATTACGGACAACCTTACCTTCACTATAATGGGAAACAGAAGAATTGTATAAATTTGAACAAAGGAATAACAGTTAATGTTAAGGACGAGTGACAAATAACAGTCCACAACAATCAAGCGCCATTTTACTTGACAACCACCCCCCCCCCCGAGGGGGGGGGGTGGTTCCAGCAATGTTCAGCCAAATTTAACGCATTTTCCCTTATTCGTCCCGTAATTTCAATTACCTTGGATATCCTCTTTCATTTAAATCTGCACTGAATTGGTGGTATAAATTGAAACTGGACACTTTCAGTAGTAATGTTGATAGCTATTACTGAAAGTCATACATAAGGTTAAGGGTTCGAAAAAGAGAGGATTCTAGTAACATTAGGAGCACAATAACAGGATCTATATTATCTTATATTTAGTCAACACATAGAAAATGCGATGTAATATATTAGCAGAGAAACTGCTAATAAAGTCAGCACCAAGTTATATCATAAAAAAAAAAATATATTATTTTCCTTGATTTCGAAGAGCTTTAGTTGTGGCCTATTTGAAATCAAAGCATATTTTTGTCTTTTTTAGATAGCCTGCAAGAAAATTCTATGAGATTTCATATATGGATCATGAAGATAACTGAAATTATTTACCACAATAACTCAATTCACCATACGCATAATAACTTCCTAACGAAATCTTAAACTTGAATAATAACGAGCTGCTACTGCATCACTATATTGGAGGAATGATTAATGTATAAATTTGAAAAAAAAAATATATATATATATATAAAATCTTATGCACTTCCAATCAGATATATTAGTGAAAAATAGAGTAAACTCAAATCACAAATTTGAGTAATAATCAGTATTAAAAAGCATATATTCTAGTTGATTAACTTACACTGATTACAAATTTTAAAGCCCTCTTAATATATATATATATATATATATATATATATATATATATATATATATATATATATATATATATTATATATATATATATATATATATATATATATATATATATATATATATATATATATAATGTGTGTGTGTTAAATAGTCAGGTTGATAACTAGAAAGATATACGATAATTTAAACCATGTCCTTTTCAAGCTACTTAGATTTTTCTATCACAAACGAAACATATATTAACTTGATATTATTTGAGAGAGAGAGAGAGAGAGAGAGAGAGAGAGAGAGAGAGAGAGAGAGAGAGAGAGAGAGAGAGAGAGAGAGAGAGAGAATCTTACATATTACTCGCATGACCATGGATGTAATTACAAAATAATATAATTATTCTGTTAAATCATAACCTCCAAATAAGCTTACAAAATCTTAGTAAGTAGTGTACACGATCCGCCGAAAATGACGGCTAAGTATTTAAATAAATATATATCTACACATGGATTTAACCTTTACCCCTTTCCTTTAGGGGTAGCCCCTCTCACCATGGTGAGGTGAGCATGACCGATATATATATATATATATATATATATATATATATATATATATATATATATATATATATATATATATATATATAAATATATATATATATATATATATATATATATATATATATATATATATATATATATATATATATATATATATATAGAGTCCTTTCAATGACATCACTGGGAATCGCCGGCGGCCATGCTGGAGGACATACAAAGCGAAACCATGGCGGCTGCTACAGCGAATATGGACAATGAGAGCAACTTTGTCAAACAATTGTCGTGTGATGATAAGCGTTTTTACAAGCAGAAACTCGACCTAATTGATGGCCTAGATCCATACCAGATGCAGAATTCATTCGGTCAAAATATTGAGGATTTTCCCGGTATTTCATACATTGATATGGTGAACTAATGGTTTTTCCCTTTAATGCTTTTAAGTCCAAAATTAGATAAACACTGGGCCAATGAAGAGTGTGTTTATGATTATAAAGCTAATATTGATCATTTAGCCTAACCTTGTGTATTATAATTTTTGATTGTCAAAATGTATGTAAAAGTTTTGAATTATAATGTCAAATCTTTTATCGGTTCATGCCTAACCATTGTGTTTGGTTACAAATGCTATAATTTCTTATATACATATAAACATATGATGGACAAACTCTATTGTAATGCTCTTTGATGATCGTTTTGCCTCCTTGCAATTAAATACGCAAGTTTAATTATTTTTTCGATGTTTCATATATAAGCTGAAGACCCCTTTGGGTTAAACCAGCTTTCAGATATTATTATTATTATTATTATTTATGATCAATGTTTATTCATCACATAGGCCTGTATGTCTGCACAATTTAATACACAAATTAAAATAAATATAAATATACACTTAATTATATATAGGCATGAGCACCCTGACAAAATAGAGACCTAGGTAAGTAGCCTTTGTTAATATAGGCAATATGGGTGCTTTTAATTTTTGTTTTGAAAATCTGAGATGCCCCTTTTGATGTTTAAAAATTGAGATGCCCCCTCCCCCCCACACACACTACACACTGAACTGACGATGATACATGTGAAGTCACCCATGCGATCAGATATAGCATGTTTACACAGGAATATATAGCATGTTTACACAGGAATAATGATACTTTTAGGGCCTAGCCGAGACTGACCTGATATGAAATGATCAGAACAGATACTTGCGTAGGGTAGTGAGGATTCACGTAGATCAGCCCGTGATATTCTGGTCAACCACAAGTCACGTCTGCACTTGGATAATTCTTCTGTATCTTTGTCCTGATTCTGAATAACTGCCGGTATGCGGTAGAAACTCTTGTCATCTCTTTGTCCTCGATTCCCACAGCCAACAGTAGCGCAAAAACTGGTCATTGTGTGAATGTGAATGTGATGAGATGGCTAACTATTCAACAGTTCAACCACAGCTATTCACTGAACGCGTCTTTGTTTGTCCTCCAAGATGGCGGACCGGAAGTTTGATGACGCATAATGAAAGGACTCTATAGCCAGACATTTGATCTTAATTAAAATGGTAGGTAAGCAAGTCAAAACGATATATCAAATGCTGACCGGATACATAAAAAACTCTTTGTTACATTTACAAAGCATTAACTCCCATTGTCTGTAGATTTATCTCTCTTTAATTTAGACTAACCTAGGCGTTTTAAGCTCTTCGGAAAGAATAACTAAAGCTTACGACAATGGACTCAATGGAGATCAATTTACTTTGTTTTGGAGGATTAAAATGAAAGAACATTCATCCTGCTTAGAATGGAAAACCATGTTTAAAAAAGGCATTATTTAACTCTACCCAACTGCCATCTATTGAGTATTAAAGCAAACAATATTATGTAAACCAGTGTTTATAGTAACTGGCAACTTTTAGATCAAACAATAATGTCTTCGATTTGATATTATGTGGAATAAATTTCATTTATTCGAATACAAATATGCGATGTAAAGTAGTTAATGATTTATTAGCAATGAAAATATAATATATTAATTCTGTGGAAGTTTTTGAAATTGCTGTTACCTAAAAGAGTAACTAGCAACAGTTTTATGTACAAGTTAAAGAAGTAACTATTGTATTAATTATTGAAAACCACCAACAAAATAAGTATAATACTTTGAGTATATATTTGATGTGAAATAAAATAAATTTCTACTTCTGTTTTATGGTAATGATACGGAATAATGTTGAAAATTTTAATCAGTTCGTGGGGTTTGTGCTTAAGAGCGATGGTAAAACTATTTGCATACGATTACTAAAATGGAGAAGGAAGACCTTTAGACACGAGGAAAAGCAAAGCAGCTCCTTGGTACCTCTGGGGAAATGTATTTGTAACAGACTGGATTCTTCTTACACAACAATTCCACTCACGTTATGGTGTTTAATTCAATATACAAGTTATTGCGCCTTGTAAAAGCTGTTTTTAATTGTTTAAATATGGCTAAACTTTTGTTGAATTCAGATAAATCCTGTTACTCAAATGCCGCTTCTTAAGTAGGCCTATCTGTATACAGATTGATGCTGTAATATCCTATCACGTAACGTAAAGAATTATAGAGGAAATAACGTAGTATTTTCTGCGTGAAAGACGCAAATCTAAAGCATGCAAAGTTGTAGATAAAGCATGAACAAAGACAGTCAGTAACCCGGGAAGTCTCTCTCTCTCTCTCTCTCTCTCTCTCTCTCTCTCTCTCTCTCTCTCTCTCTGAAGTCCTTGTTCGAATACTCACAAATACGAAATGTTCAACTAAATTGATGGAATGGTATACACCTAAACACACTGACTTTTTTTTTTCTTGGTAAGGGTAGAAGAGACTAGCTTTGATAAGCAGCTCTTCTAGGAGGACACTAAAATCCAACCATTGTTCTTTGGCCTTGGGTAGTGCCATAGCCTCTGCACCATGGTCTTCCTCTGTTTCGGGTTAGGGTTCTCATACAAAAATATAAACTTTAAATGAAAAAGTGCATAAGTATTCAGCAAGTATTATCATTAAAACAATTATCTGTATTCAATAACACTTAAACCGATTGTTCGTGAAAACTGGAATACTTGTTTTTTTCATGTAAACTTTTACCACAGCACATACCTCAAGCACAATATTCTATTTCCCTATTTCCTCTCCACACTGACTATTTTCCTTGGGTTTAAAAATATTCTGCTTTTCCAACTACTAGGGTTACAACTTATCTGGTGACAACAACAACAACAACAACAACAATAATAATAATAATAATAATAATAATAATAATAATAATAATAATAATAATAACATGAGGCCTAGTAGTAGCTGAGGTAGAAACTGCAGAAATACTAGAATAATGTATGGTAGAAATGGTGTAATAGAAAAGTACTCCAAGACGAATATAAAAAATCCTACTACCAATAGTAGTAGTCTGTTACTGTAAAGGAGAGAGAGAGAGAGAGAGAGAGAGAGAGAGAGAGAGAGAGAGAGAGAGAGAGAGAGAGAGAGAGAGAGAAATTCTTATATAAAATGTAAATACTTTTATAAGTATTGTTATGTACATGAGGACATGATTAGTAAAGTGGCAACTCCTAATATTGGTAGCCAAGAATGTCTTAGGTCAGATTTATGAGACCTGTGAATGTGATTCTCTCTCTCTCTCTCTCTCTCTCTCTCTCTCTCTCTCTCTCTCTCCTCTCTCTCTCTCTCTCTCTCTCTCATTAGGGCTACATACCGATGTCGGCTCCATAGGAAAACAAATGACAGTATACTTGTGGCAGAAACTCGTTTTCTTTGTTTTACATTGTTATGAAAGATTAAAATGAAAGAACATTCATTTCGCTTAGAATGGAAAACCATGCTTGAGGGCTCGGCCAGACCAAGCGCGGCTAGCGGCGAGGTTAGCGGCAAGAGGTTCCAGCTGATAATTGAAACCTTAGGTATCTTATGTAAGTGGCCAGATAGGAGTCGCGAGGCTTCTCGCGACTCCTATCTGGCCACTTACATAAGATACCTTAGGTTTCAATTATCAGCTGGAACCTCTTGCCGCTAACCTCGCCGCTAGCCGCGCTTGGTCTGGCCGGGCCCTTAGGGCGGCATTCGATAACTCGCCGCTTCTGCCATCTACTGACAGCAAATTGTAAATATCCAATTAATAGAAATTAGCAACTCTTAGAAGATCGGAAAATAATGTCTTCGATTTAATGCTCTGTGGAACGAATTTCACTTATGCGACTCTAAATATGAGATTTAAAGCATTTATTGATATACGAGCAATCAAAGGTGAATTCACTATTTTCATAAAAGTCCTTTGAATAATTCTGATTTTAAAAAGACATAACTAGCAACTTTCCTATGTCCAATAGATAAAGAAAAAACTATTGTAAAAATATTTGAAAAATCTCTATAAAAATACAATTATCTCAAAATAAACAAAGAATGCAATAAGAATGGTTATGCATTACAGTATATTTATAATAAAAGGGCAGCTTTTCTTAAAACTGACCATTTTTGAGTTTTTGAGTTGTACACGGTTGGTCATACTCCTTGCAGACGATAACTGAAGTCAATAATAGGCACTTTAGAAAAAGCAATGCAGCTCCTTAGGAGCTAATATATGGAAATGCATTTATACAGTATATGGCTCTATTTTAACATACACAATAATTCTATAATTCGCCATACGTTATGGTGTTTACATTAACATATAAGTTAATTAGTCTTCCTTACGACATCCATTTCTGCATTGTTTATTTACAAACATATTTTTATCAATCAATTTAGATTAACCAAATTAGTTGAATTAACACTTCGTCGTTGATCGATGCTGCACTACTTCGTCATGCACCGAACTATAGAGAAACTAAAGAAGATTTTTTCTTTTGGGGGGTATGCAAATAGATGGTCAGTAACTCAGGTCTCTCTCTCTCTCTCTCTCTCTCTCTCTCTCTCTCTCTCTCTCTCTCTCTCTCTCTCTCTCAATTAGAGGCTATCTTTACCATTTTTTAGCTGATAGGGAAGATGGGTGAATGAATGAGGAAAGTTTGCTAGCTAGCCATGGTAGGGAATAGTTTGGTTGATTTTACACAAAAAGTAAAAATTCAAGTTATAACTTACATGAACATTGTTCAACAGTGAAATAAACTTATGGAATGCTGTGCTTTTCGTTTCAAACTTTTGGGATGGACAAATGGACATTTCCATTGATAGGCTACTGAGCTAAGGATTTGTCTTTCCAACTTATTTTCAGCATCTTTCTCCATTTCCGCATTTCATGTTTCCAGATGTTTCTTGCCTGTTGCTTATATGGTCCATGTTTCAGAACCATCCAATGCTACACTCCTTATAACTTTTTACAATTTTTTTTTTCAGTTCTCCTGTTAATGTTCGTCTCTCTCTCTCTCTCTCTCTCTCTCCTCTCTCTCTCTCTCTCTCTCTCTCTCTCTCTCTCTCTCTCTCCTATTAGGACAATATGCCGATAATGGCTCCATAAGAATTTGAAAAAAAAAGAATGACATCATGCTTGTGACAGAAACTCGTTTTCTTTGTTTTACATTGTTATGAAAGATTAAAATGAAAGAAAATTCATTTCGCTTAGAATGGAAAACCTTGCTTAAAGGAGGCATTCTATAACTCGCCGCTTCTGCCAGCTACTGACAGCAAAATGAAAACACGTAATTAATAGTAATTGGTAACTCCTAGAAGATCGGAAAATAATGTCTTTGATTCAATGCTCTGTGGAACGAATCTCATTTATGCCACTCTAAATATGAGATTTAAAGCATTTATTGATTTACGAGCAATCAAAGGTGAATTCACTCTTTTTATTGAAGTCCTTTAAATAAATATGATTTTAAAAGCATAACTAACAACTTTTCTACGTCCAACAGATAAAGAAAAAACTATTGTAAAAATAATCGGGAATTCTTTTATAAAAATATACTTCTCTCAAAATACATACAAAATGCATTATCAAAATTTATTCAATACAGTTTGATTACAGTGAACTAACAGATTTTATTAAGACTGACCATTTCAGGGTTTTTGTGTTGTGCAGGGCTGGTCATACTCCTTGTAGACGATAACTGAAGACAATAATGAGGCACTTTAGAAAAAGCAATGCAGCTCCTTGGGAGTTGATATGGAAATGTATTTATACTGTATACGGCTTGCTTTTTTTTTTTCTTTTCTTTTTTTTTACATAAACAATGATTCTACATATGTTAGGCTGTTTACATAAAGATATAAGTTAGTTTTCCTTACGACGAACTTTTCTGGATTGTTTATTTACAAATATATTTTCATCAATTAGGATTAACCAAATTACTCTAATCACGCATAAACACTCAATCGTGAGTTCGGTATGCACAGAACTAAAGAAACAAAAGTAAATTTTTTTTGGGGGGGGATGAAAAGTATGCAAATAGATGGTCAGTAACTCAGATCTCTCTCAGTCAATGAGAAGCTATCTTTACTATATTCTAGCTGATAGGGAAGATGGGAGAAATAAGAATGAGAATAGTTAGCTAGCTAACCATGGTAAGGAATAGTTTGTTTGAATTTATACAAAAAGTGAAAAATCAAGTCATAACTTACATGATCATTGTTCAACAGTCAAATAAATTGAAGGGATGCTGTGCTTTTTTTGTATCGAACGGTTAGGATGAAGAAATGGACATATCCATCCATTCTGAGCTAAGGGTTTTCTCGCTAAATAGCTTTGGACATAAAAGAGTGTTCTTGCACAATTTTTACCCTACTGATGGGATTGGGTGAGTTTTATCAGTCGTCTTGCCGATTAAAATGGGTCTCAAAATCAGGCATTTCACGACGAAGAATGTGTGTTAAAAATGATATGTAGGCATACCCTCTTTTTGACATTATTAGAAATGATCTATAGTCTCTTTTGGATATGGCGAAAAATTATATATATATATCCTCTTTAACTTGATGAAAAATTACATATACGCTTTCCTTGATATGATGAAAATTATACATCACTCTCTTTGATATGGCAAAAAAAATATTTACCGTCTCTACGATACGAGGAAAAATCATGTAGACCCTCTCTTTGATATAATGAAAAATTATATACACACTCTCTTTGATGTTATGGTGTTTTTGTGGACAATTTAAGCATTTATGCTTTTTTATTTGAGAATTATGCAATTCCTCGTGGCTGTTAAAAGAATCAGAAAGTCAAAACATTCAGTAAAACTTACTTTACAGTAGTTTTAACAAATATTAGTTTAATTCTTAGTTCACTAATAAAAATGTCTTAATGCTCAACACTTATGAAGTAAGCGTGATTTATCTTAAAAATATATCAAATTTAAATCAAATAATGAATAAGTATTCAGCAAATATTATCATAATAATAACTATCTGTATTCAATGACACTCAAACCGACTGTTCTTGAAAACTGGAAGGCATGTTTTCTTAATGACAAATTTTGCCAC
>NC_090732.1:161103318-161110818 GCF_036898095.1 Palaemon carinicauda | reverse complement strand
GCGGTGAGTGACACCCTTATGTGAATCGATGCGAACCGCCAGTAATCGTAGGGTGGACTCGATATAATTTCTAAAATTACATTTTGGACATTATGCTTACTTATAAGTGACGAAGGAAAGCCTCAACTCCGGGAGAGTGTTCTTGAACCTGAAAAAAAAAAATTGCCATTATTCAATGGTTTTTGCTTAATATAAATTTGAAATCTACTTATGGATACTAAGTGCTCAGTGTTGTAGTGGACTCGTGTCTGAAACATCTTTTGCATAGGGTAATGATACATACATTATTTTCTAGGACCCTTAGGACATTTAAAATTAGGCTTAAAAATCAGACTTAGAAGTTTATTCGTAATTCTGTCGAAAGGTGTGGAGGGTAACAATTGTTTTTAAAATGAAATCTAATGGAAATCAGGACAGCTTGAACACAAGGAATATGCTTCAAATAAAAGTGTTTGAATAGAGGTAATCTTAAATGATATGGAATAAACAATAAAACAATTAAGACCCTCACCAGTGTATGTTTTTTTTTTTCTAAAAATACATGTAAGAGATTCCCTATTTAAGCGTGAAATATTTATGTTAAGAAATGGTAACTGATCATCTGTTTCTATTTCCAGTGAAACCTGGTATTTGGGTGAACACTATTTAAACATTCCAAAATCAAGTCAGCATGGGGAGGTTGAGTATTTTTCCCCATTGTAGCTTAGATGATAATAATAATAATAATAATAATAATAATAATAATAATAATAATAATAATAATAATGAAAAACTGGAAAGGCAACATTTACCAAGCAAATCCAGCATATTTCCCTACGTCTCCCTCCGCATGCAACCATGGACTGACCCATATTAATCTTTTCCAGAAATGGATCCCCGATGGATTTACAAGAAATCATTCTGAAGTGGTGTATGCGAGAATTGTGAATACTGGAATACTGTCCTGCAGGCATATATTATAGGCATTTCCATACCAAATTTCAGGTCATATGGTTTAAATACCAAGCCATAGGAGCAAAATAATGCATCTTTTTTGTCAAAAAATAGCAGAAAATCACTAAAATTAATAATTTTGGAGTGATCTATACAAAAATCGTGACTTACATCCTGTGGAAATATTTCCAAGGAAACCTCATGAGAAATTTCAGGTCATTTGTTGTAATGATAAGGGCATATATATAATATTTTATATAATTTAAAAGATAAAATGAACACCTATTTCTTTATGCACATGGGTTAGATGGTCCCAGCAATGAATACAGGAAGGCTATTCAGTGTCATAATATACCATTAGTACAACAAAGGTTGACAGCAAGAGGAAGACAGGAACTTAGAAGAGAGGTAAGCTTGGGTTGGGGGAGTAAGTAGAGGATGAAGGGACAGTGCAAATATGTTTGCATAAATAAGGCCTACAGTGTACCACGAGAGTTTTTGCTTAACAAAATTAACCCAAATTTTACTGTGGATTTAAAGCTTCATTCACATGTTTCTATACTTATCATGGAATGAATCAAAACTTACATTATACAATAATCATGAGCTATTGAGTGAAATTTAAGGGGGATGGCCGCCCTTGCCCGCCATATATGAATATCCGATCAGAATTTGATAAGATTTATAAAGGTCATATGTACGCGTAAAGTAATCTTCCTGTGCTATTAGGCATCTTGCAAAAAATAAAGGAGTCAAATGATTAAAAATATTATGATCTTTATCAAAACTGTACATCAATTTATATGCACACCAATGAATTTACTATGTTAAGCATGCGTATGAAGCCTATGTGCATTTTCTAATTAAATCAATTAAATAATTTAGGTTGACATACATTAGGTACAATAAGCTACAAGTAACTAAATAGTTTCACACAAACAATTCATTCACGATGTGGAGGATTTATTTTTGTTTTATTTTAATTTTTGTTTTTTGCCAAATCCAGAGAGAGAGAGAGAGAGAGAGAGAGAGAGAGAGAGAGAGAGAGAGAGAGAGAGAGAGAGAGAGAGAGAGAATTTCATTTGCTTTAGTTTTGCTAGATCGCGCGAGTGTGTGTGTTTGTGTGTGTGTATGTGTGTTTGTGTGTCCGCGGTGCGCGCCGAAGAACAAGTGGTATTTAGCGAATGATTGTTTGTAGTGGGAAAGACTGTTGGTACAAATGAGATTGTTTGTTTATGTTTTTAGTTAGGTTAAAACAGTGGTGAATGTTTTGGAGCGAATGCTTTTTTTATTTGACTGCAGCTTAAGGCAGTTGTGTGAACGCTGGATTATATATATTTTTCGACCAGCGTGGAAGTGTTTTTTTTATTTTCTAAGTAAGTACAGTTTTGTTTATCTTTGCTTGTAGTGATTGTGAATGATAGGAACAATTTATTATTTATCTTTGATTATAGTGCGATAGTTCAGTTAGTTAGGAGTGTTCATAAGTGTTTTTCTTTTTTATTTTGGCAGGACACTAAAATTTCCAGTATTGTGGTGGACACCCTAGAGTGAAAACGTACCATTCTGTAAAGAAGTTAGTTTTTGGCTTACTAAGGAGAATTTTAGGCCGTGATTCCTCCTTTGAGAGAGATATTTTGAATATTGATTGATGACCTGGCTTGATATAAGGGACTTGGAACTGACTGCTATTTTAGATTTGGATATAATTGGTAACGACTTGGCTGTAATAAGGAATATGATGATGATGATGATGATGATGATGATGAGGATGACATCCCGGACCCCAATTAGGGAGGCAGTGGTGACAATTTGCCACGCCGTGGATTGTTGACCACAAAGCTGTGGTAGTTGCCTATAAAAGACTGTTGGCCCTTGTGTGGACGAAGGTGTCCACTCAGAAATATATAAAATATTCCTGTTTATGGTTGTGGTTGTGGTATATTTTAGCGTTTAAGTTTTGTTAGGGTTTATTTGATTGCGGAAGTTTTTTTTATTAATGTTTATTTTGTGTTAAGTTAAGATTGTATTACTGAGTTGTGATTATTTTTTTGGTTATGGAATATGGTTGGTGATTTTTAGTATTAAGTGATTGTTTTTTAGTATTAGGAAATATAGTTTTAAAGTTATGTTTTGGTTTGTTTTTTTGTCCTTTTGTCCAAGAGTCCCGCTGCTGATAACGTAAGGGGAAAGTTTGTATTGAGGAGACATTGGTCTGTGTAGAGTGATTCAAGGGTGTGGGGGTTGTTTTGCAACATCCCGCCACATTATTTTGGCGCCCGAACAGGGACTGCCGAGGTGGGATAGGAAGCCGGATTGTTGGACGAAGGACGGAATTAGGATTAAGGTTGAAGAAAAATGGAAGGTAAATACAAGGCTTTGGAGGAGGAATTGCGGCATTATAAAGAATGGGAGCAGATGTTGATAGTTGAGAAAGAGAGGTTGCTAGTAGAGAATGAGAGGTTGAACTGGGAGAATGCGGCGATGCAGAAGGAGCTTAGGGAGTTGAAGGGAACTGTAGAGAAAGTGGAAGAATGTTTTGAGATGAGGATGAAAGAGAATGAGGAATGGATGGAGAACCGATTGGAAGCTATGATGGGGCAAGTCATGGGGATGATGAAAACTATAATGGGTGAAGGTGCAGTCGGAGGAGTGTCCTCAGCTTCGGGTAATGGGTTGGTAGTGGAAGAGAAGGTTAAGGTAGGTGATAATGGGAAAGGAAGTGATAGTGATAGTAGTAATAGTGATGGTGATATTGAAGATAAGGGAATTAGGCATAGTAAGGATGAACAGAAAGGTGAGAGGAAAGATGAAAGGAAAGGTAAAAGTGATGTGAAGAAAGAGAAGAAAAAGTATCAGGCTGATAGCAAGGACGATCGTGAATGGGTGAAAGTGGTAAGTAAGAAAAAGGGTAAGAAGGGAATGGTTAAGGATAGGAATTTAAGTGTGGAAGTGGATTCATTATATTCAAATGAGGAAGAAGGTAACAAGGGAGTAGACAGTGATGATAGCAGTGAAAATGAACGTGATGTGTGTAAGACTGTGTTTATGAGAGAGGTACCTCGGTGTGAAAGGTTCAATGAGCATAGCAGTAGGGATGTATATGATTTTTTCAAGGAGTATGAGAGGTATTGTCAGGATAAGTATGGTGATAGTAAAAGAGTTTGGGCTAGGGAGTTGGGAGAATATTTGACTGGGTATTTGTTGATGATGTATGGAGTGATAATGAGTGTAGGGGACGTTGATTATGAAAGTGTGAAAAAGAGAATAATTGAGCAGGTAAAACGTATGAAAGGGAGTGTTAAGTATAAGCGTAAGAATGATTTTGATGAAGCACGGATGAATGCAGGAGAAGCGATATCGATGTATGTATGTAGGTTGGAAACTTTAGCTAGGAAGAAATTTGGGGATGAAGGTATAAATGAGAATAAGGAGTTAATGAAGAAGTTTTTGGCTACTGTACCCGAGAATGTTGCTGAGTTTGTTAATTTGAAACGGAAGGAGAAAATGAGGTGGACGAAAGAAAGATTGACATGGGATGATATTTTAGTGATAGTTGAGGATTACGAGTTGGATAGGTGTATGAAAGAAAGTAAATCTGTGAGTGTAAGAACTGGAATGGAGGAAAGTGTGCCAGAATTTGTTAGTTTTAGAGATGCTGTTATGAGAGGACCGATGAGGGTAGCTGATAGTGTAGTAGATAGGAGTGTTAGGGCGAGTAATGTGGGAATACCTGTAAGGACAAATGAAGGGTTTAGGCAAGGGAATCAGGTTTGGAGGGATAGGAGTGCTAGTGCGCCGCAAGGTAGGTCAGGTAGTTGTATCCGTGAAGAGAAGTGTTATAGATGTGGGAAAGTAGGACATATGAAGAATGAATGTAGATGGGCTCTAGGTGCTTGTTTTGGATGTGGTGAGGTAGGGCATAGAATTAGCGAGTGCAAGAAAGAGAAAGGGGTAAAATGTTATCGGTGTGGTATGACTGGGCACATAGCGAGTGGATGTCGTAGTAATCGTATGAATGTGATTTGTGGTAATTGTGGTAAGGATGGTCATTATGCTAGAATGTGCCAGGAGCACTGAATGTGGTGTAGATGGGCATGTAGCTAGGGTATGTAGGAAGAAGGGAGTAAATCAGCCAGGATGTTCGGGAAACTAGAGTGTAAGAGGGTTCAGCTGGGTGAGTCCTCCTGTGTGTGTGGAAGGAATAGGATCAATGTTCGTGAGAATGGGATGAGTAATTGGTTGGAAATGAGCAAGTATGAACCTAGTATGCATGAGAAATTAGGGCTGGAAAATAAACAATTAGTGTTAGTTGAATATAGGAAAAAGAGGCGTTTGAAAGTTTTAAGTGAGAAGAAAGTGCAAGGGAAATTTATAGGTATAGGTAAGAATACGAATAAGTCTGACAAGGGTGTAAATGTACAAGTGAGTGTAGAAGATAAATGTGTTAATACAGATGAATCATGGCTGAGTATGAATGATACCTATAGTGTGTGTGTGGCTTTTCCTTAGGTGATGTAAAAGAAAGGATGACGAATGCGAGAGTGAGAGATAGGAGAATGATTAGTAGCATGAATGAATCTTTTACTAAAGTTGAGAATGTTTTTGATGAAATGGATGAACTGTTTACAGAAATGAGTGTAATTATAGGGCCAGATGAGAACAAGGTAGATATGATTGTACATGATATATTAGATGATAGGGATTTAGATAGGAATAGTGTTCATGTAGCGAATGATTGTGATAAGGAAGAAGTGAATGAGAGAGTATATGGGGGCCCAGTTACTCGGAGTAGAGGTCCCGTTCCCGACTGCGACTGGGTTATGAAAAAAATAATGTAAGTGTTGTGTGAGAAGGATTTGGCAAAGTAAGGGGGGAGGAATGTGGAGGATTTATTTTTGTTTTATTTTAATTTTTGTTTTTTGCCAAATCCAGAGAGAGAGAGAGAGAGAGAGAGAGAGAGAGAGAGAGAGAGAGAGAGAGATTTCATTTGCTTTAGTTTTGCTAGATCGCGCGAGAGTGTGTGTTTGTGTGTGTGTATGTGTGTTTGTGTGTTTGTGTTTGTGTGTTTGTGTGTCCGCGGTGCGAGCCGAAGAACAAGTGGTATTTAGCGAATGATTGTTTGTAGTGGGAAAGACTGTTGGTACAAATGAGATTGTTTGTTTATGTTTTTAGTTAGGTTATGACAGTGGTGAATGTTTCGGAGCGAATGCTTTTTTTTATTTGACTGCAGCTTAAGGCAGTTGTGTGAACACTGGATTATATATATTTTTCGACCAGAGTGGAAGTGTTTTTTTTATTTTCTAAGTAAGTACAGTTTTGTTTATCTTTGCTTGTAGTGATTGTGAATGATAGGAACAATTTATTATTTATCTTTGATTATAGTGCGATAGTTCAGTTAGTTAGGAGTGTTCATAAGTGTTTTTCTTTTTTATTTTGGCAGGACACTAAAATTTCCAGTATTGTGGTGGACACCCTAGAGTGAAAACGTACCATTCTGTAAAGAAGTTAGTTTTTGGCTTACTAAGGAGAATTTTAGGCCGTGATTCCTCCTTTGAGAGAGATATTTTGAATATTGATTGATGACCTGGCTTGATATAAGGGACTTGGAACTGACTGCTATTTTAGATTTGGATATAATTGGTAACGACTTGGCTGTAATAAGGAATATGATGATGATGATGATGATGATGATGATGAGGATGACATCCCGGACCCCAATTAGGGAGGCAGTGGTGACAATTTGCCACGCCGTGGATTGTTGACCACAAAGCTGTGGTAGTTGCCTATAAAAGACTGTTGGCCCTTGTGTGGACGAAGGTGTCCACTCAGAAATATATAAAATATTTCTGTTTATGGTTGTGGTTGTGGTATATTTTAGCGTTTAAGTTTTGTTAGGGTTTATTTGATTGCGGAAGTTTTTTTATTAATGTTTATTTTGTGTTAAGTTAAGATTGTATTACTGAGTTGTGATTATTTTTTTGGTTATGGAATATGGTTGGTGATTTTTAGTATTAAGTGATTGTTTTTTAGTATTAGGAAATATAGTTTTAAAGTTATGTTTTGGTTTGTTTTTTGTCCTTTTGTCCAAGAGTCCCGCTGCTGATAACGTAAGGGGAAAGTTTGTATTGAGGAGACATTGGTCTGTGTAGAGTGATTCAAGGGTGTGGGGGTTGTTTTGCAACATCCCGCCACAACGACACTAAAAATCATAGTTATGTTTTTCATAGCGTCCTAATTACGTTTACTAAAATCTTATGAAAATTACTTTACCTGGTTGGATGCTTAAGAGGTCTAGCATACCTTACCTGTATTAAAAGCCTTTAATAGTTAATAGGTCTAGTAGGAGAGCTGCTTGCCAGTAGATCCCTCTGCTATCACTCATTCCAAAGGGTTGTTTGACTTTTCCCAAATGGTTGGTTTTATCACTATCCTCAAGATCCAAGGTGACATTTGCACTTAGTACATATAAATACCCAAAACCTTATTATAGTTCCATTGCAGATATGTGCGGTGCAAGAGCTAAGATGTTTACCTTCTACAGAAAATGCAATGCATTTCTCAACT